>NC_054497.1:6657437-7027437 GCF_017639515.1 Carcharodon carcharias | reverse complement strand
TCTCACCATATCAACAACTCCCAACATAACGCTCCCTAACAAACCTCCAATCCCACCATAACACCGCACCCCCCCCCCAATTAAATCCCTTAACAACACCCCCCCCCCACCCCCCCAATTAAATCCCCAAACGCTCCATAACCATGAGAATGATTCCAGGGATGAGGAACTTCAGTGATGTAGATGGATTGGAGAAGTTGGGACTGTTTTCCTTGGAGAAGTGAAAGCTGAGAGGAGACTTGATACAGGTATTCAATATCACGAGGGGTCTGGACAGGGTAGATAGGGAGAAACTGTTCCCATTGGTGGACCGATTGAGAACAAGAGGGCACAGACTTAAAGAAATTGGGAAAAGAAGCAATGGAAACATGAGGAGGAACTTATTCATGCAGCAAGTGGGGTTAGGATCTGGGATGCGCTGCCTGAGAGTGTGGTGGAGGCAGGTTCAATCGAGGCGTTCAAGAGGGGATTGGATTATTATCTGAAAAGGAAGAATGTGCAGGATAACAGGGAGACATCGGGGGAACGGCACCAGGTTCATTGCTCATTCAGAGAGTCAGTGCAAAAGTGACGGGCTGAATAGTCTCCTTCTGTGCTGTAACCATTCTGTGATTCTATAATCCCACCACAACCATGCAATAACACCTCCCCCCCCCAAAACTCCCCATAGCCCAATAAACCCACTCATCCCACTGTAACCTCCAATAAACACCCTAATCTTACATAAACCCCCAATAAATCTCCAACCCCAGCACAGCCCACAACTGCCATAACCCCTCTACACTTAAAGAATCATCCTATTGGCTGTGCACCACATTACACTGTTACTGCCTGTCTCTGGTTTCCCCCAAGTAACCTATGTCCTAAACGCATTTCCTTTAGAGAGGAAGAGTTGGCGCTGACTCCGTTTCACACCCTCCACAACTTCCTCATTTCCAAACTCGTGACTCTTGGTTCTGGAGCCTTTTCACCATTATAATGAAGTTCCAACCCCCTTCACAATCCAGTACATCTAGTCCCCACCATTCACCAGTCTACAGCATTCACAAAACCAGGATCCTGAAGGGGAGAGGGGAGAGGGAGGGGTTGTACAACAGTGGGGCGTGTAGAACAGAGGAGGAGAAGGGGAGAGAGGGAGGGGAGGGAGTGACCGGGAAGAGGAGGAGGTGGGGAAGGCAGGGAAGGAACAGGACAGATAAGGAGGGGGAGGGGATTGGGGGGTGGGGGGGAAACAGGAAGAGAGGTGGGAGGGATTCAGACTGAGCTATGAAATATCTGTAGGATTTATTTGGATTTTGAATTGAGCCCAGGGCTGACCAGGCCCAGCTTGGACCTTCAGCCACCTTAACCCCATGCAAACCACCCTCCCCCACCACCACCCCCCCCCAAACCCCCCACACACACACACATAAAAACACCCCACCACCTCCCTCAGATGTAACAGATAAAAGCAAAATACTGCAGATACTGGAAATATGAAACAAAAATCAGAAAACGCATCTGTGGAGAGAGAAGAGTCATATTGGACTCAAAACTAATTTGTGTTTCTCTCTCCACAGATGTTGCCAGACCTGCTGAGTTTTTCCAGCATTTTCTGCTTTTATTTCAGATATAACAGACTTTGGAGTGTGCCAATATGTAGATGGCGGGGGGGGGGGCGCAAGGGGATGATGGGTGTCGGGGGGTGGATGGGGGGAGTCACGGGGAACATGCCAATATTAGCAACAGGCTCCTCCTCTCTCTCCCTCTCTCTTTCCCCATCATGTCCCCTAAACTCAGATATATGAAGGGAAGTAGAGGCTACCGAGTGAAATATGGTCAGAATTGCTAAAACACTGAGCAACGCAACCAGGGGGAATTAGTTATAAAACATCAATAAAATTTAAAATAAAAATTGGGTCAGAGGGAATGAAAATGCTTATCACTCCGGTGTCCATAAATACCATTGAACGTCAGTGCCTTTTGGCTCACTCACTGTGATAAACTAGTGGGAACGTTTCTCCTGTAATGCCGGCACGGTGTTTTATTATTCATTTATGGGATGTGGGCATTGCTGGACAAGCCATATTTATTGCCCATCCCTAATTGCCCCTTGAGAAGGTGGTGGTGAGCTGTCTTCTTGAACCACTGCAGTCCATGTGGTGTAGGTACACCCGCAGTGCTGTTAGGGAGGGAGTTCCAGGATTTTGACCCAGCGACAGTGAAGGAACGGTGATATATTTCCAAGTCAGGATGGTGAGTGGCTTGGAGGGGAACTTCCAGGTGGTGGTGTTCCCGTCTATCTGCTGCCCTTATCCTTCTAGGTGGTAGTGGTCTTGGGTTTGGAAGGTGCTGTCGAAGGAGCCTTGGTGAGTTCCTGTATTGCATCTTGTAGATGGTACACACACTGCTGCCACTGTGTGTCAATGGTGGAGGGAGTGAATGTTTGTGGATGTGGTGCCAATTAAGTGGGCTGCTTTGTCCTGGATGGTGTCGAGCTTCTTGAGTCTTGTTGGAGTTGCACTCATCCAGGCAAGTGAAGAGTATCCCATCACACTCCTGACTTGTGCCTTGTAGATGGTAGACGGGCTTTGGGGAGTCAGGAGGCGAGTTACTCACTGCAGGATTCCTAGCCTCTGACCTGCTCTTGTAGCCACAGTATTTATATGGCTAGTCCAGTTCAGTTTCTGGTCAATGGTAACCCCCAGGATGTTGATAGTGGGGGATTCAGCGATGGTAAAGCCTTTGAATGTCAAGGGGTAATGTTTAGTCTGGATATTGTCCAAGTCTTGCTGCATTTGAACATGGACTGCTTCAGTATTTGAGGAGTCGTGAATGGTGCTGAACATTGTGCAATCATCAGCGAACATCCCCACTTCTGACCTTATGCTGGAAGGTAATTTATGGAAGCAGCTGTTTGGGCCGAGGACACTACCCTGAGGAACTCCTGCAGTGATGTCCTGGAGCTGAGATGATTGACCTCCAACAACCACAATCATATTCCTTTGTGCTAGGTATGACTCCAACCAGCACAGAGTGTTCTCCCTTATTCCCATTGACTCCAGTTTTGCTAGGGCTCCTTGATGCCACACTTGGTCAAACACTGCCTTGATGTCAAGGGCAGTCACTCGCACCTCATCTCTGGAGTTCAGCTCTTTTCTCCATGCTTGAACCAAGGTTGTAATGAGGTCAGGAGCTCAGTGGCCCTGGCGGAACCCAAACTGGGCATCGGTGAGCAGGTTATTGCTAAGCAAGTGCCACTTACTAGCACTGTTGATGACCCCTTCCATCACTTTACTGATGATCCAGAATAGACTGATGGGGCGGTAATTGACTGGTTTAGATTTGTCCTGTTTTTTTGTGTACAGGACATATCAGGACAATTTTCCACATAGCTGGGTAGATGCCAGTGTTGTAGCTGTACTGGAACAGCTTGTCTAGGGGTGAAGCAAGTTCTGGAGCACAAGTCTTCAGTACTATTGCCGGAATATTGTCAGGGCCCATAGCCTTTTCAGTATCCAGTGCCTCCAATTGTTTCTTTATATCACGTGGAGTGAATCGATTTAGCTGAAGACTGGCATCTGTGAGGCTGGGGACCTCCAGAGGAGGCCGAGATGGATCATCCATTCGGCACTTCAGCCTTATCTTTTGCACTGATGCGCTGGGCCCCTCCATCATTGAAGATGAAGATATTTGTGGAGCCTCCTCCTCCAGTGAGTTGTTTAATTGTCCACCACCATTCACAACTGGATGTGGCAAGACTGCAGAGCTTAGATCTGACCTGTGGGTTGTGGAATCATTTATCTCTGCCGATCACTTGCTGCTTATGGTGACTGACATGCAAGTAGTCCTGTGCTGTAGCTTCACCAGGTTGACACCTCAGTTTTAGGTATGCCTGGTGCTGCTCCTGGCATGCCCTCCTGCACTCTTCATTGAACCAGGGTTGATCCCCTGGCTTGATGGTAATGGTAGAGTGGGGGATATGCTGGGCCATGAGGTTACAGATTGTGTTTGAGTACAATTTTGCTGCTGCTGATGACCCACAGCACCTCATAGCTGCCCGTTCGAGTTGTGACATCTGTTTGAAATCTATCCTATTTAACGCAGTGATGGTGCCACACAACTCAATGGAGGGTATCCTCAATGTGAAGATCGGACTTCATCTCCATAGGAACTGTGCAATGGTCACTCCGACTGATACTGTCATGGACAGATGCATCTGCGGCAGGCAGGTTGGTGAGGATGAGGTCAAGTATGATTTAACTCTTGTTGGTTCCCTCACCACCCAGTCTAGCAGTTATGTCCTTTAGGGCTTGGCCAGTTCGGTCTGTGCTTGTGCTACCGAGCCACTGTTGATGATGGACATTGAAGTCCCCCATCCAGAGCACATTCTGTGCCCTTACCACCCTCACTGCTTCCTCCAGGTGGATTCATCAGCTGTGTGAGCAACATCTACCTGGTGCATTCAGTGTGTCATTATTTAGAGGGAGTCCCTTGGAGTGTGTCAGTATTTACAGGGAGTCCCTTGGAGTGTGTCAGTATTTACAGGCACTCCAGGGGAATGCATCAGTATTTACAGGGAGTACCCTGGGAGTGTGTCTGTATTTACAGAGGGTCCTGGGGAGTGTGTCAGTATTTACAGGGGGTCCTGGGGAGTGTGTCAGTATTTACAGAGAGACCCTGGGGAGTGTGCCAGTATTTATAGGGGGTCCCGGGGATTGTGTCAGTATTTACAGGGAGTCCCTTGGAGTGTGTCAGTATTTACAGGGAGTCCCTTGGAGTGTGTCAGTATTTACAGGGAGTCCCTTGGAGTGTGTCAGTATTTACAGGCACTCCAGGGGAATGCATCAGTATTTACAGGGAATACCCTGGGAGTGTGTCTGTATTTACAGAGGGTCCTGGGGAGTGTGTCAGTATTTACAGGGGGTCCTGGGGAGTGTGTCAGTATTTACAGAGAGACCCTGGGGAGTGTGCCAGTATTTACAGGGGGTCCCGGGGATTGTGTCAGTATTTACAGGGAGTCCCTTGGAGTGTGTCAGTATTTACAGGGAGTCCCTAGGAAGTGTGTCAGTATTTACAGGGAGTCCCTTGGAGTGTGTCAGTATTTACAGGGAGTCCCTTGGAGTGTGTCAGTATTTACAGGGAGTCCCTTGGGAGTGTGTCAGTATTTACAGGCACTCCAGGGGAATGCATCAGTATTTACAGGGAAAACCCTGGGAGTGTGTCTGTATTTACAGAGGGTCCTGGGGAGTGTGTCAGTATTTACAGGGGGTCCTGGGGAGTGTGTCAGTATTTACAGAGAGACCCTGGGGAGTGTGCCAGTACTTACAGGGGGTCCCGGGGATTGTGTCAGTATTTACAGGGAGCCCCCGGAAAGTGTGTCAGTATTTACAGTGAACCCCCAGGGATGTGTAAGTGTTTACAGAAGGTCCACAGGGAGTTTGTCAGTATTTACAGGGAACCCTAGGGCTGTGCATCAGTACTTACAGGGAGTTCCCCAGGGAGTGTGCCAGTATTTACAGGGGGTCCCGGGCAGTGTGTCAGTATTTACAGGGTGGCCCCCGGGGGGGGTGTGTCAGTATTTACAGGGGGTCCTGGGGAGTGTGTCAGTATTTACAGAGAGACCCTGGGGAGTGTGCCAGTATTTACAGGGGGTCCCGGGGATTGTGTCAGTATTTACAGGGAGTCCCTTGGAGTGTGTCAGTATTTACAGGGAGTCCCTTGGAGTGTGTCAGTATTTACAGGGAGTCCCTTGGAGTGTGTCAGTATTTACAGGCACTCCAGGGGAATGCATCAGTATTTACAGGGAATACCCTGGGAGTGTGTCTGTATTTACAGAGGGTCCTGGGGAGTGTGTCAGTATTTACAGGGGGTCCTGGGGAGTGTGTCAGTATTTACAGAGAGACCCTGGGGAGTGTGCCAGTATTTACAGGGGGTCCCAGGGATTGTGTCAGTATTTACAGGGAGTCCCTTGGAGTGTGTCAGTATTTACAGGGAGTCCCTAGGAAGTGTGTCAGTATTTACAGGGAGTCCCTTGGAGTGTGTCAGTATTTACAGGGAGTCCCTTGGAGTGTGTCAGTATTTACAGGGAGTCCCTTGGAGTGTGTCAGTATTTACAGGGAGTCCCTTGGGAGTGTGTCAGTATTTACAGGCACTCCAGGGGAATGCATCAGTATTTACAGGGAAAACCCTGGGAGTGTGTCTGTATTTACAGAGGGTCCTGGGGAGTGTGTCAGTATTTACAGGGGGTCCTGGGGAGTGTGTCAGTATTTACAGAGAGACCCTGGGGAGTGTGCCAGTACTTACAGGGGGTCCCGGGGATTGTGTCAGTATTTACAGGGAGCCCCCGGAAAGTGTGTCAGTATTTACAGTGAACCCCCAGGGATGTGTAAGTGTTTACGGAAGGTCCACAGGGAGTTTGTCAGTATTTACAGGGAACCCTAGGGGTGTGCATCAGTACTTACAGGGAGTCCCCCAGGGAGTGTGCCAGTATTTACAGGGGGTCCCGGGCAGTGTGTCAGTATTTACAGGGTGGCCCCCGGGGGGGGTGTGTCAGTATTTACAGAGTGGTCCCCGGGAAGTGTGCCAGTATTTACAGGGGGTCCCTGGGGAGTGTGTCAGTATTTACAGGGGGTCCCCGGGAAGTGTGCCAGTATTTACAGGGGGTCCCCGGGGAGTGTGTCAGTATTTACAGGAGGTCCCAGGGAGTGTGTCAATATTTAAAGAGGGTCCCCGGGGAGTGTGTCAGTATTTGCAGAGCGTCCCCAGGGAGTGCATCAGTATTTACAGGAGAGTCTCTGGGGAGCGTGTCAGTATTTACAGGGGGTCCTGGGGATTGTGTCAGTATTTACAGTGGATCTTGGGGAGTGTGTCAGTGTTTACAGTGGGTCCTGGGGAGTGTGTCAGTATTTACAGGGGGTCTTGGGTAGTGTGTCAGTGTTTACAGAGGGTCCTGGGGAGTGTGTCAGTGTTTACAGGGGGTCCTGGGGAGTGTGTCAGTATTTACAGGGGGTCCTGGGGAGTGTGTCAGTTTTTACAGGGGGTCCCCGGGGAGTATGTCAGTATTTACAGGGGGTCCTGGGGAGTGTGTCAGTATTTACAGAGGGTCCTGGGGAGCGTGTCAGTATTTACAGGGGGTCCCCGGGGAGTGTGTCAGTATTTACAGGGGGTCCTGGGGAGTGTGTCAGTATTTACAGGGGGTCCTGGGGAGTGTGTCAGTATTTACAGGGGTTCTTGGGCATGTATCAGTATTTACAGGGGGTCCTGGGGAGTGTGTCAGTATTTACAGGGTGCCCCCGGGTAGTGTGTCAGTATTTACAGGGGGTCCTCGGGGAGTGTGTCAGTATTTACAGGGTGCCCCCGGGGAGTGTGTCAGTATTTACAGGGGGTCCTCGGGGAGTGTGTCAGTATTTACAGGGTGCCCCCGGGGAGTGTGTCAGTGTTTACAGGGGGGGTCCCCAGGGAGTGTGTCAGTATTTACAGGGGGTCCTGGGGAGTGTGTCAGTATTTACAGGGGGTCCCCGGGGAGTGTCAGTATTTACAGGGGGTCCTGGGGAGTGTGTCAGTATTTACAGGGGGTCCCCGAGGAGTGTGTCAGTATTTACAGGGGGTCCCCGGGGAGTGTCAGTATTTACAGGGGGTCCTGGGGAGTGTCAGTATTTACAGGGGGTCCTGGGGAGCGTGTCAGAATTTACAGGGAGTCCTGGGGAATGTGTCAGTATTTACAGGGGGTCCTGGGGAGTGTGTCAGTATTTACAGGGGTCCTGGGGAGTGTGTCAGTGTTTACAGGGGGTCCTGGGGAGTGTCTCAGTATTTACAGGAGGTCCCCGGGGAGTGTGTCAGTATTTACAGGGGGTCCCCGGGGAGTGTCAGTATTTACAGAGGGTCCTGGGGAGTGTGTCAGTGTTTACAGGGGGTCCTGGGGAGTGTCTCAGTATTTACAGGGGGTCCGCGGGGGAGTGTGTCAGTATTTACAGGGGGTCCTGGGGAGTGTGTCAGTATTTACAGGAGGGTCTCTGGGGAGTGTGTCAGTATTTACAGGGGGTCCTGGGGAGTGTGTCAGTATTTACAGGGGGTCCTGGGGAGTGTGTCAGTATTTACAGGGGATCCTGGGGAGTGTGTCAGTATTTACAGGGGGTCCTGGGGAATGTTTCAGTATTTACAGAGGGTCCTGGGGAGTGTGTCAGTATTTACAGGGGGTCCTGGGGAATGTGTCAGTATTTACAGAGGGTCCTGGGGAGTGTCAGTATTTACAGGGGGTCCTGGGGAGTGTGTCAGTGTTTACAGGGGGTCCTGGGGAGTTTTTCAGTATTTACAGGGGGTCCCCGGGGAGCGTGTCAGTATTTACAGGGGGTCCTGGGGAATGTGTCAGTATTTACAGAGAATCCTTTGTTCTCTTATCCAAGCTGTCTTCCGCCTTTGGAATCCCATATCTCATCCAGTAAATTTTTTGGAACAGTGACTACCGTTCAGCACATTTCTTTCTGAAGATCATTCTCGGACGTGCTTTCCATTATTGGCAGTGTTCTTGCTCCATGACTTTCCCCAAAGTGTCCTTCATTATGCTGCAATTACCAATCCCTGCTGAGGAGATCGCAGACAACCTCGGACAGAAGAGATTGGACAGGGAGCCCAGGGATCGATGCTTTGATCAATCCTCCTTATGCACCATACTCTCATTATTAAAAATAAATTAAAACCCTTGCCAGCTTTTAGTGGGCGAAATCCGCAACCCAAACTGAAGAGGGTGAGGAACATGCCCGCTGTGCAGACTTAGCTGCTCTCAGTTTTGAGTTGTAGCTGCCCTGCTGCAATTGTACTTAGTGCCGTGAGTTAGTTGAGGGGGGAGGGGGGTGAGGCAGTGCCATCTAGATAGGGGCTTTGCCCTTGATTGCTACACAGTAACTCCTTACGGGATCAGCTCTCCTGCGATGCCCATCACAGTCGCATTGCTCGCCAACACTCCTAGGCTGCACATGTTGGGAACCAGATTGGGTTAGTTGTGAGTGGGCATCTGCAATCCTGTAGCCTGGCAAAAGGTCATGTCTCTGAGGGAAAGAGATGGCGGGGTTAGGGATAGGAAGCAATCAGCCAAATCTGGTGGTGTCTAATTTTCTGCTTTGATTCACTATTGATGACACCAATACCCTGCTCCCTCTGCTTTCAAACATCGCACCACAATCTCCTCATAGAAAACCTCACAATATAGCCTCCCTTGCAAATGACAGACAACCCTCACCCACCTCAGGGCTGGCCAAGGTAGATGCTGGCGCCTCCTCCATGTGCGACTGTGAAGGTTTTAATAAGATTCTCATCCACCATCCCCTCAAAGGGAATCAGTAGGCAGCCTGCAAGTAACTGCAGTAACTGAGGGAGTGCTGCACTGTCAGAGGGGCCATCTTTCAGATGAGAGGATCCATCTGCTATCTAATTTAGACACAAAAGATCCCTGTGCCACTTTCAAAGAGGACCAGAGGAGTTCTCCCTGGTGCCTTGGCGCAATATTTATCCCAACGTGACTCAACAGCAGATGATCTGGTCATTATCACATTGCTGTTGGTGGGAGCTTGCTGTGCACAAATTGGCTGCCATGGTTCCAACATTACAATAGTGACTACACTTCAAAAATTGGCTGCAAAGTGCTTTGGGACATCCTGAGGTTGTGATAGGTGCTATATAAAGGCAAGTTCTATGGTTCCTCCTCTCACCTGGTTATGGCCAGCCCCACATCTTTGACCGCACCCAATCCTTTGGATAACACGTGGCATGGTGCACAATCTACCACTGTGTAAAAAGGAGACTAAAGGGGAGAAAGAGCAAACACTGTTTGTCTCACTTCACTCCCAGAGTGAACCACATGCATTAAAACAACTGTGTAAAATAACGGCACATTTTGAAAAGAAATGAAAGAATGAATGACAAAGACCAGCTCCTGCTACAAAAATTAGAGGGTTTTTTTCCTTTTTAATTCAGTTAAACAGACAAACGTCCCACAACAGCATCTGGCCCTGACCAATAGTAATCAACTCCTGTTTTATTTACATTTATTTACATTAGGGGCTTCGTGTGAAGCAAATGGTACCCATGGGAGGGGATGGTACCGGGCCCAGCATTTCACACCAGGTATTGTCGTCCACCAAGTACCCGGTCGACAGAACGAGCTTAGGCTCCCAGATGCAGCGTGAACAGGCACATACACACACAGTACCCACATCGGCTGCACTGGGAGGTAGTATGTCACCAGTGTCTGCACCAAAGTTTTTCAATTCTTTTATCGTTACGAGAAAACAAAAAAAAAGCCGCACTTTAAGACAGCTCTAAGCAGCACATGATATGTACACGAGATAGAACCAAGATCAGAAACCATGAAGGTCCCTCCTCGGATTCTTTACAGGAATGTGTCAATGAACCAGACTCTAACCCCACCCTCCCTATCCCTTCTGCTTTCAAAATATATACACATACATCACAAACTTCATCATGTTAAAGAATTTAATCTCGTTTCCCCAAATGTGGTGTTATCCAATTAATGCTTTCTGTGGGGTACAGCCTCTGATTTCACCCATGGGAAAGAGAAATGCAGGCAAGCTCTCTCATTGCAGCTCACAGACATGGTCCTGCACCATAAGAATTAACGTTCTCCTTAACTGTAAATTTACAACAAAAGCAAACTTTCCAAAATAAACAGAATATTGCAGAAGGACAAAGCAGACCGCCTGATCAGCACCCCGTCCATTCACTCCCTCCAACACCGATGCACAGTAGCAGCAGTGTGTACCGTCTACAAGATGCACAGCAGCAACTCATCAAAGCTCCTCAGGCAGCACCTTCCAAACCCACAACTTCTACCATCTAGAAGGACAAGGGCAGCAGACACATGGGAACACCATCGCCTGCAAGTTCCCCTCCAAGCCACTCACCATCCTGACTTGGAAATATATCACCATTCCTTCACTGTCGCTGGGTCAAAATCCTGGAACTCCCTCCCTAACAGCGCTGTGGGTGTACCTACACCACACGGACTGCAGCGGTTCAAGAAGGTGGCTCACCACCGACCTTCTCATGGGCAATTAAGGATGGGCAACAAATGCTGGACTAGCCAGCGAGGCCCACATCCCACTGAAAAAATAATAAACAAAAAAAAGTAGAGCACAGCGAAGCCCCGGTTGGCTTTTTCCAAAAGGGCCGAGTGTTTTCGTCTCAGACGTTCAATGACCCAGAGTACCACTTATCCATCAAATCTACTCTCCAGCCCTGAACTGTCGACCTTCAACAGAGCAGCAATGGGTTAGGACAGACTCGGACCTTGTCTGCAGGCCGAACCCCCATCAATGAGATGCAGCTAGCTCATGTCTTTAGCCTACAGCAAGAGGACTCCAATCGTTTTAATCAGTTGACGAGCACCCTCCACCCTGAGCGTGATCCAGATGTAGATTCAACGAGGCGCACAGGGAAGAGATGGAGGTTCGAACAGAAGCTCTGTTCCGTCATTTGGCGAGATTGTGGCTAATCTGCATCCTAACTCCAATCACCCGTCTTGGTTCCATATTCCTTAGCGGGAAAAAAAATCCCATCGATCACGCAAATTGAAAATTAATTGAGCTAGTATCTATTGCTTTCGCGGGATACAGACCCACACTTCCTCACAGGAAAGGTGATGCTTTTCCTAACTTCTCTCCTGAACGGCTTGCCTCTGGTCCTAAGATTATAGTCCCCTTGTCCTGGACTCCGCCAAGAAGTGGAAAAAAGTTTCCCCCGATAACGCAGGGATTAGCGACACCTTAGCTAGAATACAAACTCCCTTTAACAGGACCTCTCCTATAGAAAACTCCTTTAAACTACTTCCCCCTTCCCCACCCCACCCCCCAAAACAGCCCTAGCCCACGGGGGTGGGGGGGAAGAGGGGCATCGTCTTGTGATGAATCAACAGCCTCTAACCTTCGGAGCTTTCTGGAAAAACAGAACAGCTGCACAGTTCTACTTAAAAGCAAGTGGCGTTAAGTCGGTGAGTCTCGGCGCAGTGAAATTGTAAAGCAACAGCGCCAGCAGCTTTCAACAGCGCTCTCGAAAACCGAGACAAAACACAACGCGGAAACATGGAAGTAAGTGCAGAGTTAAAACCAGCTTTCACGTCCTAACAAACATAACAATCAGTCCGGGATCAAAGAGTCCGCGAAGAAAAGGGGACCCCCCTTTCCTGTGATTGATTGATTGATTTTTCTTTTTACGGAAAATAGCTGCTTTTGCATTCCGATTTCTTCTGGCCAAGCAACATGCCGTCGAACTGGTAGGTTAATTTTTTCTTGATCTTGCGAATTTCGCCCGTCTTGCCGTAGTTCCTCAGCGCCCGGGCCATCTTCTGGTAAGTCATTTTCTTGCGGTTGCCCTTCTGCATGCCCCAGCGATGCGCCAGCTGCTCCTTGTGTTTGGAGGAGAACTGGAAGGTGCCCTTCTCTCGGTCCACCCACCAGACGCAGTCCCTCATGTCTCCGCTCTTCAGCAGCTCCAGCAGGAACTGGTACAGTCGGACCTTTTTCCGGGCACCTGCACAAGCCGGGAAGTATGTTAGTCACAGGGGTAGCAACTTGAGGCTTAGGAGGCTTCGCGCTCGACACACGTCAGGCAGACGAAGCACACCTTTAACATCTGTTTCTGCGGCTTGCTTTTCCCGGAACAGGTCGCCAACCTGAAGCCAGAGGCCACAGCTTGAGAGAGCGCCACTCTGTGTCAAGCCTGCCATAGGAAGCTTTTACAGGCTGATAGCCAACCTGTTTGGCCACATTACATATGCATCTTTCTTGATCCAGCAAGTTCCGGAATGGGACTCAAATCCGGAGTTTCCGGCTCAAAGGCAGGGATGCTACCCGCTACGCCACAAGGGCCTCCTTCAGGAGTAGCAAGGCGACCTGACCCGGTGGTTCAATGCAAGGGACAGAAAGCGAGAGACGGGAACTGCTCAAGCTCAAGTGCGGAAGAGCATGCAACAACGTCATATTGGGGAGGTCGGGGAGAAAGACGTTAGCAACTGGTTGGGGGTGGGCGGAGGGGTGCGTCAACATCAGGTACACACAGGGTTAGATTCAGCTGTGAGGTCCTCTGCAGTCAAACAGCTTGACCAGGAAGAGTTGGCAAGGTTATGGTGGTAAGATGCCAAAAGGGGGAGGGGAGACTGGGGAAGAAACCCACACCTGTTGAACGCCAGCAACGGGTTCAGTGGCCTTAGAAACAACAGCTGCATGCACTGTAACAAAGCTTGTTCATACATTTATTACTTTCTAGAAAGGAACAGCAGAATTCAATTTTCAAACTGCGACACTGACATTTATCTACAAACAGCTTTCAGTTAGTTGTTCTTCAAAGTGTTAAAGAGGGAGATGGTGGCGTAGCGGTAATGTCATTGGACTAGTAGTCCAGCGACCCGGGCAAATGCCTGGGATTGTGGGTTCGAATCCTACCATGGCAGCTGGTGGATTTTAAATTCAATTAATAAATCTGGAATATAAAGCAAGTCCAACAGCTATCACTGGTTGTTGTAAAAACCCAACTGTGGTTCACTAATGCCCTGTTAGGGAAGGAGGTCAGCCATCCTTACCTGGTCAGGTGACTCCAAACCTGCATTGGACTCTTAACTACCTTCTGAAACAGCTGAGTAAGCCACTCAAGTCAAGGGGCAATTTGGGATGGGGACAACAAATGCTGACTGACCTTGCCAGCAACACCCACATCCAATGAATGAATAAAACAAGAGTAACTCCCTTAAAAAAAATTTACAAGCAGCTCAAGTGGACACTAACACCACCACCCACCCACCCCCCCCCCCTTCCTCCACCAACAGCTCCAGACCCCTCCTGATAACCTGAACAAAATTTAATGGCTTTTCCCCCTCAGAGTTAACCAACTCTGCCAATACTGCGCACAACACCTGGTAGAAATGTTGGCTTTCCTCCCTTACCCTCCTGCTCACTCAGCAAAATTGGCAGTTGTTGGGTTCAACAATGGTGGAGCATCTTTGCCCAAAGCGACTGAGGCCCAGGCTCGTGGCACTAACTTGCAGATCTATTTGTAGCGTCCAGCTGCTCCGCAGAGCAACATAAGCTTTACACTTCCTGTCTCTGCAGAACATGCCGAGGGCCTATCAATACCTCCTTCACCTGTGATCATTGGCACACTACCCGTAAATGGAGGGAGGAGGGGGCATGACCCTCTCTTCATCCAAACCCCCATTCGTGGCATTCCCCAGCAGAGGGTCACTGGGGATCAGCCTCTCCCTAAGACTCAAGACACCAGTGCCAATTGGTAGCACCCTGATGCCCACTCATCAGACGTCAGCCAAGTGAGTATAAGGACCTTGGACCTTTCTGGTACATATGACTGAAACGTCACGGAAAGGCAGCCATTCAGCCCATCGTGCCTGGGTCTGTTCTTTGGTAGAGTTATCGAATTAGCCCCATCCTCTCTCCCCTGTTCTTTCCCCATTAATTGCAATTTTTTTTCCTTCTCAAGTATACATCCAATTCCCTTTTGAAAGTTACTATTGAATCTGACTCTTTCAGGCAGCACATTCCAGATCATGACAACTCATTTCCTCATATCCTCTCTGGCCCCTTTTCTCAATCATCTTAAGTCTGTGTCCACTGGTTACTGACCCACCTGTGTCAAGAAACCATTTCTCCTTACTTACTCTAGCAATACTGTTCTTGATTTTGACCTTCTCTGGTTCTAAGGCGATCAACCCCAGCTTCTCCAATCTCTCCACACAACTGAAGTCCCTCATCCCAGTGGCAACTGTCCAGCAAATCTCCTTTGCACCCTCTCCATGGCCATGAATCCTTCCTAAGGTGTTGTGCCCAGGAGTGAACACAATACTCCAGCCATGCCACAGTCACTGCACTTAACTGATGCGCCATGGTGAGGGGGTTGGGGGGCCTTGGGGGGCGGGGTGTGTGTGCTGTGACTGACACAATTTCACTCGAATATGCATTTCAACTCGCCATCAAGGCCTCACTGACCTCCATCGTGTGTCGACGATTCTCTGGGAGGGATGTTCTCATCAAACTCACTGTCGGAGACCTCCAGAACCGGGCTGCCGAGATTATAATCATCATCCTCGGATATCGATGGGCTCGACAGATCGTTGGACGTCTGGTAAGAAGGGTACAACATCGGGAAAACCTGAAGAAATGGAAAAATAAAATCTCAGTGACTGTAATCCATTAGACAGGGCATTAAAATTACAGGAGGTCTTGTGGCTCAGTGGGTGGTGCCCCTGCCTCTGAGCCAGAAGCTCCGGGTTGAAGTTCCATCCCAGGATGTGACGGCCAAGGAAGGTGCGTTCATAATGTGGACAAACAGGTGGATTATCAACCTGCAAACCCTTCCAACACACGCCAATGGCAGGCGGTAGGAGCGGGAGAGATTCCTGGTTAGCCATGTGATGGAAAGAACGTTGGACCCTCTACCATAGCAACTCAAATTCCTTAGGGGGGCCAGCTGGTTGGGCAGATCAGATTGGTGCCAACAGTACAGGGTTCGCTCCCTGTGCCCTACCCATGGTGGAGGCTGTGGCACTGTGGGTCGGACCTGCCTTTGGGCAGAGAACTCAAGGAGATTAGAAATTGTGTGATATTAGTATGATAAAGGGCAAAAGGGAGTACAAAAGGAGCTAAGAGAGAAAAAGAAAAAGATTTTTTCATATTGCTTTGAGAAGTTCCTACATCACCTGTGCTTTCTGTTGACTCCCAGTGTTGCAGGATTAATCTCCCAACTGCATTGTTCCATTTTCTCAACTACAGTGAGAGGTTTGCCTACAAACCAGGAGCCAGCAATTGGCGTGAATGTTCATACAACTCATTGAGAGATTTGTATAGTGTCAGCTTACACAAGAATTCTACATGATGAAGAAAAGCCATAGATCCACCCTCAATTCCTCAACCCTTGCCCATCCTCTCAATCCTTTCTCTCTCATAACATATCCTATTGACTCCTGATCCACTTTATATGGCCTGCTTCAATTTAACATCTCCAGCAACTTATCGCACTCTCAATCGCTCTTTAGATGAGACAGTTCTGCTCAGCTTCGCTCCGAACTCCCTCCCACCAGTGACCAAATGGGCTCTTTCAAATCTGTAACTTGGATTGTCTCAAAATCTGCCCTTTTCCAGAGAGAAGAGAGACAACTTCTTTAACCGTTCCTTACAGTCCTGGAATCTTCTTCAAATCCTCTCAAGGACAGCAAGAGTATATTTTATAGGATTTATGGGAATATCCCAATGCTGTTTTTTGAGGGAGCTAGCTGTGCGTAAATTGGCCTGTCTTACGTTACAACTGTAACTCCACTTCAATAAAAGTGCTTAATTTGATCTAAAGTGCTTTTGGATGTCCCGAGATTTTGAAAGGCGTTATAATAAATACAACTCTGATGGAGCCCAAGCTCCATCTCCACAGGAATTCGCCAAGGCTCCTTCGACAGCACCTTCCAAACCCACGACCTCTACCGTCTAGAAGGACAATATCTGCAGACAGATGGGAACACCATCGCCTCGAAATTCCCCTCCAAGTCATTCACCATCCTGACTTGGAAATATAGCGCCGTTCCTTCGCTGGGTCAAAATCCTGGAACTCCCTCCCCAACAGCATAGTGGGTGTACCTACACCACAGGGACTGCAGCGGCTCAAGAAGGCAGCTCACCACCACTTTCTCAAAGGTAATTAGGGATGGGCAATAAATGTTGCCCCAGCCAGCGAAGCCCACATCGCGTGAATGAACTTTTTTAAAAGTGTAACGTCGTCAGCTTGTATTTCCCCTTAACCCACTAAATGCTGCTTTCTGTAAGAGGTCTGCAGGGAACAAGCTGGGCAAATTTCCACAGGGAACCCAGAACAAAATTCAAACACCAACTCCTGACACTGATTGGTCAGGTGCCAGTTCCCCACATGCTCTTGGTGGGCACAGTTCCTCCCACCATTGACGCTATGGGTGCGTGCCCTCAGCAGCTGCCGCTACTGATTTGTGCCTCGTTCAGCCGCTGTCTCTGGCGTTGCCCTGTCCACTGCCCCCCAAGCCCTTGCCAGTCCTCTCCTTAGCCCTCACCACACGGTGCTCCCATATCCAGCCGCACTCCATCCGGCAGTGGTCATGATCAGTGGTGATATTTCAGAGTGTCAAAATGACACTGCATCTCACCACGTGGATGGCTACATGTTCACTGCATGAGCGCAGTCTGGGAAATAACGTGTATCCAGGTGTAGCCTTGTACACAGAGTTTAATGACTCTCATTTAGGTTGTTTGTACTGGAGCTAACAAGGCACTCTAATTCAGAGAGAATCTGCTTCAGATATTCTCCAGATCTGCTGCATTTTAATAATCAGAGCTATTCAGTTGCTGTCATTGACATTACAGGCAGTGTGAAGAGAGGTGTGGGAAGTGGGCCCTCTGTATTTGCAACATCACTAAACTTAGCCAAATTCAAAAGTGGCTCATAAAACACAGGTAGTGAGGGGGGAGGTGTGTGGAAGTGAACAGGGAGAGAGGACAGAGGACAGTATACAACACTCAGGACCACACACTTTCCTCTTAAATCCACAACTGTTGATTGTTCTTTCTGTGCAACTTGAATAGTGCAACTTCTGGTAATCTGACATTTGGTTGCCATCTCACTCTCACATTTCTGTCCTTGGCCTGCTGCAATGTTCCAGTGAAGCCCAACGCAAGGAGGAACAGCACCTCATCTTCCGATTAGGCACTTTACAACCTTCTGGACTCAACATTGAGTTCAACAACTTTTGACTGCTCTGTGCTCCATTTTGATTTTTGTTTTGTCAAGTGGCAGTCTGTGTCTTGTTTTCATGTTTTTGCTTTCAGGCTTTATTCTTAACATTAACACTCCTTCTGGACCAATGCTTTGGTCCTTCTGTACAACCATTGCCACTCCCTTTGTCTTTAGCTCCATGACATCTTTGTTAATTAATCTCCCCGCCCTCTAACCTAACCCTGACCTTTCCTTTTTGCTCCACCTGATCCTCCCCCTTTTTCAACAGCTTAAAATCCATCACAATTCTGCCACTCTCCAGTTCTGAAGAAGAGTCGTATTGGACTTGAAACATTAAATCCGTTTCTTTCTCCACAGATGTTGCCAGACCTGCTGAGTTTTTCCAGCAGTTCCTGATTTTATTTGGTTGCCAACTCTGCTTGGATAGATTCTTGGACGTTCTTCACATGACCTCCTGCCGCCCAACTGCCCAGCCTCCACACTTTTCCCATTGGTCACTCAACATGTCCATCTCCACAGGCATTGGCAGACCAACAGGCTCTACAGCACCCCATTGGATGATAGCTGACTGTCAGTCAAATAGTTTTTACTCCCCACCTTCCCTATTTGCAATATCTTTATACATAAAAATGAAAGCTTTACATTTATATTACGCCTTTCGCAACCACACAATGTCTCAAAGTGCTTTACAGCCAATGACATACATTTGAAGTGTAGTCACTGTTGAAATGTAGGAAACACAGCAGGCGTTATTGCACAGCAAGCTCCCACAAACAGCAACGTGATAATGAGCAGATCATCTGTATTTTTGTGACGTTGACTGAAGGATAAATATTGGCCAGGGCACCATGGAGAACTCCCTGATCTTCTTTAAAATAGTGTTATGGGATGCTTTGCATTCACTTGAGAGGCAGATGGGGTCTTGGTTTAGCGTCTCATCAGAAAGGCAGTGCAGCGTTCCTTCAATACCGCATGGGATTGTCAGCCTAGTTTTTTGCGCTCAGGTCCTGGAGTGGGACTTGAACCCATAATCTTCTGACTAGAGAGGCAAGAGTGCCACCAACTAAGACATGGCCAACACGCCTACCAACAAAAAAAAAAATTCCCTATGGTTTTATCTCCCAGATGTGCTCAGAGATTAACCTCCAATTCTTGGAGACTCAAGGGCAATCCTGGTGGGCTGGCAACCCTCTCCAACATACCTAGAGTCATAAGGTCATAGGGTCATTTTTGGCACTGAAGGAGGCTATTCAGCCCATCAAGTCCATGCCAGCTCTCCGTGGAGCAATCCAGCCAGTCCCGTTGCCCTCCTTCTATCCCTGTAACGCAGCAAGTTTATTTCCCTCAAGCGCCCATCCAATTTCCTTTTGAAATCGTTGATCGTCTCTGCTTCTACCACCCTTGCAGACTGAGTTCCAGGTCATTACCACTCGCTGTGTAAAAGATTCTTCCTCAGAGTAGCCCTGCATCTCTTGCCCAAAATATTAAATCCATGTCCCTTAGACTTAGACCATCAGCTAATGGGAACAGCTTTTCTTTGTCTACCTTATCCAAACCTGCTATAATTTTGTACACCTCTATCAAATCTCCCCTCAGCCTCCTTTGCTCCAAGGGGAACAATCCCAGCTTCTCCAACCTAATCTGGTAGCTAAATTCTGTCATCCTTGGTACCGTTCTGGTAAATCTCCACTGCACCCTCTCAAGGACCCTCACATCCTTCCTAAAGCATGGTGACCTGAACTGGATACTATGCGGTAGTTGTGGCCTTAACCAGAGCTTTATAAAGGTTCAGCACAACTTCCCTGCTTCTGTACTAAATACCTCTATTTATGAAACCCTAGATCCTATACGTTTTGCCAACCACTCTCTCATTATGTTCTACCAGCTTCAAAAATTGATGCACATGAGCCCCGAGGTCCCTCTGTTCCTACACACTCTTTAGGATTGTGCCATTAAGTCTACATTGTCTCTCTCCGTCCCTTCTGCCAAAATGCTTCACCTCTCACTTCTCTGTATTAAATTCCATCTGCCCATTATCATCCCATTCTGCTAGCCTAGCTATGTCCTGTTGCAGTCAATTCCTATCGTCCTCACTTTTTGTCACTCCTCCAAGTTTGGTATCATCGGCAAATTTTGGTCATTTTTACCTGATTGTAGTCCTCCTCCAGTGGGCAGGGGGTGTGGTTGGGCAATGAGGGGTCGGGGGTGCTGATGACTTCCAGTGGGAACTGCGGGTACAAACTCTGCAAGTGGGAGACCGGCACATTTTGAAGCTGCGTGAACTGCCCACCGTCGAAATGATCATAGCTCAGGCTGTGATGGTCAGAGCCCGTCCAGTAATGATCTAGAGGCAGAGGAAGCAGTTTGTTAGGGGTGTAATGCTTCATATCTCTGGAACATCATTGCCCTTAGAACCTGTAATTACTCTCGCCTGTCACCCACCCATCAGCAAGACCTCCATCAGCAACCAATAACTCAATATGTAAGCTACAATACAGACAGGATTAACCTAGGTCTCTGGTAAGGTGAAGAAAAAGACACTTGCAGATTAGAAACAGAATTAGAAGGATATGCTGATAGGATCAGATGAAAAGGAGTGGAAGGAGGCTTGTGTAGAGCATAAATACTGACATAGGCCAGCTGGGCCGAATGGCCTGTTTCTGTGCTGTAAATTTGAAGTGCTTTTATTATTTATTTAAATAGTTATTAATACAGAGAGATAATAGTCTGCATACTTTAAGCGAAAGATTACAAAATTCAAGAACATTGTCATTCAAAAGCATTACCATCGCCGAATCCTGCAATCTTGGGGTCAACCAGAGACTTAACTGGATCAGCCACATAACTAACATGGTCACTAAAGCAGGTCAGAGGCTGGGAATTCCGCGGAGAGTAATTCACCTCCTGACTCCCCAAAGTCTATCCACCATCTACAAGGCACTAGTCAGGAGTGTGATGGAATACTCTCCACTTGTCTGGATGCATGCAGTTCCAACAACACTTAACAAGCTTGGTGCCAAACAAGGCAAAGCAGCCCACTTGATCGGCACCCCAATTGGCAAGTTCAACATCCGCTCCCTCCACCACCAATGCGCAGTGGCAGCAGTGTGTACCATCTACAAGATGCACTGCAGCAACTCGCCAAGCCTCCTTTGACTGCACCTTCCAAAGTTGCAACCTGTACCACCTAGAAGGGCAGGGGAACGTCAGTGCATGGGAACACCAGCTACAAGTTCTGCTCCAAGCCACACATCATCATGGCCAGGAACTATATAATCGCCATTCCTTTACTGTCACTAGGTCAGAATCCTGGAACGCCCTCCCACACAGCACTCAGAGTGTACAGACACCACGTGGACTGCAATGGTTCAAGAAGATGCCTCACCACCAACTACACAAGGTTAACCTGGGATGGGCAATAAGTGTTTGCCTTGGCAGCGATTCCCTCATTCTGGGGATTGATTAAAAAAAAGTAGCATTGGAGAGGTCCTTTCATGAGTTAAGCCTCCCAAACTGCAAAGCTGTTTCATTAGCTCTGAGCTGGGCTGGGCTCTCAGTGCCATTGGACTGTAGTGTGGGTGGTTAAATAGAGAGAGAGGGAGATGATGCATGGAGCTCCAATAGTCAGTAATAAGAAAAAATATGGCCACTTTCAATCTCAGCCCAACACCTAAGCCACTGACCTGTTGGTTGCTCTGGCTCAGCTACATAGTAGGAACAGAAAGCAGCCGGGTGTTTGTTGTATGTCTCTGTTTCATATGTCACTGTGTCAGGATACTGCAGAGAAGAAATAGAACTGTCAGAGTTATCTAACATACACCTCACTTTCACTTGATCTCCCCCCCCCAGCCCTCACCGTTTAGACTTCCCGTGACTTGCTGGAGAAGAGTGACTGTTCTTTTACCTCTTTGCGACCCACGATCAAAACACCAAACTTGCATTATTAAAGCATCTTTCGCAACTTGAGGATTCCCCCAGCCACTTCAGTCAATGAAGCACTTTCTGAAGCGCAGTCACTATTGTCATGGAGTCAAAAAACAATTCGGGCAGAGCAAGCTCCCACAAACGGCACTTAAATAAATGACCAGAGAGTCCATTTTCAGTGACATTAGTCGAGGGGTAAATATTTCCCCAGCACACAGTGGAGAAATCCCTCCTGCTCTCTTTCTCAATATTGACCCTGGGACCTTTTATGTCCACCTGAGAGAGCAGAAGAGGCCTCCGTTTCTCGCCTCATTCGAAAGGTGGTGGTTACAACCTTGTAGCGATTTCAGTGCAACAGTGAGACCATTGAACTGAGAATTAAGGCAAGGACACTGGCTTAAAGAAAAACAAATGAAGCATATTTGCAAAACCCCAGCTCAACTGTGGCTCACATGTACATGTCTGGCATGGAGCCAGCTCATTTCAATTTTTCCACAACGGGCATCAATATAATGTTTCATTCTAAATATGTGCCGACAAACAACTTGGCTAATTACTTTTGGTAGCTTTGATCTGACAAGTTAACGCTTGCGGCAACTCAGGTGGACGGGTAGCTGCGAGGGTTAAACTCAAGCTCCCATCTGTTTCCTTTCTGTGTTTTTGCGCGCGGCACTTCAGACTCTTTATCTGACACCCCAGGGTCCTCAGGGAGGATGCACATGGGGGGGGGGGAGGGGAGATTGCCGAACGGAGTGTGCAAATAATTTGACTACAGAGCCTGCCCTGGCCTCCCCTCTCAGGCTGTTGCCTCAATCTCATTCGGTATTGGGTGTCAGTTCACAGGAAGTCGTAACCCATTCAACATGCTTAGCACCTGCTTCAGCGTTGACCCTACTTACGCTCTGCAGTGTCTAGACTGGTCACTAGGTGGGTCCGAAAGAGGCATTTTGTTGGTCAAGTTGGCAATAGAAGTTCATGGTCTTGCCCATCAGACTCCATTCAGAAGACTCACTGGTAACATTGTTGTGTGGAAGTTGAAAGTGCAATTGTAGAATCATAGAAAGACACAGCACAGGAAGAGGCCATTCAGCCTATCGCCCCCTGCTACTAGCATTTGACTCTCAGACAATGCAGTGTATTCCAGATTTGAATCTCTCAATGCTCATAAGAAAATAGGCAGATTAACAAGCTCAGCAAGAACCAGAGTGGAGATAAGCAGGTCTTTTTTTGTTAAAAACAGTGTGCTGTTACCAGTGAGTCTTCTGAATGGAGTCTGATGGGCAGGACCATGAACTTCTATTGCCAACTTGACCAACAAAATGCCTCCTTTGGACCCACCTAGTGACCAGTCTAGACACTGCAAAGCGGAAGTAGGGTCAACGCTGAAGCAGGTGCTAAGCATGTTGAAAAAGTTACCACTTCCTGTGAACCAACACCCAATACCCAATGAGATTGAGGCAACAGCCTGTCATGATCCAGAATGCGCTACCTGAAAGGGCAGTGAAAGCCAATTCAATAGTAACTTCAAATTGGATACGTAATTGATAAAGAAATATTTGCAGGACTATTGGGAAAGAGCCAGGGGAGTGGAACTAAACTGGACAGCTCTTTCAAAGAGTTTTCAAAGACTCTGGCATGATGGGCTGAATGATCTCCTTCCATGCTGCAGGGCTCTATGACATGTCTCAAGCTTCCAACCAGGTAGCATGTAGCCTGACAGGGAGAAGAAACACAGGAGGGAGAAAGGTGTCTGGTATTTTTTTAAACAGAGATTGGATGCAGGCAGTAAAGGCAATTGTTATTTGAGGTAGCCACATGTGTATAGACACCAAATCCAAAAGCAAGCACTCTCAGGTCACAGTGAGACACAGAGTAAAGCTCCCTGTGTTCTGTCTCAAATTGGCTCAGTCTCCACCTCTGGAAAATGGCTTCTGCTGCATTACAACGACAGCTTGCATTTATAGAACTATAGAAAGATTACAGCACAGGAGGCCACCATGCGGCCCATCATATCCATGCCAGCTCTGTGCAATAAGCAACAACTTGCATTTATAAAGCACCTTTAACAGAGCAAAATGCCCCAAGGCACTTCACAGGAGCATTATCAAATATCGAGCCACAGAAGGAGACATCAAGACAGATGACCAAAAAGCTTGATCAATCAGTGCTACATTCTTCCATTTCCCACTCCAGTCTTCCTGTAGCTCCAAGCTCTGGCATTCCCTCTTGAAACTACTCTGTCCCTCCACCCCTCTCTCTTCCTCTAACCCCTACCTCTTTGACCAAGCTTTTGGTCACCTGTCTGAATATCTCCTTATGTAGCTCAGTATTAAGGTTCTGGTTGATACTGCTCCTGCAAAGCACCTTGGGACATTTCACTATGTTAAAGACGCTATATAAATGCAAGTTATTGTGGTTCTTCAATCAAGATTGCCGAATTTAAGGCACAACAAGTTTATGGTGTGGCTTTGTGCCTACCAGGAACTAAATCATAACTACCCCAAAACTCAATTCGGGACCAGCTTTGGAGGGTTTCCGCTCATTAGCTGAGCCCCAGTTTGATCCCAGGTACTAAAACCCATTGCCCCATCAAACATCAATTTTATAACACTGTAAATCCAGATGTTGTCAGAGGGATCAAAGTGCAGTTGTGATGGATTTCGTAAGGGAACGTCACAAATCATTCCAAATGGCACTGCTGGTGGCTTGGACAGAGAAAGACTGGTGGAGCATTCCCCACACTGGGTCTTAGATTAATACTCTCCCTGCACTCACAGCCCCAAGGCATGGTACACTGGGTGAAGGTCCATTGCTGTAGGGCCAAAGTTGAAAAGGGTAGAAGTGGCAAGTTCCACTTTTAATTGGGTGCTGCCAATTTCTTTCCATTCATGGGGTGTGGTCATCGCTGGAAAGGTCAGTATTTTTTCCCCATCCCTAAGGAGTCTTTGATACAACTGAGTGGCTTGCCAGGCCATCTGAGAGGCCAGTTAAGAGTCAACCACATTGCTGTGGGTCTGGAGTCACACGTAGGCCAGACCAGGTAAGGACGGCAGATTTCCTCCCCTAAACACGAGTGAACCAGATAGGTTTTTACAACAATCTGGTAGTTTCACAGCTCTTTATTCCAGATTTATTTCATGAATGAACTGAATTTAAATTGAGGTTTATAAAGCTGAATCTTGTAGGATGAGCCAAGGGATGAGGGAGCTGGGAGGGAATTATGAGGTACACCAGTCTTTGGCAAGATGTGAGACACACAAGTCAGCTTTCAGACCTATTCCATAGGCAAACAGTGGTGCAGTGGAAATATCACTGGACCAATAACCCAGAGCTAAGGCCCTGGGGACAATGGTTCAAATCCCACCATGGCACCTAAATTCAATTAATAAAAAGAAATCTGGATTAAAAGCAAATCTCAGTTATGGTGAATATAAAACTATCAATTGTCGTAAAAACGCATCCTTTAGGGAAGGAAATCTGCCAGCCTGACCAGGTCTGGCCTACATGTGACTTCAGACACACAGCAATGGGTCTGAAAGGCTCTTACCTGCCCTCTGAAATGGGTTAGGAAGCCATTCAGTTCAAGGACGATTAGGGATTGATAGCAAATGCTGGCCCTTGTCAGCAATGCCCACATCCCATGAAAGGATAATTTTTTTTTTTAAAAGGTTTATTTCTGCTAAGATATGGTAAGGTTGGCATGTCTGAACATACCAACTCAGGGTAAAGATATGTAAACATTTCAGTGGCTTGCAAAAAAAAAAACAGAATCTTAAAGCTGTTTCATACTTACTAGAGAAATCTGTGACGTTTCAATCCTAGAGAGAAGGAACAAAATAAAAGAACATTAGGATGTTAATCAAGAGCAGGGGTTTCAGCTCCCACCTGCTGAACAGTGGGGTGATCCTTCTGGGATGCTGATATTAGTGCTCCGGGATGTTACAATCCCTGAAATAACCTAATCCAAACTGTGTTCATCACCCCCCTCTGTTAGAGCCGGGAATGGGGGCAGGAAGGGCAGCAGTGGAGGAGTAGTGGGGAGGGCAGAGAGAGTGTGCTGCTCTAGGCTCCACAATGGATGATTACCGGGCACCTGCAGCATTCCACATTTGAACACTAATTTAATTTTTGTGGCAAGATGGCTAGAAAAGCAAAATATTCAATCTACAGCCATAGAGCGAGATACTTTGCATTTACGTAGCAGCATTCACAATCTCAGGAAATTCCAAAACACTTAACAGGCAGTAAAGCGCTTGCTTGAAGTGTAGCTATCAAAATGTTGGAACCTTGCAGTCAATTTGCTCACAGCAAGCTCCCAGGAACAGCAATGTATTAACATGACCGGATAATCTGATTTTTAGTGCTGTATATGTACAGTTATCTGCTTCTGTACTTTCCTTCATCAATGCCCCTTTAAGAACAAAAAAAATTCAGCTGCCACTCCCAGCAGATGTAACTGGATTTCTTCAGTACAGGCTAACCCCATTCAAGATAACTTACAAGTCTCCCACAGTGACCCTGAGCGACTATAGCACCCTGCGTAACACCGAGATACCCAGACTAGGAAGCTTATAGATATAAAATCATAGAACATTACAACACAGAAAGTGGCCATTTAGCCCATTGTGCCTGTGCCAGCTCTTAGAAAGAGCAGTCCAATTTTGTCGCACACGCCACTCTTTTTCCCCATAACCCTGCAAATGAGTCCTTTTCAAATACACGTCCAATTGTCCTATTGTGGTGACAACCACCACCGTTTCAGGTTGTGGGCTCCAGGTCAACTGAAATAAAACCTACTCTTCTAGTTCTTTTGCCAATTATTTTAAATCTGTGACTTCTGGCTATTGACCCACTTACCAGAGGAAGCACTTCCTTCCAGCTTGCTTTTTCGAAACACCTCATAAACTTGAAGATCTCTATTAAGTCACTGCTTCTGGATTCAGTACCCAGTTTACACTGTGCTCGCTGATTTAGGCCAGGGTGGTGTTATGGTCTGCAATGCCCTCAAAGATCTTATAGTGTCAACACTCAATGCCCAATCTCACAGCCACTAGTTGGGTGAGGGTAGCCATGGGCTGTGCATTTGTTCATTAACACCATCAGCAGAGGAAGGGGGAAGAGCTGTGGTGGTGGGGGGGGGGCTGTGGAAAACATTAATAGACATCAGTCTGAAGCAATGGAATGGAATTGATGTAATCATACAACAGAGGAGGAGTCCCTTCGGTCCATCTTTCCTGTGTCAGCTTCTTGAAGGGCTATCCAATTAGTCCCTAAACTCTCTTCTGCTCTTTCCCCCAGTCTTCCTTTTCAAATATATATCCAATTCTCTTTTGAAAGTTATTATTCAGCTAGTGCATTTTAGATCATAACAGCTGCCTGTACAAAACATCTCCTCATCTCTCCCCTCTCAGTCTTTCACCAATTATTTTTAAACTGTGCACTCTGTTTACTGACTCAGGGGAAACTGTTTCTCCATGTCCAAATGCAGCAGGGCCTGGACAACATCCAGGCTTGGGCTGACAAGCGGCAAGTAACATTCATGCCAGGCAAAGTGCCAGGCAATGACGGTCTCCAACAAGAGAGAATCTAACCATCACCTCTTGACATTCAATGGCATTACCATCACTGAGTCCCCCACTATCAACATCCTGCAGGTTACCATTGACCAGAAAATGAACTGGGCTAGCTGTATAAATACTGTAGCTACAAGAGCAGGTCAGAGGCTAGGAATCCAGCAGCAAGTAATTCACCTCCTGACTCCCCAAAGCCCATCTACCATCTACAAGGCACAAGTCAGGAGTGTGATGGCATACACTCCAGTTGCCTGGATGAGTGCAGCTCCAACAACACTCAAGAAACTTGACACCATCCTGGACAAAGCAGCCTGCTTGTTTGGCACCCCTTCCACAAAAATTCATTCAGTCGACGCACAGTGGCAGCAGTGTGTACCATCCACAAGATGCACTGCAGGAATTCACCAAGGCTCCTTAGGCAGGACCTTCCAAACTCACGACCACTACCATCTAGAAGGACAAGGGCAGTAGATAGATGGGAACACCACTACCTTGAAGTTCCCCTCCAAGTCACTCACCATCCTGATTTGGAAATATATCACCGTTCCTTCACTGTCGCTGGGTCAAAATCCTGGAACTCCCTCCCTAACACCACTATGGGTGTACCTACACCACATGGACTTCAGTGGTTCAAGAAGGCAGCTCACCACCACCTTCTCAAGGACAATTAAGGGTGGGCAATAAATGCTGGACTAGCCAGCGAAGCCCACATCCTGTAAAAAGAAAAATTGGCTCCATCAGAACCCTTTGTGATTTTGCCTATCCCTTTTAAATCTCCCCTCAGCCTCCTCTGCTCTCAGGAGAACAACCCCAGCTCCTCTAGTCCCACCACATCAAGGAAGATCTAATTCCCTTCCCTCCTTTCCCATCACTCAAAGACAATGACTGTGCAGGTCTAGGCTTCAGTTCAAAACTTTAGCAAGGAGAGATTTTGTGAATGGGCCAAAACCACTTCCATTACAGCCCACAATCCACCTCCTTCCTGTATTAAGGAACGCTGGGTGGAGTCGGGAAGTCAGAAATATTTGATGGCTCACGTCTGCACGTTGTCAACATGCCAACCATTCCAACTTCACCTGTTGGATTATTGGCAGCAACGTTGCAACTGTCCACTCCATCAATACAGGCTCTGCGGAGTGGCTCCTGCTTCAGAAAATTCAAGGAAATAAATGGGAATGTGATTGGAATTGTGTATGTTGAGGAAAAGGAATTAGATCAATCCACAAAACAGGACGTGGGACCTAAGAAGGGGCTTCTAAAGGGTTAATTTAACAATAACCACATCCAACCAAGCTCTTAGGAACAGAAGTAGGTCATTCACTCCCACAAGCCAATTTCGCCATTCAATTAGATAATAACTTCATCTACTTGCCTTGATCCCATACTCTACAAGGATTTAGAAGTTAAACCTGTCAGGAGTGACTGAACAGGCTGGGGCTCTTTTCTCTAGAAAAGAGAAGACTGAGGGGTGACCTAATAGAGGTTTTTAAGGTTAAGAAGGGATTCAATAAGTTAGGCCAGGAGAAGACGTTTCTACTTGCAGGGAAATCAAAACTAGGGGACCTTAAATACAAGACAGTCACTGATAAATCCAACAGAGAGTTCAGAAGAAACTTCTTTACCTAAAGAGTGTGGAGAATGTGAGAATCATTACCAGAAGGTGATTGGATAGCTGCATTTAAAGGCAAGCTAGATAAGAATATGAGGGAGAACGGAATGAAAAGATATGCTGATAGGGTTTGTTGGAAGCAGGGTGGGTGGATTCTTAATGTTAAACATAAACACTGGAATGGACCAGGTAAGCAGAATTCCTGGTTTTCCTGCTGTATATTCCATGTAAGATGCCCGATTGTGGCAGAGACCAAATGTAAGATAGTCACTAATAACTCCAACTGGGAATGCAGGAGAAGCATCTTTACTGAGAGGGTGGTGAGAATGTGGAACTCGCTCCCGATTATTGGGACAGCAATCGCATCTTGGGACATTCCGAAGTCATGCAAGATGTTAATCAAATGCAAGTCTTCCTTTCTTTCTTCATTTTATTGGGAAAATTTGGGTTTATCCTACATTCCAAGTACAGTTTCCATTTCCAACGAGGAAGGGATAAGGAGAAGGAAATCAGGTTGGAAGTGGGAGGTGTAAAACCTGCTCTTGAGACTGACCACACTACTCCCATCTTAAAAGGTTTCTTGTCCCACGTGCAGCAAGACGCACAGATGACTCAGGATCACACTACATACATAACCACACATTGTTTGCCAGCTGTCAGGGTCATATGTGAAATGAGTTTGGTCAGCCCTGGTGGGGTGTAAGCATCTGCCAACTCAGCACGAAATTACCGATCTCACTCAAAAGTAGCCACAGGAAGGGCTGGTGTGGGAAACGAGTAATTGTCACGTCAGTGCAGTAGGGTGTGCACTTGTAAACTGGGGACTGAGGCCCATGCACAGTACAATTCCTGTGGTCATTAACCTCAACGAGAAAGAAGGTGTGGCATATATAGAAACATCGCCTAATTTCCACTGGGATCAGCAATGATGGCAATTTCAGCACAACAGAGTTTCACAGAATTACAGAATCATGTGACAGGGCAGAAAGAGACCATTCGGCCCATCACGTCTGCACCAGCTCTCCAAATGAGCAATTCACTGAGTGCCATCCCCCCGTCTCCTCCCTGTAACCCTGTACATTCTACCTTTTCAGATAATAATCCAATTCCCTCTTGAACGCCTCGCTTGACCCTGCCTCCACCACACTCTCAGGCAGCGCATCCCAGATCCTAACCATTCGCTGTATGAAAAACTTTCTCCTCACATCTCCCTTGTTTCTTTTGTCAATTACCTTAAAACTGTGCCCTTGCGTTCTCGATCGTTCCACCAGTGGGAACAGTTTCTCCCTATCTACTCTGTCCAGTCCGCTCATGATCTTGAATACCTCTATCAAATCTCCTCTCAACTTTCTCTTCTCCAAGGAGAACAGTCCCAAATTCTCCAATCTATCTGCATAACTGAAATAATACCCACTATGTTTGGGCCAGAGTAGTGGGAGCTTACATCCGAATTTGTGTATTCAGAAGGAGGAGGGAGAAAATTAGAACAATAAAATATAATGTATTATACTTGAATTTTGTATAAAGAAAGTTACACTCCTCACAGAGGCCTCCTATATTCTGGCAACACAGACTTAATGTTAAACATAAACACTGGAATGGACCAGGTAAGCAGAATTCCTGGTTTTCCTGCTGTATATTCTGTGTAAGATGCCCGATTGTGGCACTGACCAAATATAAGATAATCACTAATAACTCCAACTGGGAATTCAGGAGAAGCATCTTCACTGAGAGGGTGGTGAGAATGTGGAACTCGCTCCCAATTATTGGGACAATGATTGCACCTCTGGACATCTGAAGTCATGCACGATGTTAATTAAGTGCATTAATTAAGTGGCCAAAGATAAAAATAATCCCTCCCTCTCCAACCCCCCCCCCCCCCCCCCCCCCCCCACCCCCCCCCCCACCACCCACCCCCCACCGCCCCCTCTTCCCTAGAAGACTTCAGTCTTGATGGTTATGATCCTATGGTCGCACTGCAATGCTGAGCTTCAATGGTCAACATTGATGTCTGAGCAAGGCTGCAGGCAGCTGCTTATTCACTCAAGTTGGCCCTCACTGCTGTCCAATTCCGGTAGCTGCTACTTAAACGTGGCATGAGCAGGAAGCTGGGCTGATTATGGGACACTAAAGCCAACTGTATAAATCTTACCACCACATCATGCGCTAAATGCCAATTACTGCCAAACGTGCAACCCTCCTGGTCTGTAAGACTCAGATAAGCAAGTGCTGAAAACTCGGATTTAAACTCAATCTAATTTGCCCCAACCCATGGTGCCCAAGTTCATGTCATCGCTAATCTTAACGGAGAGGCCTCTTGATTTTAAACTTCTCATCCTCCTTTCCAAATCCCTCCATGGCCTCACCCATCCCTGTCTCTGTAATCTACTCCAGCCCCACAACCCACTGAGATACCTGTGTTCCTCTAACTCTGGCCTCTCAGGAATTCCCAGGCACAATTGGTGGTGTGCCTTCAGTTGCCTGGGCCTCAAGCTCTGGAATTCCCTCCCTACACCAATCTGTCTCGCTGCTTCACTTGCCTCCTTCAAGACACTTAAAACCTACCTCTTTGACTAAACTTTTGGCCATCTAACCTAACATCTAGTTATGTGGCTCGCTGTCATAACTCATTTTATAATGCTCCTGTGAAGCGCCTGGGAACGTTTCATTATATTAAAGGTGCTCCACAAGTTGTCGTTGTTTCTTATTACATGAACGTCTTCTTTCTTGTTAAGGTTAGTGACCTCAGGAAGCTGCCTCTAGGTCCAGAAGCAAACAGGTGTTGCACCCTATTACTGAGCCATCAGAAGGGGCCACATATTATCACTGCAGCTGGGTGCACGCGAATTCACATCAGAAGGCTGTGGCTTCAAGCCTTCCGACCGAGACTGGAGCACATGGCCTAGGCTGACAACCCAGTACACTGCTGGAAGGGCCAAGCCTAGGCCGAGATCTTCAACCAACAATCAGTCAGCTTGTTCGACTCTCAACTTTAAAAAGAAAATGCCATTACTCCACCGTGAGGAAAATTTGTGTCATTGGACTCGTATTCCAGAGGTCCAGGCAAATGCTCGAGGATCACGGGTTCAAATTCCACCACAGCAGCCGGAATATAAAGCTAGTCTCAGTAATGGCGACCATGATAACTACTGATTCACGTAAAGGCCCATCCGGTTCACTTATGTCCTTTAGTGAAGGGAATCTGCTGTACTAAATGTGACACCGGACCCACAGCAATGTGGTCGGCTCTTAACTGCCCTCTGAAATGTTTACTTCTAGGCCAATTAGGGACGGGCAACAACAGTGACACACACATCCCATGAAAGAATAAAGAAAAAAAGAACATCGCTGGCAAAGCCACATTTACTGTCCACACCGAGAAGGTAGCTTGAGAAGGTAGTGATGGAATCTTCTCCTTGAATCTGGGATTTGGTGGGAAACTTAAGGCAGAAAAACACAAGTAGGTCCTTCATACAGATACTTGGATATGCCCGCTGTGTTGGATAGGATAGAGTGAAGAGAAACAGCTATACAAGGAGGCCATAATGTAGAATAGGTATTTAATGGAGGCAATTTTACACTGCCTTCAGTAATGAATAATATCCAAGACGATGCTACATTAGAGAAGTGATGTTCTATTCAGGTGACCACAAGTACTGGGTGCACCGTGTCACATGACAATTCAAACGCTTCAGAAACTACAATAAGGGAAGTTTCACCATTTACTTATTTGCACTTTCTAATTGGTGAATAGCCTTCTTGTTCAGCCTTTCTGGATATGGGATGAGAACCTGACCCCAACCCCAACCCACCCAGTGGTAAATACGTAGCACTAACAGGCTATATCAATAATTGACAGACAGGTTCCAGTCAAGACCTTTGAGTCAGCCCATTGGAGTGCCAACATGCAATACAATGGAACTATGGAATGGGGAGGGCTATTGTCCCAGCCTCATTTTAATTTCTGAATCCAGCTGCACTGAGGCATTGAGTATGGCCAAGAGCCTCCCTGGAATTGGAATCACCCTTGGGTGCCTCCTAGTGGCCGGCTTGGTGTTGTGTTGTTGGAGGTCTGGGAGAAAATTGTGGACCCTTTAGGCTGGTGTACACTTTCAGGTAGGGGGTGGGTGGGTGAGTGGAGATGACTGAGGAATAATAAAGGGTTTTCATATGTATAAATTAAGAAATGCTTTGCACATTCCTTAAACTCTCCTTTCTAACGTTTATTCCTAGAATTGTCTGGAATAAAGCTGATTCAGATGCGTGATTATCCTTATGTCACAGCTGGATCAAGGACTACAGTCAGAGATGTGTGGGTGCTTTTTTACTCACACATCTTCCCTCTCATTAGTGACTGAAGACTGATGTGCTGTCGGTGATTGGTAAGGGGATCAAAGGTTACGGGGAGTAGGCAGGAGAATGGGGTTGAGAAACTTATCAGCCATGATTGAATGGCAGAGCAGACTCGATGGGCCGAATGGCCTAATTTCTGCTTCTATGTCTTATGGTGAAGTATGTTGAAGGGATACACAACAAATTGCATTTACACGGTGTGTTTAACATGGTAAAATGTCCCAAGGCACTTCACAGGGGCAATTACCAAATAAATGTGACAACCAGACAAAGGAGGAGCTAGTGGAACAGGTGAGCTTGGACAGAGGGATTTTAAAGAGCATCTTAAAAGAGAGAGAGGTGGAAAGGCAGAGAGGTAGAAAGGTTTAGGGCAGGAAATCCATAGCTGAAGGCAGGACTGTCAATGATGGAGCAATTAAAATTAGGGATGCTCAAGAGGCCTGAACTGGAGGAATGTGGGGTTCACTGAGGGTTGTGGGGCTGTAGGAGGTTGCAGAGATAGAGAGGGCCAAAGATTTGGTGAAGATAGAATGTGAAAAATAAAATGTGAGAGAACTGCCAACATACAGAGCCAAGGAGAAAATGAGACAGGTTTGACCTGTGAAAGATGTACAGGTGCTATAATTAAAAGTACTGTTTTTACTGTTGAAAACTCCACTTGCTTTCGTATAGGGTCTCGTCTGACAATACCATGTAGCACTGAGAACAAAACAGCAGCCTATGTGCATATAGAATCATACTCTATATCAACACTTAAAAACAGATGATCTGGTCATTATCCTGTTGCTATCTGTGGGAGCTTGCTGTGCACAAATTGGCTGCCAAGTTTACTACAATACGACGGTGGCTACACTTTAAAAGTAATGCATTGGCTGTAAAGTGTTTCGGCACATCCTGTGGTGGTCACAGATGCTGTATAAATAGTTATTTTCTTTCTAAACAACCCTAATTATCTGTGACATACTGTTGGCACTTCATCTGAGCCTTAATTCAAGAATGGGAAAAGGTTGCTCAAAACCATCCCTTGGTCATTTTGTTAAACAGTTTGCCCCCAAGAACTCCCCGCCCCTTCCTCACCTTAAGACAATGACTTGCTACAAGCTTGAGCAGCGCCCTATTCAAGTGGGCAATCATCCTGAGCACACCTCAATGGAGCACAGCCCCTCCCAATGCTATCCTCACCCAACATCGACTTTCTATCAGGGATCACTGGGCAGTGATTGGTGGCAATTGATTCCCCCAGAGGCACTGTGAGGCCAATTACAGCACCCCCTAAAATTGCCCAGCTGAGGTCATGCATTGAACCAGGGACCCACTGGTCTGTAAGACTCACTGGCCAATGCTTTCCCAATTTACCCATGAGGGGGAGCTACAACACCCCCTCCATCTTCCACTTTTTTTAAGTGTGAATTTTAAAATCTGTTTATATATATATATAAAAAACAAAGCAGTGCAGAGGCTTAAACTAAAAGAATCAAACTAAATTCTACCCAGTTAGAAAAAAAAGCAGTACAACTTATTTGTGACTACAAAGCAAGTTGTAAAACACCAACCTCCACAAAAAACAAACACATGCAAATACCTATCTATTTATAAGCACAAGCATTAATAATAAAACAACATAACACTTCTAAAAGCAGAATTCTCTTCCAGTGCCCCAGCCAGCATTTCCCCCTCAGCAAACAGCATCATAAAGCAGATTAACAGGTCATTCTAGTTATTGATTGTGGGAGAATGGTTGTTGCATTCGCCAACATAACAAGTCTCGTAAGTCCTCAAAAGTAATCCATTGTGAATATTTTGACATAGCCTATTAATTGACGTATTTTTCTATTTGTATAGAGGTTAACATAGTGTATCTCTGCGCGACAGAAAGCACTTTTTTTTAAATTCTCGGCCTGAACCCTAGGTCTGGAAGTGACAGGAATGTGGTCTATAATCACATTTGGTTCTCTTCTTTTTGCTGTGCTTTTGGGTAACATAAGCCAGATTTCAGTGAAATTGTACGCAATGATGCTCAAGATGAGAATCAGCTTCTGTTAGTAATGAACCAAGCTTCAAAAACAGCACAGCAGAAAAATAGTACCTGTAACACTGAAATACTAATGTGGTATTTACGTAAAATTGTTACATCTAAGAAACCAACATCTCTCACAAATTTACAAGGAGACGCATCTGTACTGTCCGTATAAACATACGTAGAAATAATGCAGCCACAGTAATCTGTCAGAGTTAAAAAAAATTAACATTCTTCCTATACTCCTCATAGCTTCAAATCAATCCAGGTTTCACAGCTTAAATTTATGCCCTTTCCGTTTATTCCCCACGAAACAAAACGGCAACTTCATTCTTGTTTAAACAGTTCTAATCCTACACACTGGCACCACCAAAAACCCAGATCCCTCAACTCCTTTTGTCACTTTCAGTAATCGCTAGCTTCCCACACCGATTTTTTTTTAAAAAAAGTTTACACTTTCAAAAGGAAGTTATCATCAAGTAACTTGGATGGAGGAAAGAGGGGAGCAGCCCGACCCAAAGTCGTCTTTCAGCATTGAAAGAGTTCCAATTTTTTTTTAAGTTTAAATAAAAGAGGATTTCTTTTGTCTGTTTAACCTGGGGTTGGGCAGTGAGTTTATCAGTGTTGAGGTGGCTTGCTTTGTCGGGATTTATCTGGTGTGTTTACAAGTACTTACTGCGGTGATTCCAGTGTGTGCATGTTGGTCGGAATAGAGTTGTGACAGCCCGATCTAGTCCTGCTTCCCTTCTGAACCCAGGCTCGAATCGCTACAAGCGTTTTAAAGTTCCCTACAGCTTTCGTTGGTGGGCGGAGCCTGGTGATTTCATTGCAAAAATCCCCCTTTACATTGCACAATCGACATTTCTGGAGTCAAGAGCCTCTTGTGGGTGTCTGTGTGTGTTTGGGGAGGGCCAGCTAGAAGAAAATATTTCACTTTGGAGCGTAAAAGTGACCCGGGCCCCTCAATGAAGGAACAATTAAAGAAGCAACGCAAAACATCTGAGCTGGGTTTGGAGCAACGCAATTATTTTTGAGAAGGCAGAATTGTAATCTCACCCGAGTTTCCCAAACTGTATGAACATTAACAGGGAGATTTCATCTCCGATTCCCAACAGCTCCTGTGTCTTTTTTTTTCCCTAACACTACACCAAACGCCTGAAATTCCCCGGGGAAGCCCTGTACCAAGTGTTAACTTCTGATCCCACCCGCACCTTCCCCTACCTCATAGAAATCACACACTTGTAAGCACTGACACACTTCTGAGGGGACCACCAGCTCCTCCCCACCCCCCCCCCCCCCCCCCCCCCCCCCAACTTCCAGTGGCTACTATTACTGCAGAAGAGCTTTTTTTTATCGGGATGGGGGCATCACTGGCATTTGTTGCCCATCCCTAACTGCCCCTTGGACTGAGTGACTTGCTAGGTCATTTCAGATTTGCTGTCGATCTGGAGTTACACAGAGACCAGATCATGTAATAATGAACCAGACGAGTACAACAATCACGGTCACAATTACTGAGACCAATATTCCAGATTTTATTAATTGAATTTAAATTTCCACCAGCTGCCATGGTGGGATTTGAATCCATGTCCTCGCACCATTAGCCTGGGCCTCTGGATTACTAGTCTGTGTGACATTGGCACTATGCCACCATCTCCCCTTTGTCCAAACCATTAGATGATGGAAATAATATATCAGGGAATCAACAAATTTGGAACTCCAATTGTGTTTGATGCTAGACTATACTTAAGAGAAGGCACCTAGTCCCTCTCAACTTCTGGAATAGCAGTTGTTGGGATTTTGCAATTAGTTGTTGACCTTTGGGTGTAGAAGTGGATAAAAATAATATCTTGCTCGTGATTGCCATTCAATGATCGTCTAATTCAAAATTCCAATGGTCCCGTAAACCAATGGTCCCCACCCATTGACTTTTGCCAGCATTTGAGCATTGGGTGAGAGGAGGTTGACATCTGGCTGTGATGGACAAACTGACAGTCATGTACCTTGCCAACACTCACTACTGGTCACCTGTGTAATCACACCACAGTGACCCCCCTCCAAAAGGGGAGAAAAAATGGAGTCTTCTTTGAAACCTTGAACCTTGCTAAGTAGCTACAAACAAAGCAGATAACAAGTTTAACATGGGCAGGGCATCATACATTAATGGAGTATCCATGACCAAGCTATTTGGCTTCAAGGACCATACTGTCATGGGTCAGAGAGAGAGGATGTTGAAATGTACCAAGGGTCAATTAATTGGCATCTTTCTCATCACCCACAAGAAACAAGAATTGCTGGAACAGGAAAGGCACCATAAACAGCCACTAATAAAACCAATAGAGAATTCTTGAGAAACTTCTTTACCCAGAGAGTAGCGAGAAGGCAGAACTTGCTGTCATACATAATATTTGAGGTGAATAGCATAGCTGCATTTAAGGGGAAGCTGGATAAACAATTGAGGGAGAAAGGAATAGAAGGATATGTTGGTGGAAGGAGAAGAAATAGGATGGGAGAAAGCATCTTGTGCAGTATAAACACAAGCACAGGCCAGTTACAAAGAAGTACATAGAATTCACAGCACAGTAAGAGACCATTTGATACATCAAGTCCATGCAAGTGATTATGCTCAAAGCTCAGGCTGAATAGCCTGTTTTTATGCTATAAATTTTACATAATTCTATTCAATAAAAGGTCATTAGGTCCAACAGGTCCATCCATTCTTGTAGGGCAAGAGGCGTACAAAATTATGAGGGGCCAGGATAGGGTAGACAGGAAAGATCTGTTTCCCCAGCAGAGAGGTCAATTACCAGGGGGCATAGGTTTAATGTGATTCGTAGAAGGATTAGAGGGGACATGAGGAAAACCTTTTCACCCAGAGGATGGTGAACGTCTGGATTTCATTGCCCGACTTGGTGGCTGAGACTCATTTAAAAGATACCTGGATCTGCACCTGAAGTGTTATAACCTGCTACAGACCAGGTGCAGGAAAGAGGGATTAAAACGAACAGCTAGTTTCTTTTTTTTCTTTTTTGGCCGGCGCAAACATGATGGGCTGAATGGCCTCTTTCTGTGCCGTAACCTTTCTATGGTTCTATGGGTAAACCACACCCTTCTTTTTCCAGCAATGCCTTATTCAGTCATTTATAGTATCTGATTCAATGATTAACTTGTTCCATAAATCTATGATGCTTTGTTGAAATTTTTTTTTCCCAATTGTGAATTTCAAAAAAAAATAATTACTTCACAATAAAATTTCCTGGACTGAGCATTGTCAGTTGCCGCATTCTCATAATAATAGTCAGAGGGACTGGATTTAACTGGCTAATTTATAACCTGAGCCCTGAAGTTAGGCTTGGCAATAGTGCCATGGAAACTTATAGCACATTTAACCAAAACGGGTTAACATCTCTGTTAGGATACCAGCAAGAGGCATTTCAGACAATCATGTTGAATATTTAGAATACTGGTGTCCCACAATATAATTTACTAGGTCAGTTGGTAGCAACATGGTTGCCACAGAACAAGCTCCTTGTTTAATATATGCAAACTCAACAGAAATAGCTGCTCTTTTTATTAATGCTTTGACACTTCCATGAGTCTATAACGACACATCTAGGTATAGTTTCTTCAGTGCCCTCATCTTGTGTGTTATAAATTGTTGCGATTATTTGAAATTTGACATTCTTGCATCTGTCCTGTTAAGTGCAAAGTGAAAAAGCTTTGGCAACATGTCTCTCTTTTCAGCGATATTCAAGCACTGTTTAGTTCCTTGGTTTAATCTCCGCTCCGTACTGAGTTAACTGATGTTAGATTGGGGGAAACACTGCAATTGGTCTCAATTCCTCTGACTGATAATAAATTTTTGATGGACAGGGGTATTATGAACAACAATTTGTATTCATACGATACTTTTAATGTATACAACATCCTATAACATTATGGAGCAAAGGTGAATATAAAGAGTTGAGGTAGATCAGCCATGATATAATTGAATGGTGGAACAAGCTGATGGGGTGTAACAGCTTACTCTTCTTCTGTTCCTATGTAGGGCACAGAAATGAAGGGGGTGCTTTTTACTGATTGCTATCCTGAAACATTTCCTTGAAAGAATGAAAAGTGGGTGAGGATCAGGTGTGTGCCCCTATAATAATGCCCTTCATGGTCAGGTAGAATGGCGACACTCACTCATGCTCGCACACAAAGAGTAGTCACTTGCATGAGGCACCAGAGGGCTGTTAGTGTCCGTGGACCAATCGCTAGAGATAAGTCACCAAGAATAAAGGAGAGAAAAATTACTTGTAACGGTTAGCATCCTCAATGATGCCCAAATAAGGAATTAAAGAATTTGTCACTAACACTGTGCACGATCGGGGGCCTGACAACCGAAATAACAAGACTTATGGAGAAGTTACTTACATTTGACATCATCCCACATCCTGTGATTAAAGGGATAATTCTGGCCAATTCCTCTTTACTCACCTGTGCCCACTGTGAAGTAACCTGAGAAACTGGTAATACTGGGTGGCACAGACAATTCCCCCATGGCACATATTCCTAGCCTTTCCCATGGAGATGTAAGCGCCTGACCCTCAGAAACATTGTCCCTGGTCATTGTCACAATGTCCGCTGATGGGAATTTATCCTCCCACGTATGATTCCCTCACAGTTGCACTAAAAATATCTCACCACAGTTGGGTTAATGATCTCATTGTTCCTTAACAAAATAAAGCACTAGATCATCTGAACAGAAATCTCTAGCTGCCACAGATTATGTTCTTACCCCACCTAACATAGATCCATTATCCACAGCCTTTTTATCCTAAATTATGCAACCCAGGTCGTGACCCATTTTGCAAGATATCATGAATCCTGAAGAAAGGAGGAGGAAATAGGTAAATGAAGGAGTATTGGGTAAGTGATTAGGGTTGCCAGTCCTCTAGGATTCTCCAGGAGTCTCCAGGAATTGAAGGTTAATCACCAGGGCATTGCTGAGATGATGCCAAGAGAAAAGTCATAGAGGGCACTAAACAAAGTTGTGCTTTTTTCCATTTTCTTGGAGCATTTCCTTTTATTAATTATGAAAATATTGAATATGGGAGAAAAACCTCAACAGTGAAGATTAATCTAATTGAGTAACCAAGAGCCGTTCCAATGGGCTGTGGGAAGGCAGTGACACTTGGAGAATAGACCAACAGCTGAATGGTTTGAGGCAAGAAGTGATGTGCTGAAACCTCCAGAAATAAAATGACAGTTAGCAGTCATCTGGGTGATCCCTGGACTTTTAAAAGCCCAAAGGTTATAGAATTGATAGTGTTGCAGAGAAATACACCCTTTCAAAGTTCTGCTGGAAAAGCAAAGCTAAGTACAAGAAGGTGCTTGGACAGAAGGATTAAATAGCCAGAAGGTATCATGTATGTTTATGACTAGGAATAAAAGAAGCCAATAATCCAATCAAGAAGAAAGTAATTAGAACAGGAAGCGCTGGAAAAACCCAGCAGGTCTGTGGAGAGAGAAACAGAGTTAACATTTTGAGCCCAATGTGACCAGCCGTTTAAGAGTACAGACTTGAATATTGCTGAAAAAGAGAGACCTGCTGTCGAAGCTTTTCGTCTTGCCCTCATCAGGACAGATTGAAAGATTACCAACAGTAAAGGGAACAACAATTTATACTGCATGAGAAGCAAGTGCTAGAGGCGTTGCCATTGAGAATGCAGCAGGGAACAGTTAACTGCCAAGCTTTTGTTCAAATTCAAACCAGGCATGTCAACTCTGATTGGCCAAGGCATTTCCATGCTTCATTCCCCATCAGTGAGGTTACCACCATCACCCCTCTGTAAAGCACTAGATCATCTGAACAGAAATCTCAACTGCCACAAGTTATGCTCTTTCCCCATCTAACATAAATCAGTTATCCACACCCTATTTTTGCTAAATCAAGCAACCCAGGCCGAGGCCCGTTCAACAGAAGGTGGAAAGAAAAAATCAAATTTGTTTAGTGCCCTCTATGACTTTTCTCTTGGCATGATCCCAGCAATGTCCTGGAGATTAACCGTCGATTCCTGGAGACTGCTGGAGAATCCTACAGAGTCGGCAACCCTAATCACTTACCCAATACTTTTTAATTTACCTATTTTCTTCTACTTTCTACAGATTGCTTACTAAGCATTGAGATAACATATCTGAAACATGAGACCCAATTGTTATCTGAAAAGTTTTTTTTGAGATGGAAACCCATTTGAATTTATCTCATTTACAGCATGACTTGATGATGAAAAATGAAAACAAAAAGAAATTTGTCTTTTGCCAAAAGAACAAATTACAAAAGGAGCATCTTCTACAGCTTCAGGACAAATTAAATTACTTCACATCCAATTAAATCGTGCTGCAGTGTTATTCTGTAGGAAAGTGTTGCGCATCAAGGTCCCACTAACAACAAAGGCATATGTCTGTTAATCTGCTTTGGTAGTACTGTATGAGGGAGGAATGTTGGCCAGGGTACTGGGGAAATTCTCCCTGCTCTTCTTTAATTTTTTAAAAATTAATTTGCGAGATGTGGGGTTCACTGGCTCAGCCAGCATTTATTACCCATCCCTAATTGCCCTTCAGAAGGTGCTGGTGAGCTGCCTTCTTGAACCGCTGCAGCCCACGTGGTGTGGGTACACCCAGTGCTTTAGGGAGGGAGTTCCAGGATTTTGACCCAGCGACAGTGAAGGAACGGCAATATATTTCCAAGTCAGGATGGTGAATAGCTTGAAGGGTGGTGTTTCCATGTGTCTGCTACCCTTGTCCTTCTAGATGGTAGCAGTTGTGGCTTTGGAACATGCTGCCTAAGCAGCCTTGGTGAGTTCCAGCAGTGCATCTTGTAAATGGTACACGCTGCTGCCACTGTTCATCGGTAGTGGAGGGAGTGAATGCTTGTGGATAGGGTGCCAATCAAGTGGGCTGCTTTCTCCTGGATGGTGTCAAACTTCTTGATTGTTGTTGGAGCTCATTCAAACAAGTGCAGAGTATTCCATCACACTCCTGACCTGTGCCTTGTAGATTGTGGACAGGCTTTGGGGAGTCAGGAGGTGAGTTACTCGCCGCAGGATTCCCAGCCACTGACCTGCTCTTATAGTCACAGTATTTATATGGCTGGTCCAGTTCAGCTTCTGGTCAATGGTAACCCCCAGGATGTTGATAGCAGGCGATTCAGTAATGATAATGCCATTGAATATCATGGGGCGATGGTTAGATTCTTTCTTGTTAGAGATGGTCATTGCCTGGCTTTTGTGTGGCGCGAATGTTACTTGCTGAATTTGGACATGGACTGCTTCAATATTTGAGGAGTCACAAATGGTGAACATTGTGCAATCATCAGCGAACATCCCACTTCTGACCTTATGATGGAAGAAAGGTCATTGATGAAGCAGGTGAAGATGGTTGGGCCTAGGACACTACCCTGAAGAACTCCTGCAGTGATGTCCTAGAACTGAGATGATTGACCTCCAACAATCAAACCATCTTTCTTTGTGCTGGGTATGATTCCAGCCAGTGGAGTGTTTTCCCTGATTCCCATTGACTCCAGTTTTGCTAGGGCACCCTGATGCCACACTCGGTCAATGCTGCCTTGATGTCAAGGGTAGTCACTCTCACCTCACCTCAGGAGTTCAGCTCTTTTGTCTATGTTTGAACCAAGGCTGTAATGAGGTCAGGAGCTGAGTGGCCCTGACAGAACCCAAACTGAGAGTCAATGAGCAGGTTATTGCTAATCAAGTGCCACTTGATAGCACAGTTGATGACCCCTTCCATCACTTTACTGATGATGGGGAGTAGACTAATGGGACAGTAATTGGCCAGGCTGGATTTGTACTGCTTTCTGTGTACAGGACACACCAGGGTAATTTTTCACATTGCCGGGTAGATGCCAGTGTTGTAGCTGTACTGGAACAGCTTGGCTAAGGGTGCAGCAAGATCTGGAGCACAATTCATCAGTACTATTGCCGGAAAGTTGTCAAGGACCATATCCTTTGCAGTATCCAGTGCCGTCAGCCATTTCTTGATATCATGTGGAGTGAATCGAATTGGCTGAAGATTGGCATCTGTGATGCTGGGGACCTCAGGAGGAGGTCGAGATGGTTCATCCACTCAGCCCCACTGGCTGAAGATTGTTGCGAATTTTTTAAAAATTCGTTCACAGGCTGGGCCAGCATTTTTATTGCCCATCCCTAGTTGCCCTTGAGAAGGTGGTGGTGAGCTGCCTTCTTGAACCACTGCAGTCCATGTGGTGTAGGTACACCCACAGTGCTGTTAGAAAGGGAGTTCCAGAATCTTGACCCAGCGACAGTGAAGGAATGGCGATATATTTCCAAGTCAGGATGGTGAGTTACTTGGAGGGAAACCTCCCGGTGGTGGTGTTCGCAGCTATCTGCTGCCCTTGTTCTTCTAGGTGGTAGTAGTCTTGGGTTTGGAAGGCACTTTCTAAGGAGCCTTGGTAAATGCTTCAGCCTTATCTTCTGCACTGATGTGCTGGGCTCCTCCATCATTGAGGATGGGGATATTTGTGGATCCTCCTCCCCCAGTGCACTGTTTAATTGTCCATCACCATTCACAACTGTGGCAGGACTGCAGAGCTTAGATTTGATCTGTTGGCTGTGCTTGCTTGACTGTGTCTATCACTTGGTGCTTATGCTGTTTGGCCTGCAAGTACTCCTGTGTTGTAGCTTCACCAGGTTGACACCTCATTTTTAGGTATGCCTGGTGCTGTTCCTGACATGCCCTCCTGCACCCTTCATTGAACCAGGGTTGATCCCCTGGCTTGGTGGTAATGGTAGAGTGGGGAATATGTGGGGCCATGAGGTTACACATTGTGGTCGAGTATGATTCTGCTGCTGATGATGGCCCACAGTGCCTCAGGGATACCCAGTCCTGAATTGCTAGATCTGTTCAAAATCTATCCCATTTAGCATGGTAGTGGTGCCACACAACACGATGGAGGGTATTCTCGATTTGAAGATGACATCGATGTGAAGTGACCACCTCCACATGGACTGTGCAATGGTCACTCCTACTGATACTGTCATGGAGAGATGCATCTGTGGCAGGCAGATGAGTGAGGATGAGGTTAAGTATGTTTTTCCCCCTTGTTTGTTCCCTCACCACCTGTCGCAGACCCAGTTTAGGAGCTATGTACTTTATGACTCGGCCAGCTCGGTCTATGGTGCCGAGCCACTGTTCATGGTGGACATTGAAGTACCCCACCCAGAGTACATTCTGTGCCCTGGTCACCTTCAGTGCTTTCTCCAAGTGGGTTTTGGGGAGGTGGGGGGTGGGGACAGTGTGTGGTAATCAACAGGAGGCTTCCTTACCCATGTTTGACCTGATGCCATGAGACTTCATGGGGCCTGGAGCTGATGTTGAGGACGCCCAGGGCAAGTCCCTCCTGACTATATACCACTGTGCTGCCAGCTCTGCTGGTGATGGTGGTGTCTGGGACATGATCTGTAAGGTATGGTTCTGTAAGTATGACTATGCCAAGCTGTTGCTCTGTGAGACAGCTCTCCCAATTTTGGCACAAGCCCCCAGATGTTAGTAAGGAGGACTGTGCAGGGTCAACAGGGCTGGGATTGCCATTGTTGTTTTTGGTGTCTGGGTCAATGCCGGGTGGTCTGTCCAGTTTCATTCCTTTTTATTGATTTTTTTTAACAGTTTGATACCAGTTTGGCTTGCTAAGTCATTTCAGGGGGCATTTAAGAGTCACATGTAGGCCAGAAGAGGTGATGACAGCAGATTTCCTTCCCTAAAGGGGCATTAGTGAACCGGTTCATGACATCTTCCTGGAATTTTAATCCGATAAATATCTGGAATTAGAAGTCTAGCTGTGGTGGGATTCAAACCTAGAGCATTACTCTGGGTCTGTGGATTACCAGTCTGATGACAAAGCCACTATGCCATACTGACATCCACCTCAACAAGCGGTCGGGTACTCCAATTAACAAGTCTTCGGACAGATGGAACTGCTAATGATGTAGCACTGCCTCGGTACTGCACTGGACCATGAGCCCAGATTATCCTACCAACCGAGCTTATGACAATGAAGAGTTATTAATCCCCACCCTTACCCTGCTCCTCTCTGTGACTCGCTGGGGTACAATTCCATTGGCACCAGCAGCCCCGGTTTTTAAAAAAAGACTTACGTTTACAAAGCACCTTTCACAACTTCAGAACATCCCAAAGCATTCAACAGCCAATAAAGTTATTTTGAAGTGCAGTCACAGTTGTAATGTAGGACGTGGCAGCCAATTTGTGCACAGGAAGATCCTACAAACGGCAATACGATAATGGCCGAATTTTTTCCAATTCATGCTGGTTGATGGTAAATATTGGCCCAGGGCAAGGGGAGAATTCCACTACTCTTCTTCAAAGTAGCATAATCATTTGCATCCACCCGAATGGGCCGACAGGGCCTCAGTTTATCCTCTCATCAGAGAGATGGCAGCTCTGCCAGTGTTGCACTCCCTCAGTATTGCACTGGGAACACCAGTCTGGATTATATGCTCAAGTTTCTGCAATTTGACTTGAACCCATGACCTTCTGTCTCAGAGGAGGGAATTCTACCAACTGAGCCACAGTTAAAATCTACAGTGCCAGGAAGACACTGTAAATGCCAGGGGCCAATGCAAATCCAAAAAATCTAGATGATATTATAGACTAAAACTTTAGATTTGAACTCAAACCAGGCAGACCACCCGGCATCGACCTAGGCACCAGAAAGGACAACGGCAAACTCAGCCCTGTTGACCCTGCAAAATCCTCCTTACTAATCTGGGGCTGTGCCAAAATTGGGAGGGCTGTCTCACAGACTAGTCAAGCAGCAGCCTGACATAATCATCCTCACAGTATCATACTTTACAGATCATGTCCCAAACACCATCATCACCATCCCTGGGTATGACTGTCCCACTGGCAGGACAGACCCAGCAAGGGTGGTGGTACATTGGAAGGGAATAGCCCTGGGAATCCTCAACATCGACTTCGAACCACATGATGTCTCATGGCATCAGGTCAAACATGGGGAAGGAAACCTCCTGCTGATTACCACGTACCACCCTCCCTCAGCTAATGAATCAGTGCTCCTCCATGTGAAACAACACTTGGAGGAAGCACTGAGAGTGGCAAGGGCGCAGAAAGTACTCTGGGATGGGGACTTCAATGTCCATCATCAAGAGTGGCTCAGTAGCATCAATACTGCCAAGCTAGCTGAGTCCTAAATGACAGAGCTGCTAGACTGGGTCTGCAGTAGGTGGTGAGGGAACTAACAAGGGGGCAAAACATACTTGACCTCATCCTCACCAATCTGCCTGCTGCAGATACATCTGTCCATGACAGTATCAGTAGGAGTGACCACTGCACAATCCTTGTGGAGACGAAGTCCAGCCTTCACATCGAGGATACCCTCCATCATGTTGTGTGGCACTACCACCATACTAAACGGGGTAGATTTTGAGCAGATCTAGTAACACATGACTGGGCATCCATGAGGCACTGTGGGCCATCAGCAGCAGCAGAATCATACTTAACCACAACCTGTAACCTCATTGCCCGGCATATCCCCCACTCTACCATTACCATCAAGCCAGGGGATCGAACCTGGTTCAATGAAGAGTGCAGGAGGGCATGCCAGGAGCAACACCAGGCATACCTAAAAATAAGTTGTCAACCCAGTGAAGCCACAGCACAGGACTACTTACATGCCAAACAGCATAAGCAGCAAGCGATAGACAGAGCAAAGCAATTCCAATACCAAGAGATCAGATCTAAGCTCTGCAGTCCTACCACATCCAGTTGTGAACGATGGTGGACAATTGAACAACTCACTGGAGGAGGAGGCTCCACAAATATCCCTGTCCTCAATGATGGGGAGCCCAGTACATCAGTGCAAAAGATAAGGCTGAAGCATTTGCTACAATCTTCAGCCAGAAGTGCCGAGTAGATGATCCATCTTGGCCTCCTGTAGAGGACCCCAGCATCACAGATGCCAGTCTTTAGTCAATTTGATTCACGCCACATGATATCAAGAAAGGACTGAAGACACTGGATACTGCAAAGGCTATGGGCCCTGACAATATTGTGACAATAGTACTGAAGACTTGTGCTCCAGAATTTGCCTCAACTTATTGTTCCAGTACAGCTGCAACACTGGCATCTACCTGGCAATGTGGAAATTTGCCCAGGTATGTCCTGTACCCAAAAAGCAGGACAAATCCAACCCAGCCAATTACCGCCCCATTAGTCTACTCCCAAGTGATGGAAGGGGTCATCAACAGTGCTATCAAGTGGCACTTGCTTAGCAATAACTTGCTCATTGATGCTGAGTTTGGATTTTGCCAGGGTCAGTCAGCTCCAGGCCTCATTACAGTCTTGATTCAAACATGGACAAAAGGACTAAACTCCTGAGGTGGGGTGAGAGTGACAGCTCTTGTCATCAAGGGAGCATCAAGGAACCCTAGCAAAACTGGAATCAATGGGAATCGGGGGGAAAACTCTCTGCTGGTTGAAGTCAAACCCAGCACAAATAAAGATGGTTGTGGTTGTTGGAAGCCAATCATCTCAGTTCCAGGACATCACTGCAAGGGTTCCCCAGGGTAGTCTCCTAGGCCCAACATCTTCAGCTGCTTCATCAAGGACTTTCCTACCATCATAAGGTCAGAAGTGGGGATGTTAGCTGATGACTGCACAATGTTCAGCATTATTCATGACTCTACAAATACTGAAGCAGTCCACAGCCAAATGCAGCAAGGCCTGGACAATATCCAGGCTTGGGCTGACAAGTGGCAAGTAACATTCGTGCCACTCAAGTGCCAGGCAATGACCATCTTCAAAAAGAGAGAATCTAACCATTACCCTTGATGTTCAATGGCATTACTATCGCTGAACCGCCCACTATCAGCATGCTGGGAGTTACCATTGACCAGAAACTGTACTGGACTAGCCATATGAATATCGAAGCTACAAGAGCAGATCAAAGGCTAGGAATCCCGCGGTGAGTAACTCACCTCCTGACTCCCCAAAGCCTATCCACTATCTACAAGGCACAAGTTAGGAGTGTGATGGAATACTCAGCACTTGCCTGGATGAGTCCAGCTCCAACAACATTCAAAAAGCTTTGCACCATCCAGGACAAAGCAGCCCACTTGACTGGCACCCCTGCCACAAACATTCACTCCCTGCACCACCACTGCACAGTGGCCACATTGTGTATCATCTACAAGATGCACTGCAGGAATTCACCAAGGGCTCCTTAGGCAGCATCTTCCAAACCACGATCACTATCATCTAGAAGGACAAGGGCAGCAGACACATGGGAACAGCACCACCTGGAAGTTCCCCTCCAAGCCACTCACCATCCTGACTTGGAAATATATCACCGTTACTTCACTGTCGCTGGGTCAAAATCCTGGAACTCCCTCCCTAACAACACTGTGGGTGTGCCTCCACCACATGGACTGCAGCGGTTCAAAAAGGCAGCTCACTGCCACCTTCTCAAGGGCAATGAGGGATGGGCAATAAATGCTGGCCTAGCCAGTGATGCCCACATCCCACAAATGCATAAAAAAGACTCAAGGCTTGCACTGTGATAGGGGCTAGCTGCATAAGTCTGAGCTTTCACACTGAAGGACTAAAGAGAACAAAACACAGTGGGTTCAAAAGGGACTATCTTGAGGTTAAGGAGAATGGAATTCAAGTCCGATGTAGGTGCAATTGGACAAATGGAAGGCAGTTTCAAAACAGACAGGGCTGCATATTCTTGCAAACAACATTGAGACTTATCTAAAGTGATAGACCTTGTGTGAAAACAAATTGAAAATAGTCAGGATCTCACACTCCAAAAGGGTTGAAGGAGATATCCTGGAATCACAGGAAGAACAATATTCATCCAACAGTATAGGTTTTCGCTGGGGAGCTTTTCTGAAAGCGAGTGGTGTTGGAGTTGTATAAAATGCTAGTTCGGCCACAGCTGGAGTACCGTGTGCAGTTCTGGTCGCCACATTATAGGAAGGATGTTATTGTACTAGAGAGGGTGCAGGGGAGATTCACCACGATGTTGCTTGGGCTGGAGCGTTTCAACTATGAAGAGAGACTGGATAGGCTAGGGTTGTTTTCCTTAGAGCAGAGCAGGCTGAGGGGGGACCTGATAGAGGTGTACAAAATTATGAGGGGCATAGATAGGGTAGATAGGAGGAATCTCTTCCCCTTAGCGGAGGTGTCAATAATCAGGGGGCAGAGGTTTAAGGTAAGGAGCAGAAGGTTTATAGGGGGTTTGAGGAAAGGTTTTTTTTGCCAGAGGAGGTGGTAGAGGCAGGAACCCTCACACCATTTAGATGAGCATTGAAATGCCATAGCATACAGGGCTATGGGGCCAAGTGCTGGAAAATGGGACTAGAATAGATAGGTGCTTGATGGCCGGCACAGATACAATGGGCTGAAGGACCTGTTTCTGTACTGTATAACTCTTATGACTATCCACAATCAGAGGAAACCTTCCATTACTCACCTTGGTCTATGTTACCTGAAGCTCTTGACAAGCAGGACAGCAAGGTCTCACTTGCACTGTCAAGTATCAAGCAACACCATCCTCTTTGTAAAGGTTGTGCAGCGCAAGTATATGCAACAAATGAAGGACACCTCAAGCACCATAGATGGGTGCCCATTAATGGAAAAGCTGCAGGGCAGGATGTACATTTAAGAAGATTAGGACCAGAAGGAGGCCATTCAGCCCCTCAGCCTTGCATTCTCTTCAATTAGATCATGGCTGATCTGCACCTCAAGTCTATTTTCCTGCCTTTACTCCATTTACTTGAAATTTTTAAAAAATCAATAAACATGACCAACAGGTCAATAGTTCTCCACACGGTGCAGTTCATCTTTGCCACCAGATAAAAGCTAGAGATGGTAAAACATATCACGATTCTATGTCCCTTGTGATGTGTTTTACGTTGGAGATTGACTTCAGGTTCTCCGGCGCAATACCAAATTGTTATTGTTTTGAACTTTTGAATGTCCATTGATTCTGAAAGAGAGCTTGGGCCCGATTTTAACCCAATCAAAATCAACCCCTCGGCACACAGTTAAAATTGGGTTCCTTTAACGCTGCCATGGTTGGCAGAGAAACAAATTACTGCTGGAATAAAAATGGAAAATGCTGTAAAAACTCAGCAAGTATAATCTGGTTTAAAGGTTGCCCTTGATGGAAAAAGTGAGAGGTTAAAGAGGAGTTTTGATAGAGGCATTCAAAATTATGAGAGCTTCTGAATGAATAGACAGGGAGAAGCTGTTTCCAATGACATGAGGGTCGGTAACCAGAGGACATAGATTTAAGATAATTGGCAAAAAATGCCGGGGAGGGGGGCAACCAAGTGTCAGCATCAAGTACCCCCAGGTCTGGTAAAGTGTGGTTACATGTAACAACCTGTATTAATATAGCACCTTTATTGAAGTAGATCATCTCAAGATGCTCTACAGGAGCATTATCAAATAAAATTACTGTGCCACATATGGAGATATTAGGACAGGTGAACGAAAGCATGGTCAAGGAATATCTTGAAGAAAGCGAGGTAGAGTAGCAGAGAGAGGTTAATGGAATTCCAGGGATTAGGCCTTCTCAGCTGGAAGAACATTAGCCAATGATGGAACAAGGAAAGTTGGGAGTGTGCATGAGGCCAGAATTGGAGGACCATAGGGACCTCAAAGAGTTGTAGCATTGAAGGAGGTTACAAAGATGGGGAGGAACAGGGGTGGCGAGGCCAGAAAGAATTTTTTAAAAATTATTCTTTCAAGGGATTTGGACATCGCTGGCAAGGCCAGCATTTGTCGTCCATCCCTAATTACTCTTGAGGAGGTGGTGGTGGGCTGCTTTCCTGAACTGCTGCCTTCCATATGGTGTAGGTACATCCACAATGCTGTTCGGGAGGGAGTTCCAGGATTTTGACCCAGCGACAGTGAAGGAACGGCGATATATTTCCAAGTCAGGATGGTGTGTGGCTTGAAAGGGAACTTCCAGGTGGTGGTGTTCCCATGCATCTGTTGCCCTTGTCGTAGAGGTTGTGGGCTTGAAAGTTGCTGTCAAAGGGGTCTTGCTGAGTTGCTGCAGTGCATTTTGTAGATGGTACACTGCTGCCATGTTGCATTGGTGGTGGATGTTTAAGTTGGTGGATGAGGTGCCGATCAAACGGGTTGTTTTGTCCTGGTGTCAAACTTCTTGAGTATTGTTGGAGCCGCACTCATCCAAGTAAGTGAAGAGTCCCACCATCACATTGTTGGCTTGTGCCTTGTGGACAGCCTCTGGGGTGTCAAGAGGTGAGTCACTCGCCACAGAATTCCCAGCCTCTGACCCGCTCTTGTAGTCATGGTATTTATATGGCTGGTCCTGTTCAGTGTCTGGTCAACTGATGTCGATAGTGGGGGATTCAGCGATGGTCATGCCATTGAATGTCAGGGGATGATGGTTAGATTTAGAATTTTAAACGAATGATGAGAATTTTTAAATTGAGGCATTGCCAGATCTGGAGCCAACAAACACCAGTGAACACAAGGGGTGAACAGGAACCACCAAATCAACCTACTGCTCAACCAAAGAACTGTGTGTTGAAAACAAAATTGAAATCACAGTGATAATGGAGTAGAGGCACCAGAGCAGTAACCCAAGGCATCAGGAAATTAGAAGATCTTGCATAAGATTTCCAAACTACTACATAACAATTAGCAGGAAGATTCATGAAGAAATGTAACCGATAATCAACAATTTGAGGAACTTTTACCTGATGGGGGAATAGAGCTGCTGACAACGAAAAAGAATCAAAGTGCGGCTCAAGACCTCGGCTTCATGTGTAGTAGACACAGGAAGACATCAGATATCTCAGATGGTCACTGCAAGAATAAAGCATGTCAAAGTTTTTTCAGTGGTACACACAAGGTGAATCAAAAGAAAATGAACATTGCTTAAATGATTAAATCTTTCGAGGGACTGAGCAGAGCATTTGGTTGCTGCTGTAACATTTTACCTCTACAATCTCTGGTCCAAGTCACCCAGGCCAGAAAGTTAGCTTTCTCTGCTAACTGTCCAAACTAAAATGAGCTGCATAAAGAACCAGTCCCTAATGTTCCAAAGTACAAAAAATCCCACAAGCCATCTCAAAGACCCTAGCGGGATTAGTTTTAGGGTGAATAGATAAACTCATAATAAAACCATAGAATGGTTACAACAGAGATTAAGCAATTAATTCATTAGGATTAAGGAGCGGTGTCAAGCACTCCTGCAGTTGAAGCTACCTCACGCCACTGCAGCAGTTTTTTAGCAGGAGTTTTACTGTGAATCTACCACACACAATAATAGATCTGATATCATGAGCTAACACTTTTCTTTAGAATTTTCTTAGGATTTGGGCAATGCAGACAAGGCCGCATTTATTGCTCATTAGTCACCCTGAAAAGATGCCAGCGACGACTCCTTGAACTCCGTTGTCTTTGTGGTGATGATGTTAGTTACGAAATTAACCCAGCAACGTTGAAGGAACGGCAATTTATATGACCAAGCAGGATAATGTGCTACTCAGAGGGAACCTGGGAAATGTTGGCATTCCCCATGGCATTGTCCTGCTCAGTGGTTGATGTCATGGGTCTAAGGTGGTGGGTTGAAGTTAAGCTTGCTGAATTTTGGCAGTACAAACTGTAGACAGCACATAACCCCAGGATATTGAATGCATTGGCAGGGGCGCAGAAGATTGCTTTCTTCTTTAGCTTCTTGACTGTTGCGACTGCAAACGTGTGGTAAGCATTCTATTATACTCCTGACTTGAGTCTTGTCAATGCTGAGGGTCAGGAAGTGAGCCATTTATCACATGATCCCAGTTCCTGTTCTTTCCAGTAATCAGTTTTGATACAGTTGGCCCAGTCAAACATCTGGTCAATGGAGGCATCCCTGGATGCTGATAGTGGACACATCAACCATAGCAATGCCATTAAAGGTTGTCGGGAGGTGGTCATTGCCTGGCATTCTGTAACACAAATGTTATCTGTCACTTGTCAACCCAAATAAAAATGAAGTTCTCAAGAAGATATTGGACACGAAACATTAACTCTGTTCCTCTCTCCACAGATGCTGCTAGACCTGCTGAGCTTTTCCAGCATTTCCTACGTTTATTTCAGATTTCCAGCATCCAGAGATTTTTGTTACTTGTCATCCCAAGATGTTGTCTAGAGACTGCTGTGGGCTGGCATGGGCTACTTTATTATTGAAGGACTTGTGAAAGGAGCCCAAGATTATAAGCAGTCTCATCCCTGTCCCTACAACAAAACGTAATTGATGTAGTAGCCAAAATTATTTTAGCCGAGGAACTTTGACAGTGATGTTCAGACTGGTCACCAACAATCACAACCATCAGTGTGTGCGTAAATTATGATTCCAGTCACAGAAGAACATTCATACTAACCTCAGTTTGTTAAGATTTGTTAAATGTTGCCTTGATCTTGGGGGCAATCACTCTCACCTCTCCTCTTGTATCTTTGTGCCCATTGTCTGGATCAAGGCTGAGACAAGGTTTGGAGTCATTTGGTCCCACTGGAACTGAGATGAAGTATTTTGGTGAGTAGATAGTGCTTGATGGCACTTTTAGCAACTCCTGTCACTTCACTGATGATTGGCAGGAGACTAGTAACCTGGGAATTGGCTAATTTAGATTATTCCTGTTTTTTATCAATATGAAATACATGGGTAATATTCCACATTGCTGGATAGATGCCAGTGTCATGGCTGCACAGCATGAATTACATGCTTGAAGAGTGATATGGGGATCTAGTTCTCACGCACAGGTCCGTAGCACAATACCCAGGATATTGCCAAGGTCCACAGCCTGTTCCTTAGTAGAGTGAACCAAATTGGCTAGGCATTGCTGCTCATGATGATGATGACCTTGAGAGAAGGTCATTCACTTCTGGCTGAAAACACTTGAGGTTGAAGAATTTTCATCTCTCGCACTCACATGCTGAGTCACCATGCTGAGTCTTGGGTGGTTCATGGAGCCTCTTCCTTGTTAGTTGCCCAATTGTCTATCATCATTCATGACTGGATATGCTGGTACAATAACTCTTCTCTGATCCATTAATTGTAGGGATGTTTAACCAGCTCTTTTTGATGCTGAGTGAAGCTACAACATAGGGCTAGCTGCATGCTAAATCAGTGCCTCATTCTGAGGTGTTGGGCCTGGCATATCATTGGATGGTCAGTTTTAGGATGCTAATCTATCAGCACAATTGGGGTGAATATCATACAATGGAAGATTGAAGTTGCCCAGCTCATGCTCTCCTTGCCTTGGTTGAAATAGTGTGATTATCAGTATCCAGTTAGGAATCCTCACCTCAGTGGAACTTGTCTATATTTGGAAACCCGCGAGGATGAGACGAGGATTCGTCCAGGTCTATTTTCCTCCACGCTGAAGATCCCTTGGTGAGAACCTCCACACATCTACTGGAGCTAGCGATCCATCCTCGCATGAGGGAGAGCCAGAACTACGTTAAAACCCTGCAAACTTTATCCTTTTAATAAAGATTTTTTCTTCAACCGTCCATCCCTGCAGGGGCCCTATTTGTTTGTTGTTTGTGTGCGTGCGCACATGCTGGGGAATTTTAAAAATAAGATAATTACACTTCCAGGTTATAAATTGTATGTTAACCAGTTCTTGCAACTTGTCTTAAAAGGAAGATTCATTTTACAATAAATCAATCACTCGAGTTTATTGAAAGAAGCCTGCTTAAAATCTCTTTTATTCTGGGTCCAACAGTAGCAAAGGTAAATAATTGGTCAGTTTGTTAAGTGAATTAAACACTTACACTAATGGTACAACCTGTGTAGTAGTGGGGCTAGATAAACTGCACTCCTCCCAATCCGGTCTTAACAGTGAGCATGACTATATAAAGCTGTCGTTTTACACGTCTGAGACATTGGTCCCAACTTGGGACACCAGCGGGAGTTTTACTGTGAATCTACCACTCGCAATAATAGATCTGATAGTACTTGAGCTAACACTTTTCTTAAAATTCTCAGGATGTGGGCAATGCAGACAAGGCTGCAATAATTGTTCATCTTTGGTAAGGGAGACGTTTCAGGCTCAACTGAGTTGGGACTGCCTGAACCTTGTCCTCATCCAAGGCCTCAGTCTTGTCAATATATTTTGCCATATTTCTCTTCGTGGTTTGTTTCACAGTAGCCATTTTAAGGGAGTGGTTTGCTAGGGATTCATGAATAACCATGTATTATGGAACTGGAGTCATATGTAAAACATGTATAGGGGTGGCAGGCTCTCTATGCCTTGTAGGGGGATCAATTAACCAGCTTTGAAGACAATGTAGCATGATTTCATGATCAATAAATCTGGTAATCTCTGGACTAACATTAAAAGAATGAATTCGCAATTTGCCATGCTGGTACTTGTTCATGACCTCTGTGTTGCTAGTCTGAAATCATAGCCAGTAGACTACTCATGCAGCTAAAATGGAAAATGTGTTTTATTGTTCACACATGGCCCACGACCTTGATGAGCACATTCACGAAGAAGCCTCTAACTTTTATTGCTTCCATGTCCCAAACTTCATCCAACAAAGGTTAATCTTCGTGTGAACTGCCCCAAAGTGGCAGGTATTGATATCGGAGAGAAATTATAATAAGTCTTATAAGAAATTATAAAAAGTCTTAAATACAAAAAGCCTAAAGAACTAGTCCAAGCAGATCAGCAAATTGAGAAAAAGCACAAAGGTTTCAACGGTAGCTCAGAACCAAAATGGCCCGAGCATTCAGAACCACATTGCACAGTCAAAACAGAAGGTCTGTTGGTTCAATTCTTAGTCTGATCGCAGCCAGCACATCAAGTGGGCTACTATTATTGGCAACGTCACTCAAAAATGGTGAATAAAAACAGCTAGGGTGCTTGCTCCTCATTGCTATACAGCACCTCTGCTGAAGAGTGTACCATGCATGCCTAAACAAGATGGAGCCCAAACATGATGTTTCTTGTCCTGCCATGGTCAAACATCATCTATGCTCACATATGAAGAATAGCTACTTAGACAAGGGACCAGGAAACTGCTAACAGCTGAGTAATAATCTCCCTCCTGCCCCTCCACCAAAGTCAGGGAAGAAGAGGCAAAAATAGAAAGCAGAACACAAGTTTTCTTCCGTTTCTTTCAGCTGGCTTAACTGGTTTTATGGTGAATGTGATTCTCTGTGTTGCACAGTCCTTGTAAATCGATTATTAAAAGCATTTTTGGCATCAAGAACAGAGCCAGGATAGGGATAAAATTAAACTGATGCTGCTTATTGAAGCTTGATCGGTGCCACTGAGTTACATTCAATAAATATGTTGCAGGAGAAATTTCAGGAAGATTGTTTAACCAAAAAAGACAATTGGTGCTCACTAGAATACAAGAACATGACTGTTTAATAACAAGTTAACACTTTTATTTCTCAAGATACAAAAATCGTTGCTCAAAAAACATATGGTTATATAGAAATATATAGTACAAAGTCATACTTGCGTGAAATACCAAATAAATTCCACACGGACTGGCTTCATGTCAGTGAATAAGAAAATGACGACCATCGTACCCATGCCATAAAGAACACTGCAATTGAAAACTTGGGATGTGGTTGAATGGTGGAATTTCAAATAGTTTAGTAGGTAAATGCACCAGCTGATGTAGCACCAAATCAAAACAGACCAGGGAGACCTGAGTTTTGATCCTTGGTTTATTTTGTTGGCCAATTTAGCAAGAATAGAAATGAGAATATTGAGACTTGGGTGTTGGCGGAGGTAAATTTGCCCAGGTTTGTTTTGCTGATCGCTATCTGTTGATAAATCCCAGTTGGAATTCCATACCTGGATGCCAGGTGATGAAAGGTCAAGTTTAACTGGGATGGGTGTTCATTCTTGAGCAGCCCAACATGAATCACTGCCCACACAACACACACAAAGACCAATTACTTGGGGAGGTACCAGAATGGTGCCGATGATTGGAACTGTATCCTGAACCACTGGCTACAGAAAAGGCGGAATCAGGAGATAAACACATTTGATAACCATTCCTCTTCCAATCCAATAAGAGATCCATTATCAAGTTCCTTCTAAAGCCAAAACAACACAAATTGAATGCAGCCTCAGCACTTTCCCACCAGTGGAAAAGCTGGCTACAGAGAGAGCTGATCCCACAGATTGGCTGTCCAAAAAAATTCCGTTTGCCAACTAGTTCAAGGGCAAATTATGACCCGGGTTTCACTGGCTGTTACTGCGAAAGATTCTGATGGGACAGCGAGCTTAAAAAATATAACTACGAGAAAAAGCATGCCACCTGGGGAATATTTAAAGCTGAATTCTAATGGTTTTTCCTGCTCCACATACACACACCAGGTGGTTTACTGGTACACCCAGAAGAATGGGCATGGTTTACTTTTATTGGTTAGAGAACATAACACAATGTATCGCAGTGCCTCAACCGAGTTCCCAATTTCAAGTGCAACTTCTCAATCCTCACTCGACTCTTACTCTCCTCCGTAAGCTAATCATGAACACACATGCTGCACCCATTGGTGCATCCTACCCTCAAACCCTATAAGCTGCCTTCAACTCCAGCTGCCTAACAAGCACAAAGGAGATGGTCAGCAGCACGTAGCAATGTATCAAATGATTGGAATGGGAGAAAATCTTCCAGCTTATCAAAATAGATTCAAATATCCCTGAAGCTACTGAACAAAGTACTGATGCAGTGGACAATTTCGTCGAATTGGCCTGGCAGATCTAAGAAAGATTTCTAAGAATAACACAAAAATACACCACCTCATTAACACTTAATTTCACCCATTCATTCAGATCATGTGCACTTCAATCAATCCACTGGTCAGTAATTCAACTAATGAAGTAGGTATCAAAAATATCTCTCAGCTTTTTGTAACAGCGGTAGATTTGGCACATTGGTAACCCAAAGGTCATCCTTTAGTGTACAAAACAATGTCTCATCTGCAATGGCATATTTTGTAAAACAGCCAATGAATCATTCACAATTTGTGATCTATCACAAGGCTTCTGAAAATTCAGCACTCTTTATTCGAACATTTTCTTCCTTTGCCCATTCCTCCCTTTCCCCAAAGGTCTGACAAACCGTATTTAGGGTTAAAAAACCGCACACTTGCTTTTGATATAGAGGTTCCTGAGTTACTTCAGATGCTGAGTTTAAGAAGTCAGGCCTTGAAAGGGTACCTACTCAATTTGAAAGATGTTCACAACTAGGAGATAAAAGCAAACCTGCAGCTTAGAATTTCACATTTAATAAGCTTCTCTCCACGTGGCAGTAACATGTGGTCAGTGGGCAGAAAAAATTAGTTTCTGAATCCTGTGAAGAAACCTTTCCATTCATTTATTTTAAAAACAGCCTCGCCCCACGCATCCCCCAACACCTCCTGGTTTCTTGCTCCTGTAATCACCAGGTCGGGGGTCCAAATCGCATCATCACTTTCTCCTGGTCACCAAGGTCCTTCTGCACTTTTTTCCGCATGTAGAATATAGGGCAGTCCCGACTGATGAGAAAACAGGAAAAAGACAAAAAGGATGTTACGTAGAATTTACAGCAGATAGGCCATTTGGCCCAATGGGTTCCTGCCAGCATTTATACTCCATCAAGCCTCTTCTCACCCCTACTTCATCTAACCATATTAATATATCCTTCTATTCCTTTCTCCCTTCTGTATTTGTCTAGCTTCCCCTTAAATCCATTTATGCTATTCCCTGTGATAGCAAATTTCACATTCCCAACATTCTTTGGGTGAGATGTTATTAGGGACAACATGCTGATGGTCTTTAGTTTTCACCACAAGTGGAAAAATCCAGCCTTTTGTTCTGTAGAAATTCAGCAAATGTGCTGGAATGACAAAAATGGCAGGGATCCTTAGCAATAAAGGGGCAAACTACTGAATGTCACATAAGGCCTTGTGACGTTTCCTCTCTGTCCATCCTGCTCAGCACCAAACCATTTTTCAACTACTCCAAACTAACTCTTGTGCCAAAAGAAAAAAGATCAGCTACAGAGGAAATAATAACATCCAATTTTCACTGCTTCTCTTTATAAAGCAATGATTCCATGGGCACCAGCAGCTCCAGTGCCTCAATGAATTAGCCACTGCTCCAACAGCAAGTGTCTGTAGGTTATTTGATCAGCTATGATTGTGTACTGTACCAGTATAGGTGCAGCCAGAAAATCTCCTGCAATAATCCTTTTTCTGCTCCCTCATCATTACCTTTGGAGCTCCCCAAGGATCTATTCATGGCCCTCTACTATTTCTCATCTACATGCTATCTTGCTCACTGGTGGCCATGCCTTCAGCTGCCTAGGTCCTGAGTTCTAGCAGTCCCTGCCAAAATCTTTCTGCCTCTTTACCTCTATAATACATTTCTTAAAACCTATTCCTTTGACCAAGTTTTTAGTCATCCAACCTAACATTTTATGTGGCTTCACATCAAACAATTTTTGATAACACTTGTGTGAAGTGCCTCGGGACTATTTGCAATGTTAAAAGCGTGATATAAATGGAAGTTGTTGTTCTTGTACATGAATGATAGGACTGCAAATGCCCATGGAACCAACCTTGCCGCAGAATAAATTATTGCTTTATAAGGGGGGGAAAAACCATAAAAATATTGTTTAAGAGGCTAGGGACCTTTAGAAAATACTTGGAACACAACACCTTGCCTCTGAGCAGAAAAAGACCACCTGAGGAGGTAGGAGGAAAGAAGATGGCATAACGCCTTTCAGCACCAATCTACCATGTCAAAATTTTGCAGATGACACAAAAATTGGCCATGTAATTGATAGTTAGGAAGAAGTTGTAGACTGCAGGAAGATATCAATGGACTGGTGAGGTGGGCAGAAAAGTGGCAATGGAAATCAGTCCAGAGAAGGGTGAGGTATTGCATTTAGGAAAGATAAACAAGACATGGGAATACACAATAATTGGTCAGATGCTAAGAAATGTAGAGGGACAGGGAACTTTGGAGTGTATGTCCACAGATCAGGTGAATAAGATGGTTAGGAAAGCATACGGGATACTTTTCTTTATCAGTTGAGACACAGAAAGTAAGAGCAAGGAGGTTACAGTAAAATTGTAAAGAATGCTAGTTAAGGTATTGCTGGAGTACTGCGTACAATTCTGGTCACTGCATTACAGGAAAGATGTGATTGCGCCAGAGGAGATTTAGATGAGGATGTTCCCAGGACTAGAGAATTCTACCTATGAGGAAAGATTTGATATTGTGGGATTATTTTCTTTGGAGCAGAGGAGGCAGAGAGAGATTTAATTGAGGTATATAAAGTAACAAGCAGCCTAGCTAGAGGCAGAGTTTCAGGCCCTCACTCCACTCTGGGCAAAAGTCCCTCTAATCCTTTATCTAGGATATAAAGGACCGATTCCCTTAGCTGAGAGTTCAGTAACCAAGGGGCATAGATTTAAACTAATTGGTAGAGGGTTAGAGGGGAGCTGAGGAAGAATTTGCTCACTTAGAGGGTGTTGAGAATCTGTAAATCTATGCCTGAAAGGGTGGTACAGGCAGAAAACCCTCATCGTGTTGAAAAGGTACTTGAATATGCACTTGAATAGACCAAGAGGTAGAAAGTAATATTAGGCTGGATAGTTCCTTTTCAGACAGCATAGATACGATGGGCCAAATGGCCTCCTCATGTGCTGTAAATTTCAATGATTTTATGTTGAAGGAAAGCCAGTTGAAAAGCCAACACCAGATCACTGTTGATAACTAAAACTATAATATGTCTGAAGCAAGTCTGTCTGCTTGGTCTTAGGTAGTGCACAAGGGGAAGAAATAACGGGACAAGGAAAGGGGAGAAATTTCATACTCTCAAACAAAGCAAAAATCAAATCTACATTAACAAGTATTGGGGATGGGATAGGTGGGAAAGCAAGAAAAGTAAATAAAGCTTGAATCAAACCAGAATCCTTTCACTTCCTCCTTCAGGTTCAGTCACTGCTGAAGGTTTGTGGATGCTGTACCAGACTGTATAGCATTGTGGTGAGTGAAGTCTGACTCCAACACGTCTCCATCAAATTCCCAGCCCAAAAAAACATGTGGGACTGTGCAGCTTATTATTTTGCCATATTATTGAAACTTTTTTTATTGGAAATTATTTCTTCACAACTAAGTGAAATTGATTAAAGAGCCTCTTTAAAAATGAGAAAATTAAATTTGAAGCTGTTACCTCATATAAGAAAGACTCACATTTTTACAGCACCTTTCACAACTTCCGGAGGTCTCAAAACATTTTACAGCCAATTAGGTCATTTTGAAGTGCAGTCCCTGTTGTAATGTAGGGAGGTTGTGAAAGGTGAATATTTCCAAATTACCCTTAAAATCATTTCAGCTTGACTTCAAAATAGCACTAATGTAGAGATCTTGCATAGGGAATGCTAGACCAATAATATCCCAAGCTCTGAATTTAGGTGTTAGCCATGGCTCACTGGGTAGCACTTTCACCTGAATCAGAAGGTTGTGGGTTCAAGTCTTACTCCAAAGACATGACTCCCAGTGTAGTACTGAGGGAGTGGTGAACTGTTGGAGGTGTGGTCCTTCAGACGAGACACTAAACTGATGGCCTATCCTTTCAGGAGGACTTAGAAGATCCGATTGCACGGCCAAAGAACAGCAGCAAAGTTCTCCCCACTGTCCAAATCTATTCCTCTATCAACATCACTAACATAGATTATCTGGCAATAGCAAGCAATGCTGTTTGTGGAAACTTATTGTGTGCAAATTAGCTGCCATGTTTCCTATTTAAACTACAGCTATTGGAAGTACATTTGAAGTGTAAAGCACTTTGGGATATCTTGGAACCATGAAAGCCACATTATAAATAATTTCCTTTAGTGAACCTGAATGGATTTGTCCTCCATCACTTTAGATTAAGTGACTCCCCAGATGATCCCTAATTATTACTGCACTGTTAGGATTATGTTTTACATCCTTCCACAGCAAGCACAACATTGATTCACAGTGCCCATTAGTCATTATCTTCACCAAGCGCCATATACTAGGCTTCATTCTTTACCTGAGCTAATTTTTTTAAAAATACAGTCTACAAATCTTACCCTTCCACTGGATGTTTGCTTGATTACAGAACATTAAACAGTACCTTGATTTACAACCATCATAGCAACCTGTCTGGATTCATAAAGCAAGTTCATTGGCAATGAAGGAGTCATAAATGTCAATCGCAGGCTAGAACTCTCTTGACAGCCATGAATCCTTTCTCATGCACCCAACTGCCCTCAGACTTGAGATAACCACTGCAAGTTATGCTAACTTATCTTGGTGAGAACGTGTAAAGTACTGGCAAGCTTGGAAGTTGGGGAAGGGAAGAAAGAATCACATGTCAGGGTGAGTAGTGGATATGCAAGAACATAGGAAGTTAGACAAGAGCGCAAATTACTTGGACTGATCAGGTTGCTATCGATCCCTCTTAAGGCACATTAAAGTTTTTTATCTGAATTAAAAACCCATTTTTTCTTTCTAGATTCTAATTTCAGCATCTCAAACAAGATTAAAGTAAACCTACAAAATGAGAAAATTAAGAAAATTTGTTTTTGTTTCAAACATCACTACAACACATCCCAATACTCAATAAAACACACTCACAACCCATAAAGCAACACAATATTAACACAAATAACCTCAAAGCAATTCTACACTGAACTTGATACTGAAATGATTGCACATTGTACTCAGGCCTGACACATACAGTACACAATGTGCGATGTGCGCACATCTCTGGACTAGATCTTAAGCACAGAATTCGTGATTCTTAATATTAAAATTGGGTGAGAATAAGTTTTTACCAATCCATCAATCCAAAGCTCAAGGTTAGAGAATATAATGGAAATAAATTACTTTAATAAACCAAATATTTCTCTATCCACTTTCTTTACATTTAGTTGTCCCTTGAACCCTTTGTTATTGTACACTTCAAGGGCTTTCCCTTGTTTGATAAATCTACCATTTATCCACTGTGTGAAATAGTTTATGAAGTTCCAGTTTACTTCACTGCTGCTGCTGCTAGTAGCTACTCCTACCAGGAGGTCTACTGTCATGGTATATCACACTCATCTGCCCTGCGCCATCCTGTCATATCCACTGTAGCTCATCTGCAACCACTCCATGGCATTCATCATTCAACTATGCCTAAGCAGACGTCTCCTTTCTGTTGCCCCCACTTTGCCATCTAGCCGAGATCTCTGTAGCTTCCCAGTCTGATCAAATGGCCAAAATACTGTACTTTTTTTTCTGGATGTCACTTTTTCAAGCGTTTTTTTTTTGCTCTTGGAATTTCAAGTACCTCTTCATTTTTCTTATGGTTTGTATATTGAATTTTATGTCTTCATATCCATATAGGAACATAGGACTTAGGAGCAGGAATAGGCCATTTGACACTTCGAGCCTGCTCCACAATTCAATAAGATCAGGGCTGATCTGGTTGTGCTCTCAACTCCACTTTCCTGTCTGTCCCCCATAACCCTTGACTCCCTTGTGTATCAAAAATCTATCTAACGCTGCCTTGAACAAATTCAATGACCTAGCCTCCACTGCTTTCTGGGGAAGAGAATTCCACACATACTAACAAACCTCAGAGAAAAAAAGTCTCCTAATTTCAGTCTTAAAAGGGAGGCCTCACTCTTAAATTTCGAAGGCCTCTATTTCTTCCATAGATCTTTTATTTATCATCTTCAACTTTACTTCAACTCCATTCAAAATTGTGAAGATTGCTATGAGATCACTTTGAATCATTTTTCTTTATGACAAAATACCTTGAATTCCTCAACTCTTCTGCATAACTTAGATTTCTGAAAGTCTGATATGAATCTCAGTTGTCCTACACTACAACCCGTCAAAGACAATATCCTTCCAATGGTGTTCTGATTTGCGCATAATAACGCCAGTTGAAGGCTAACCACTATGTTGCACATTAACATTGTCAACTTTTGGGTGACTTAGAATTAAGGAGTCTTGCCAGAACATTGTAGCAGACAAGCTTGCAATCCAGCTGGATCAACACAACACGAAACACTGTATACATTCCACTGTGCTGAAAAGTAACTGAGTAAAGGTACAATTGTATGGTCCCATTACACAAAACTTGGCATGTGAATAATATCTGAGGTTTTAAACTTGTCCTAATTATACTGGCTTAACAAAGGGAAGAAAGAAAATCAGGCTAGCTCATCAGCACTATCTTTCCTAGAAAGTGCAAGGATGTCAGCAAAGACAGGATCAGGCTGCCCTGACACGTCCCACAAGTTCAAACATCCTGCCAGCACTCAACACTAGCCTTATACAGGGAGAAGACTACTGGCACCCTAGGACCCATACCACAGCAAGCCTTCAGTAGCGGGGTGGAGGGGAGGGGAATTAGGGCAGGCAGTGGAAAGGAGAAGTGCTTTTAGAAATAAATTATTCATTCAGCACTGTCACTCATTAAATCAAGGAATAAAATTACAAACTGTGTACAAGCATTTTCTAGGGATTGGTCCCTAGAGTGCAGGGATGAGAAATAAAAGGCACAGAAAACCATCACGGGTGAAAAGATCAAAAGGGAAGACAGAACTATAAAACATATTGGCGAGGTGAAGCCAAGCTCAGGTTTTGAAAGTCTGCAGTCATTAGAGGATTGGAAGGCTAAACAAACTTTAGAAGTTCTCCAATTTTGAGCTCCCAGTTAGGACAAATTCAAGAGTCAGAACTGGGTTCAGCTAAGCAGCAGCTTCGTAATGAGGGACACTGTCAGTGGGAGCAGAAAGACCATTGTTTACCTGGTACAAAGCACGTCCTCGTGCAGACTACCCTGACACCGCTGGCACTGTGTCCACAAACGTGAAAACTTCTCCTCCAGCAGCTTCAGCTGAGATATCTAAAAGTGAGAAAAAAAAATCCAGAAATGGGTTTACAGGGAAATTTACAGATAACAGCAATAAAATATTGAAACACCTGCCCGTGAAAGTATACTGATGGCTTTATAAATCCCAGCTTTACTGTTAAGCAGATTTACATAACTTGCTTTTCAATGGCACAAGAATCAAATCTTATTAGGAGTGACAAGAGAACACAAATATTAGCTTATCTGTGTATATTAAAAAGCATCCACATGTGAGCACTTCAGGTCAACTTCCTCATTGCAGTGCCACAATTGGCTGCAGGCCATAATTAATCGGCCAACACATTTAGTTAGAGGTTTCCATTGTAAATGTGTGGACATAACAACTTATGGAAATACAGAAACAATACACAACATTAAAATAGGGATTGAATTACATCTTTGCACCATTGTTCCAATTATGTCCTGCCTTTTTAAAAATTCTTTTCATGGAATAGGGACATCACTGGCAAGGCCAGCATTTGTTGACCATCCTTAATTGCCCTTGAACTTAGTGGCTTACTAGGCCATTTCAGGGAGCTGCTAAGAGTCAACCACATTGCTGTGGATCTGGAGTCACACGGAGGCCAGACTCGGTAAGGATGGCAGATTTCCTTCCCTAAGAGACAGTAGTGAACCAGGTGAATTTGTTTCTTAAATCGACAATCAATCATAATTTATGGCACCGTTGCTGAGACTAACTTTCAATTTATTAATTAATCAAATTTAAATTCCACCAGCTGCCGTGGTGGGATTTGAACCTGTGACCTCAAGGACATTAGCCTGGGTCTCTGGATTTCTAGTCTGGTGACATGACCACTATGCCACTGCTTCCCCTTCTAACTCCAATTCACCTGGTGTTGAATCCGCTGTGCTTGTAGATAATTAGTACATTATTAAAAATTGTGAGTAGAGCACAGAGTTCCTGGCCACAAATCTTTCTTGTCAAAATTTCATCACACTTTTTAGCCAACCATTAAAAATTGCTATGTCAATATTTCTCATTCCATGTAATCCTGTCAACTGTCACATTGTGATTGCAGGTTGTGGACATGAGGTAGCTCTGTAAAGTCTCTCTGTCGACTCAATCACCAGCTAGTGTATAAAAAAATGGACAATTTGCTAGTCAAATCAAACATAAAAAGGAACACAAGAAAAGACTCTTTATTATATTCAAACAGCATTGTGGTTATACCTACAACACAGGATTGTAAGAAGGCAGCTCACCACCACCTTCTCAAGGGCAATTAGGGATGGGCAATGAATGCTGGTCTAGCCAGTGATGCCCACATCCCATGAATTAATAATACAAATTACTGACCTGCCTATCTTTCACTTCCCCACCCCAGCTTTCTCCAAGAGCGAGACAGTTAATCCATTATCTAAGCTCCCATGTGCGAAAAGTTTACTTATGGGAAGTGTTTAATGGCTGGTGATCCTTCATAGAATTAGCGCCTCTGGAGAGGAGAAAGTGTATCATCTCAATGCAACTTTATTTACAATGGTACTAACCATGAGAAGGTCAAAGGTGAACGAAAGGCAGGAATCTAACTGGCAGGTGATATGTAACTCATTTAAGGTTTGCTCTTCTAGTCTACAGTGTCATTTGAACCCCTCAAATGGGTTGCAGTATTGCAAATGCTCAAGTTAAATGTGTTCCATATCACTAACTCACCACTTTCCCTGCTGCTTTCAATATACCAGTGGAGAAATAGCAATGCAAGTGGTTGTGCTCAAAGGCAGGTTTGAAATAGGACTTTTTTCAGGCTTAACCCGAAGATAGAGATGAATGACCACATCATAGAATGATATAGCACAGGAAGTATTGGGGAGGTGGTGGAATAGCGTAATGTAGAGGCTCAGGTTAATGGCCTGGGGACACTGGTTCAAGTCCCACCATGGCAGCTGGTAGAATTTAAATTCAATTGAAAAAAAAAATCTGGAATTAAAATCTAGTCTAATGGTCAAAATCATTGTGGATTGTCATAAAAACACACCTGTCTCACTAATGCCCTTTTGGGAAGGAAATCTGCTGTCTTTACCTGGCCTACATGATTCTTAATGCCCCCTGAAATGACCTAGCAAACCACTCAGTTGTATCAAATTGCTATGAAGTCAAAAAGGAATGAAACCAGACAGATCACCTGGCATCGACCTAGGCACCGAAAATAACAACAGTACCCTGTCGACCCTGCAAAGTCCTCCTTACTAACACCTGGGGTCTTGTGCCAAAATTGCGAAAGCTGTCTCACAGACCAGGCAAGCATCAGCCTGACAGTCATATTCACGGAATCATGTCTTATGGATCATGTCCCAGACACCACCATCACTATCCCTGGGTATGTCCTGTCCCACCAGCAGGACAGACCCACCAGGGTTGGTGGCAGAGTGATATACAGTCCGGAGGGATTTGCCCTGGGAGTCCTCAACATCAACTCTGGACCCTACGAAATCTCATGGCATCAGGTCAAACATGGGCAAGGAAACCTCCTGCTGGTTACAAATTACTGCTCCCCATCTCAGCTGAAGAATCAGTATTCCTCCATATTGAACACCACTTGGAGGAAGCACTGAGGGTGGCAAGGGCACAATGTACTCTTGGTGATGGATATTGAAGCCCCACACCCAGAGTGGCTTGGTAGCACCACTACTGACCGAGTTCTAAAGGATATAGCTTTTAGGCTGGGCCTGCAGCAGGTGGTGGGAACCAACAAGAGGGAAAAACCTACTTGGCCTCATCCTCACCAATCTACCTATTGCAAACGTATCTGCCCACGACAGTATTGGTAGGAGTGACGACCGCAGAGTCCTTGTGATGTGCAGCATTATCACCATGCTAAATGAGATATAGTTTCTGAAGAGGTCTAGAAGCTCAAATCTGGGCCTACAGTGCCTAATGGATGCCATCAGCAGCAGCAGAATTGTATACAACCACAATCTGTAAACACATAGATGTCAATTTGATGAAGCAACAACACAGGACTACTTGCATGCCAGACAGCAGAAGCAGCATGCAACAGATGGGCTAAGCACCCCACAAGCAACTGATTTTCTTTAAAAATCATTTACGGGATGTGGGCATCACTGACTAGGCCATCATTTATTGCCCATCCTTAATTTACCTTGAGAAGGTGGTGGTGAGCTGTCTTCTTGAACCATTGCAGTCCCTGTGATGTAGGTAAACCCACAGTGCTGGAGGGAGTTCCAGGATTTTGACCCAGTGATAGTGAAGGAACGGCGATACATTTCCAAGTCAGTATGGTGAGTGGCTTCAAGGGGAACTTGGGTGGTGTTCCCATGTATCTATTGCCCTTGTCCTAGGTTTTAGTGGCTGAGAGTTTGGAAGGTGCTGCCTTGGTGAGTTTCTACAAGGCATCTTGTAGATGGTACACACTGCTGCCACTGTTCGTCAGTGGTGGAGGGAGTGAATGTTTGTGAAAGGAGTGCCAATCAAGTGGGCTTTGTCCCGATGGTGTCAAACTTCTTGAGTGTTGTTGGAGCTTCACTCATCCAGGCAAGTGGAGAGTATCCCATCACACACCTGACTTGTGCCTTGTCAATGGTGAACAGGCTTTCGGGAGCTAGGAGCTGAGTTGCTCGCTGCACATCAGTGCAAAAGAGAAGGCTGAAGTACTTGCAGCGATCTTCAGCCAGAATGCTGAGTGGATGATCCATCTCAGCCTTCGAGATCCCCAGCATCACAGTTACCAGTCTTCAGCCAATTTGATTCACTCTACATGATATCAGGAAATGGCTGAAAGCACTAGATACTGCAAAGGCCTTGACAACATACTGGCAATAGTTCTGAAGACTTGTGCTCCAAAACCAGGCACGCCCCTAGCCAAGCTGTCCCAGTAAACTCTGGCATCTACCCAGCAATGTGAAAAATTGCCAAAGTATGTCCTATCCACAAAAAGCAGGGCAATCCAGCTGGGTCCATTACTGCCCCATCAGTCTACTCTTGATCATCAGCAACGTGATGGAAAATGTTGTCAACAGGGCTATCAGGCGACATTTACCCAGAAATAACCTTCTCACTGACACTCAGTTTGGTTTCCACCAGGATCACACAATTCCTGACCTCATTACAGCCTTGGTCAAAACATGGACAAAAAAGCTGAACTCCAGAGGTGAGATAAGGGTGACTGCCCTTGACATTGAGGCAGCATTTGACTGAGTGTGGCATCAAGGAGCCCTAGCAAAACTGAAGTCAGTGAGAATTGGGAGAAGAGTCTCCACTAGTTGGAGTCATACCCAGACCAAAAGAAGATGGTTGTGGTTGTTGGAGATCAATCATCTCATCCCAGGACATCGCTGCAGGAGTTCTTCAGGGCAATGTCCTAGGCCCAGCTATCTTCAGCTGGTTCATCAATAAGCTTCCTGCCACCATAAGGTCAGAAGAGGGGATGTTCGTGGATGATTGCACAATGTTCGGCACATTCGCAACTCCTCAGATCCTGAAGCAGTCCGTGTCCATTTGCAGCAAAACTTAGACGATAGTCAGGTATAGCCTGATAAGTGGCAAGTAACATTTGTGCCACATGAGTGCTAGGCAATGACTGTCTCCCACAAGAAAGAAGCTAACCATCTCCCCATGACATTCAATGGTAGTACCACCAATGAATCCCCAACTACCAACATCCGAGGGGTTACCATTGATCAGAAATTGAACTGGGTCAGCCATATAAATACTGTGGCTACAAGAGCAGGCCAGAGGCTGGGAATTCTATGCAGCGTAACTCACCTCCTGACTCCCCAAAGCCTGTCACCATCTATAAGGCGCAAGTCAGGAGTGTGATGAATATTCACCACTTACCTGGATAAATGCAGCTCCAACAACACTCAAGAAGCTTGACACCATTCAGGACAAAGCATTCTGCTTAACTTAAACCCCATCTACCACATTCAACATTCACTCCCTCCACCACTGATGCACAGTGGCAGCAGTGTGCACCATCTACAAAATGCACTGCAGCAACTCATCTAGGCTCCTTCCACAACCTCTACGCCTAGAAGGGAAAGCACATCCATGGGAATACCACCATCTGCAAGTTCCCCTCCAAGTCATATACCATCCTGACTGAAACATGGTGGCCATTCAGTCCATCACACTTACGCTGGTTCTTTGAAAGGGCTATCCAATTAGTCCCACTCCTTTGTTCTTTCTCCATAGCCCTGGATAATTTTTTTCTTTTCAAGTATTTATTTAATTCCCTTTTGAAAGTTCCTATTGAATCTCTTTTCACCATTCTCTATCAGACAGCAAATTAGAGATCACAATAACTGTTTCTTTTGCTTGTTATCTTAAATCTGTTCCTTTAGGTTACCAACCCTTATGGCTATCTTCTGCCACTGGAAACAGTTTCACATACTTACTTTATAAAATGGTTCATAATTTTGAACACCTCTATCAAATCTTCTTGTAACCTTCTCTGTTGTGAGGAGGATCAAACCCAGCTTCTCCAGACAACAAGTTCCCCATCCCTGGTATCATTTTAGTAAATCCCTTTTGCATCTTTTCTACAGCTTGAGGTCCTTCCTGAAGTGTGGTGCCGAGATTTGGAGATACCACCAGAGAATCTACAAGCATATACTTTCTGACCCAAAAACAAACTATATAAATGATTTTTTTTTATCATACCTCTTTCTGGTACAGCTCTGACTGGTGAGACTTACAGTAACTGCAAACAGCACCTGAGGTAAAAGCAGAGATTAAGATTGGATTGAATTTGAAATCTCTTTCCAGGCGAACAGTGCACAATGTAAAGAGAGATGCTATAAAGGCTTGAAACTTGCACACAAAATGTGATTAGACAAAGAGTGCTTTATCGCAAACAAGTTATAAATAGGAACAGGTGTAGGCCATTCAATCCTTTAAGCCTGTTCAGGTACTCAATTAGAACATGTTTGATCTGTACCTCAATTCCATCTACATGCAGTTCATTCTGCAATCCTTAATACCCTTTGTCTAACAAAAAAAATCTATTACTTAGTTTTGAAATTTTCCATTGACACCCATCCTCAACAGCTTACTGGGGAATAGAAAGTTCCAGATTGCGACTATCCTTTGTATGAGCAGAGGATTAAATATATTCAAAAATTCTGACAAAGGGTCATTGACCTGAAATGTTAACTCTTTCTCTCTCCACAGATGCTGCCTGACCTGCTGAACATTAACAGCACTTCCTGCTTTTATTTCAGATTTACAGCTATTGCAATATCTTGCTTTGATCGTTTATGAAGGAATTGGCTAAGCAAGCAGTAGACAAAGAAAGGGGAAGAGGCACCTCCAGCAGCGCGCAGGTAATAAACCAGCTTCCTTCGTAGTGTAATATTTATGATTCTTTGAAATCTGAAAGAAAAATGCAAAACTACACACCATATCAGCATTAAAGAGAGAAAAGCACCCAATTATTAACTTATTTTTGTCTGAGTACTGACTGATGTTTGTTTTTCGCTCCTTTCTTCTGATTCATAGAATGCGAGATCTGACAAAATCAACATTTATTACCCATCCTTAATTGCCTTTGAAAGTCACCTTTGTGGTATTGCTGTGCTGTGTAGGTACACCCACAGTGCTATGGGTATGCAGTTCTAGGGATTTTAACCCAACAATAAAGGAACGGCAATCTATTTCCAAGTCAGTATGGCATGCGGCTTGGGGGGGAATGTGCAGGTGGTGATGTGCCCATGTGTCTGTTGTCCGTCCTTTTAGGTGGTGGAGGTCAAGGATTTGGAAAGTGGTGATGAAGAAGCCTTTGAGTTGCTACAGTGCATCTTGTATATAGTATACACTGAAGTCACAACATACTGATGGTGTAAGTGAATGTGAATGAGGTGCCAATCGAGTGGGCTACTTTGCCCTGGATGATGTCAAAATTCTTGGTTGTTGTGGCTGCAATCATTTAGGCAAGTGGAGAGTATTCCACAAACTCCTAACCTGTGCCTTACAGAACGTGGAAAAACTTTGGGAAATCAGGTGACACACACACACTGCAGAATTTCCATTCTCTGATCTGCTCTTGTAGCCAAAATATTTATGCAGCTGGCCCAGTTAGGTTTCTAATCTTTATTTCCCCTTCTGATCATACTGGTTTCTTGCTGAACTACAGCTCTACTGATGCCCTTCTCTCCCACACTCCAGTCAGGATTATTCATCTACGAGCGTCAACAGTAAGCATCAGCTGGCTACTCAGCCGCAATGGGCATCACAGCTCATCTCAACCTTGCCCTTGACCAACATCCACAGCCCTTCCATCAGTGATCACACAGGAACCCTGGTTGCTGTTTACAGGATTGAGTTCTGCTTAAGGGTTGTTTATTTAACAAAATTAATCACGTTTAAAGAGAAAGGCTAAGGACACATCCGATTTTCATCACTCTGCCACTAACAGCCATGCCTTCAGCTGCCTAGGGCCAAAGCTCGAGAAGAACGACAAGTGCCTCTGATTGGGCTAACCTGGCAACTTCAACATAGCTGAAGCAGTAAGTTCCCTCATTAAAAAATACTAGAACCATTTTACATAATAGATACAACACTGGCTTCCTGTTGATTTGGTGATGGCTAATACATTCACAACTGAAGCTACTGGATTATAAGGTCCAATTTCACTGCTGCTGTAAATGTGCAATGCAGCGCTACATAATTTAATTTTAAAAGTTGCTCTTAATCAGTTGGTATTTCCAAGCTTAATCGCTATTCAGTCCATTAGCATGGACATCAGACGAGGAAAGGTTTAATTCCAGTTGCCATGCCAACCAGGGCTAGATAAACTAAGGCATTACTTGGATAAGGTTCCAGAATCAGTGGGGCTGCCCCAACAGCTAGAGAAGATTGGGGTGGAAAAAAATGGCTGAGAGAAAAAAAATAGCACAACAGACTAAATGGCCCCTTGAGCCTGCTCTGCCATTCAAGACGACCGTGGCTGATGATGTACTCGACTCCAGTTTCCCATCCTATTCCCATATCTCTCAATTCCCTTAAAACCCAAACATCTATGTTTTTCAGTGTTGAACATACTCAATGACTAAGCATCCACAGCCCCCTACCCTGGTGGATTTCAAGGATTTACAGACCCAAGTAAAGGAATTTCTTCTCACCCAGCCCTACATGACGAACCCCTTATCCTGAGACTATGATCCCTAGTTGGAGACTCTCCAGCCAGCGAAAGCTGTCTCAAGTTTCTACCCTATCCAGCCTTCTATTAGTGCTGGGAGAGAGATTCAGGGATCTGCAGCATACTGCAACACCGCCAATGGCCGGAAGCATATGGATTCACATATCTTAATTCTACACAAAACTAGCTTGGAGTCATGTCAACTGGGGTGTACGTTCTCCTTGGAGAGATGGGAAGGTACCTTGGATCACAGACACAAAAATAAAGGCGTGTGAAAAAAAAAAATCAGAAAAGGGTAATCAAGATAGAAAAGAGAGATAAGAAAGGAAGGAAGGAAGAAAGAAAGAAACAGAGAATAAAAAAAAAAACGGGTGCAGGTTCCCGATACTGTGCAATTAGGGCGATGGCAAGCCATAACAAATATGGTTAAAAACAAACAACACTTAGTAAAACATCAGTAAGTACAGCACAGGCCAGTGGCCCACAGAGAGCGTAATTGCCGTGTCTAGTTTTTAAAAAAAGAAAGCCCCCTCCGCACATACTGCCACCCCCCTCCATTTGTAATCCCATGATGTGGTGTCAGGAAGAGGCTGAGTGATACTGGAAAAGTAGCTACAAGAATGAGGAACTGGTTAGATCTCTGCTCTGACCACGGGAAATGAGAGGGAGACCGAAGGAGGCTTTGGGCTGTAAGCATTCTATTCTCGAATAAGGGAAACTCCAGACTGACGGCTCGGGAGGCTTGAGGGCTTTAGCGGGGGGGGCAAGTTTGGTGGAAGGGGGAAAAGAGAATGTAGCAAGAGTATGTCTTTAGAAATTTTATTTAAAATTTTATTCATTTTATCTAGTTTCATTTCTGAAGGCACCAACCCTTGCCTAAAGATCAGTTCAACGGGCAGTGGCCACTTTCTGGTAACTCACCCAAGTGACCTCCTTCATATCTGACAGTAAACAGAGAGCAATGGCTCTGCAGACTGAGACACCATTTTGGAGGCAGGTGAATTTTACACTCGAGCTCCATCCTGCCCTCGCCTAATACACAAACAAACTTTGTAATTAGTACATCACCTGAGTAACTGAAAGGGAGGTCAATACCACCTTCTCATTGAGACATCACAAATACCTGAACTTTACAGCATTAATGCAAAGTGCTTTGCAGCAGCAGCTGAGTGAACCTGCTGGCTGGGTGCTCATGGGCCAGCATGCATGGGCTGTTTGATATGCAGAGCTTTCAGAGCACCAACAGTTCAGCTTTAGGGAACTGGAGGCAAGGATGATGTCTTTTTTCATGGCACAAATACCTAATTATCAACGTAGTTGCCTGCTCAAAGAAGATCGCCAATGCTATGTTTACTCTGTCATGACACAGGGCTGAATTTTCCCAGGATTGCACTAAATAGCAGATGGGTAAAATGGAGTCCTACCCACCGATGAAATTGGCGGGTTTTCATGCCATATCTTCCCGAGCCCACCTCATTATATTTCACTCCCACAAAACATACCGTTTCCATGGCAGGCAGGCTGTCATTCACCCGCTCGCCATCTCCCCGCTATTGCATCACACTAGCTGCCATCTTTAAAAGGCAGCTGCCAGCAAAGCGCTCATTGCCACCAGCTCACCACCGCTGCCTGGGAGATAAGGCCTGCAAATGCAAAAAGACTGCAGCCCCAGCTTCAACGACAGTCCCTCGAGTGACTGCTGAATGCCGTGGAGGCCGACCGGGATGTGCCCTACCCCTGCTCTGGCCGCAGGATGGGGAGCAATGTCACCAACCCGGCTTGGGAGGCAGTGGCAGCAGTGGTTGGCATCAACATCCTTCAGAAAAGGGCAGTCGTCCAATGCTGCAATAGGATGAATGATCTCCTCCGTTCCGCCAGGGTAAGTCACTCTTGTCATTACTCCTAACTCTCGCACTCTCAAATCCATCACACACCCACAGGGCCCTCACTCACTGCCAGTGCAAGGGACATCACCATTCACTCTTTCACACACGCCATCATTGTCCTCATCCCATCCTTGGGACCACTCACCACCCACACAGGCCAGGAATACTTATCATCTGGCCTGGCAGGCGTCCTGATACACTCTGCCCATTGCAGGACAAACTGGCTCACAACAGGGGGGAAAGGTCGCAGACAGGTGGAGGAATGCCGGAGATCAAATTTCTCAGAATTTTAAAACAGAGCCATCTAGCTGGCCGGCAGTGACCGGGACCGGTCCTGTGCTGATGGTGAGCTGCTCTACCAAATGAGGATCCAGCAGTGCAACATCCATCAGATAAGTGAGTGATGTGTCCTCTTTCACAGGCCACTGTCACGCACTGTCTCCGCTTGCTTTCGCAGTCACACCTGGGAAGCAGCAGATGAAGTCCACAACGCAGAGCCTCCAAGCAAGCTCTGAAGAAACCTCCGAAGAGGAATGAATCTGAAGGCACCCTCCCTGAAGTCCCGTCACAGCGCCCACCCACACCCTCCACCAGAGAGACACACCTCGGTGAAATCTAGTTTTAGAGTAGCCTCGGGAACACAATCTGGTGAGCACATTGCACTTTCTGATTGACAGCAGGCGGAGGCAGGGACTTCCCAGGGCTGCTGGAGGCCAGAACATTGCTGAGTCCAAGTTAGACGAGCCTCTGGACTCGGTCATGGCACAGTTGCTGGAGCTGCAAAGGCAAGCTCGGGAACATCAGAAAGGGATAGCCGCTGCACTCTTCAGATTGCAAGGCATGATAGAGGAGTCCGTCTTCAGGCTGAGGTGATAACACCAGAATTGCAATGCACTGAGGCCAACACTGGCAGGATGGCAGCCACCATGGAGACCTTGGTCCAGGACATCACTTCTGCGCGGGCTTAACTGCATCACTGATGCCATAGCTGGCCTCCAACAGTGTGTATGCGAGAGCTGTGCTGGGCAGCTCGATCTCACTCCAGCTAACCCTTCTGCTTATTGAGTCAGCCAGGGACCCTCGAGCATCCATAGGGAGGAGAATCAACAGGTGCATGCTCCAGGGCCATCCACCCAAGTGATTCTGGGAGTGACTGGCCCATCTGACTCCCCTCTTCCTGTGACCTCCGCAGATCCAGCTTCACAGGCCTAGAAGGGTGCCACTGCCTCACAGCAGGACCCCGAAAGCAGGCCGGGGCCCTCCAAGTCTTGGCCCTCCAAAGTCATCACAAACAGGGCGTCACAGTGAGCAGGCTGTCTCCACCTCCACTGTGGATGTCCGAGGGAGCACCAAGACGTAGCGGCAGGGTTAGGACAGTTAAGGATAATTAGTTGCACAGCCTGGGCACAGGTGTTAATCACTTATACATAATGTTCACTATTGTCAATAAACTCCCAAGAATGTCTCCCTGCCTTTAGCTCCTTGTTCTGATGAGCAGTGTTCTTGTCATTCAGATATGAAACCTTTCTGCACAAGATAAAAGGCAGGTATCTCAGTCCAGGGCCTCTTCCCTGCGCGGCCTTCAGACCACATTAATGGTCCATACTCCCTGGGAACATTATTAATGCCTGCCCCTCAGCAGTGCTGGTCACTGCAGCCAGAATGTAGTGGGCAGGTGCCACAGAGTTCTCTCATACTTTCTGTATGTTCTCAGCAGCTTTAAGGTGGGGCTGGCTCCCATCACGCCAGCATCTGTGACTGCTGTGCGCCAGCTCCCGAAGAGCTGAGGTGCTGAAGGTGGACACAGCATCAGATGCATCTAAAGTTTCACGGCTGTGTCTGTGAGATGGTTGTGATCACAGAGCACAAGCAAGCTGCCCTCGGCCAGACAGGAGTCAGAGGTTCTTAGAGGCCATGTGAAGATCTATGGAGTGTCCTCACTGCATGTTGTTGTCATCATCCTCCTGCGAGCGAGTGACTATTAGGGCCTCCACTGCATCTCCGTGGCAGGAGCATTCTCACAGTGGGTACTGGCATTGAGATAAGCCAGACTGGAGTCAAACGTTCACAACTGCGATGTGAGGATCTATGGGGATCACCCTCCACAAATCTGGCAGTATGAGGGCTTCCCGAGTGCGCTTGCCTCGTCTAGCCAATACAAGAGCCTCATCCCCTTCGTCGTCACCACCGATGACCTGCTCGCCCTCATCCCCGTCAGCGTCCTCCTCATTGGAGGAGACATGCAGCTCTTCCATTTCCTCTACCCGTTGCAGTGCCAGGTTGTAAAGGGTGCAGCAGGCAACAATGATGCGTGACCCTCTGCAGACTGTATTGCAGGGCTCCACCAGACCAGGTCAGGCACCAGAACCACATCTTCAGCATTCGGATGATCTGCTCCACCAAGTTGCGAGCTGCTGCATGAGCCTCATTAAAGCATCACTCTGCTGCAGTCTGAGGCCGCCTTATGGGTGTCATGAGCCACGGCCTCTGCAGGTAGCCCTTGTCCCCAAAGAGCCAACCCTTGGACCTCTATGGGCCCTGGAAGACTGCAGAGATCTGCGAGCGACTCAGGATGTAGGCATCGTGCACACTCCCTGAAAATCACGCGCATACCTGCAGGATGCGTTTTTGGTGGTCGCATACCAGCTGCACGCTCAGTGAGTGGAAGCCCTTGCAGCTGATGAAGCCCACTGAGTGTAGCGATGGAGACCTGAGCGCCACATGAGTGCAGTCAATCACACCCTGCACCTGTGGGAATCCCGAGATCAGGGCGAATCCAATGGCCCTTGCATCCTGGCTGTCCCAGTCCCGGGCAAAGTGCACAAAGTTGTGTGCCATGGAGATGGCATCCATGACCTCATGGATGCATTTGTGGGGAGCGGATTGTGAAAGCTCACAGAGGTCACCTGTGTAGCCCTGAAAGGAGCCACTGGCATAGAAATTGAGTGCCGTGGTCACTTTCACAGCCACTGGCAGTGGATGCCCTCTATGTCCCCTTGGCACCAAGTCCTGCAGTTAAGTGACAGATGTAAGCCACCAGGTCCCTAGACTTGCTCAGTCGTCAACGGCACTGGTTCTCAGTCATCTGCAGGAATGGCAGGCGGTGTCTATAGACCCTGGGTGTCGCTAGGCGCCAACTAGCCACGGCTCACTGTTGCTCCTGGGCAGGTGTGTTGGAGTCCTTGCTGCCTCTTCTTCATGAGGTTGCTGCTCCTGCCTTTGCACGGCCAAGTGCATCAGTCGCTCTCTCCTCCATCTTCTACGGTCTCTGTAGAATATCAGGCAAACAGCTAGTTCACCAGTATCCATGATCCTGACTTGGTCCTCCTGCAGCATGAAAGAGAGAGAGACATGGTTATCAAGGCTGTACTTAGCACCTCTCCTAGCCCTGTGTGACCGCCCCTTAATGCTTCCCGGAGAGTGGTCACTCCTGGGATGGCCAGAGATCAGTGCTCTGCATGGCTGCCCTCCGACATGGGGGACACTGGTCCAAACCAGGGTGCTGAGATTGCAAGGGACAGTAGGGACTGCTACATGGCCAGCGTTGGTGAGGAGATTGTACTGTATGTGTGCAATCCAACTGCTCTGTGGTCCAATAATGTGGGGGCTGACTCGAAGTCTGTGCCGGTGGGGTGGGGTGGGGGTAAGGTATGCAGCGCTTGGTGGCACTTTGGTGCCTCCGCGATGCTTGGATGGACAGGCAGGCTAGGAGCCTGACCCCAGTCATATTACTGTGTCTGCGCCTGAACTGTCTTAGTTGCAGAGAAATGGTCAGTTTATACAGGTGTCTCTAATGCCTGGCCATTTCCCTCTCTTGCCTTGCCCCCCACCTCAATTGTCTGCGGGTGGATGCAGCGCCAGGGCAGCACTTGGCCCCGCCCCCATCAGCAGCCACCTCCAAGGTTGGCCAGCACCTGCCCCAGACACACCCCACCCTTCAGCAGTTGCCTGCGGGGCCAGGCATCAGACCCCCCGCCCCCCCAATCCCTCCCCAGTGCCTCTGAAGCCTGTACACAAAAGGCAAGCCATAGAGAACGCTGCTGCTCACTCACCTCAGTTCTCCCAAAGTGAAGGCTGATGAACACGTCGCCTGCATGCTGTGAAACCTGTTAGTTGTGATTTCCCGCGGACGTGGACAAACGATACGGCGGGGATTCCAAGAGCCTAGCGGGATGGCCTTTTAATTATATGCTAACGTATTACAATTAGCTGCCCGCCGACCGATGGAGGGAAACGCGGCCCGAAGCGGAAGATCGCAACTTGCCTTCATGTCGTCATGAAGTGGGTCCTGCCATATTTTCCCCACATGCCACCTATCACAGCCGCCACCAGTGGGCTTGGAAAATTCCACCCATAGTGTGCACTTTCCATCTCCATGAGACAGTGGTCAGGCAATTTGCTTCCAAATCTCCATCTGGCAGCTGATCTGTAACTAGCTGCTAGAATGCAACAGAGCCAGGAAGACTCATTGGCCTATTTTTTTGCTTCCCTCGCCATGGTCTGTGTATTTATCTCTCCCCGATGCAAATCATTGTCGACACTCACCATTAATTTCAACTATTCCCAACAACATCTGTTGGGGTCTCTGATCTCTCAAAGTAAAAAATGTCTCCAATTCTCAGATATTTTAATTACAGAATGCTACCTTGAAATTAAATTTGGATAGATATCATCTGCTGCATGTTGGGCTTCCTATATAGTTTTATTTTGGCCCAGAGAGAAATAGAAGCTCGGGGACATAGCATTTAAGTTCAGTGTTACTTAATAAGTCATGCCAACCTAAGTAAGGGTGACACCGAAGAGAGATCTAGGAGCCTCAACATTGGTCAAAGAGTCATGACAGAGCACCAGCCAGCAATGAATTAATCATGCTGAAGCAATATAGTATCTGGTTAGGCTCTGAGTTGCGTGCTTGTCACAGGGAGATGTCAAAATTCTGGAAGTTGTGCAGAAAGGGGTCACTGTGCTGATCCTTCATGTCAAGGGACTGGATTTCGAGGAAAGATTACAAAAACTTGAATTCCTCAGTCTTTAGTGAGCTACTGAGAGAATGCTTGTTTGGAGGCAAAGTGCCACCCACTCAGCACATCCTGGAGTTGAATGTAACAGAAGGTGCACATTATATTGTCTCTTTCAAATCAGATCATAAAACACAACTCAACTAAAAATCCATGGGAGTCTGACTTATGACATCTTTCACTTATGCTGCAGAGCTTTTAATTTTAGCACTGTCCCACTCAATACCCACACCAATAAAATAAAAAGTTGGATGTCTCCACTTCCGCCCTGGCTCTAATTCTAAATTACTATATAGCATCTGCAATTTTATTTTAAAGGTGGCAAGTTTGGTCCAAGTTCATGGGGATTCAACATAGGGAAGGCACAAAGCAGCTAGATTAGTCAATGGATGCTGAAGCATTTGGACCCTCTCCCTACACTATCACCCAGGCCAATGCTCAGAAATGTTCTCCTCTAAAAGGCAGGGGCTTTCATTTTATACCAATACATCACCTCACCTTCCAAAAAGGTGGATATGCACACTGCACTTTCTAATTTATTTCAGATAGAGGAGGCAACCTTTACACTGTGCTACCCAATATCCTCCAAGAACAAAAGGACCCTTAGCCCACCACCTAGGCTAGATTTAACAGGCCTAAGAGACACTCAACTCACTAACAAGCTCTTACTTATAAAGCAGTTAATCAATCACTTGTGTTCCCTTACTGTCATCATTCAGCACAGCTTTACACCCTATGCATGTGCTTCTTTTCTTCGCAAAGGCCATGAGCCCTCCCACCTTTGATGTCAGTACAGTCTTGCATCTCGTGTGTTCTCCCTCTAGAACAAAAGAAATAATTTTAGCTGAAAATCAACACAGAAAAACTTAGCAAGCAGTCCATACAACTAGTTTCTTCCAAGTGAAATCCTAACTTATTAATGTTTTTTCATAAAACGATTTAGTGGATAAATGCACAACCCTGTCTGTGGTGAATTACCTAGGTTACCAGGATGTGCTACCATTCATCTAAATGCTCCAGGGAAAAAAAGAATAGCCAGCGTTCCCACTTTTGATCATTATCCACAATCTCAGATGAAAGTGACCATATGTGAATCCCAGGTGAGGACAGGTCAAGCTGGACTCTGATCCCCCCAGTTGAAAAGCTTGCTAATACTCAATGTCTGGGCTCACAAATGAAGAGGGCCACCTGAGTCAGGTACAATATGTACCACAAACCACACCCAGCATCACTTAGTGCCTTTAAAAAGAAAAGCATTTCTTCCTTTCAGAAAAGGAGAATGTGGAACAGATTTCTCACTGGATGTCATCCAAAATGAGCAAGTAGAAGAAAAATTTATGAACAGCAGTAACTGTCCCATCACTTGTTCATTGAATGACCTCATGAAGTACAAGAGAAATTGAAATATGTAGAGGCTGGGGATTATAGAATGGGGATACAGACTGGAATTAACAATAAAAATAAGGACATATGCATCAGATTTACGACTATACCACTGTAGTACTTTGGTATTTCACTTCACTTGTCACTTAACCCTGAATAACTCAATACCAGAAAGATATTCCACTAATGATTCCACAGTGCAAATGGTCACTGCACCAGAGTTAAGGCTTCAAGGTTTAAGTTCACTCACTTAGGAGCACAGCTTCTGCCTTGGCCTCTCCCAAGATGGGTTCGAAGATTCTCAGGAGCGGTTTTGCAAGTTGCTGCTCCAGATAATATTGCGTATCAATTGGAATGTTGTTCTCCAGGACATAGATTGGATCCTTAAGACAGAGGAGAGAGAGAAAGAGAGAGGGAGGGAGAGGGAATGAGGACCTTATTAAATTGGAAAGAAACTTTTACAGAAGAAAGCTTAAAAAAAATGACTTGACCCAACCACTCATAAATACCCAGTCAGAATGGAACTAAGCAACCGGGAGAGGTTTGCTCTCAGGTCTATGCCAGTCAACTGTGTCAGGGAAATCGTGGAGGTAGCACAATTGATCTGTATCCCAGGATAGGGAGGGCTTTCAAAGAAAAAAGTTGGTACATGCATAAGTGCTTGCAGAGGGAGTATTTTGCTAAGTCAGGTTGCTTCTTAAAATTGAAATACCCTGTTGCCACTTTTAAGGAAGAAAGACTGCAAGGCCATCACCACCTGACTGCATACCAATAAAAGCTGCTACCTTTGGAAAAAGGAGGACAAGGGAAGAATCAGAAAATGAAACACAGATGGTTTCATTATTATTGAATCAGAGGAAAATGTTTTAGTTGTGTGGCCTACTGCTATGTCAATCTCACAAAGGATTTCATCTTCTGAACCCTACTAGTGACTTATTTTCGTTATCCAGTGGGCAGCACCTTGGGCTTCAGCACTATCACCAGTGCTTTGCATGAAGCCATAAAACACCTGGGACATATTCAATGGCATTCAGCCAGTGTAAAACTGGCAGGGAGATTAACTGGCTCTGGAACAGATTCAAAGTATGTACTCCATCAAAATGAATGGAACCACTTCAGGATGCACAGATCTCCTTCACTTACTGACTTCAACAGACAGGCTTTGCAGAGAAGATCCAATGGCAATAAATTTGCAGATTTCTTCTGAAAGGAGCAATACAGGCAGTGCTGGAGTACTTGGTGATAATTAGCTCACTCCTGATCTCCTCAGGGCCTCTTTGCCATATGCAAGTCAGGAATGCAATGGAATGCTCACCAATTGCCTATATGGTGCAACACAGCAACACTCGAGAAGTTGGACACCACCAAAAACAAAGCTTGATTAGTGCAACGTCACTGAGCTCAATAATCACTCTATTCACACTAGTGCTGCAGTATGTACAAGCTACAGGATATACTGCAGCAATTCACTGATGTTACTTCAATATGCTATTTCTACCACCGAGGACAAGAGCAGCAACATCATAGGAATAACTTCACCTCCAGGTTCCCCTTTAAGTTGCAAACCACCCTGACTTGGACATATATAGTTGTTCTTTCATCAGCACTGAGTCAATGTCTTAGAGTTCCCTATACACCACCATTGTGGAGGAAAATCATCACAAGTACCACCCCAGTTCAAGGAGAAGTGCCACCACCTTTTCAAAGCAAACAGGGATGGACAATAAATGCAGCCATGTCATAGTCAGTCAAATCCAGAGAACAAAAAGACAGACAGACAATGAAGAAATTACTTTGAGCTAAATTGCTCTTGGGATTGGCTCATGAAATGTATTCTTACTCATGGTTTGTAAGATTTGATACCAATCTTTCCCAACCACACGCCTGGCTCTCTCTGTTCTTTTCTATCCCTAATGGTGTCAGTTTTTGCTGCCGTACAAGTCCACAGTACCACTATCCTCTGTAACCTCACCATACTTCACTTGGTCTTACATGGGGAACGTCAGCAGCCTATCAATGGCAAGGGGTATCACACTTAAGCCTGATCCTATCCTCAGCTAACATGTACGCTTTCCAGCGGAAGATGCCAGATAGCAATTGAAAAATGGATCCTCAATGGATTCCCCAACCCCACCACATTCTTGTCCAAATGAAATCAACTTTTCATTTATTCTTTCATGGGGTGTGGGCATCACTGGCTAAGCCAGCATTTGTTGCCCATCCCTAATAGCTCGAGAAGGTAGTTAACTCCACAAAGATCTGGGCTCAAAGCTGGAGCCTTTTAATCTTTATATACTAAGCTTTCAGAGAAGCCAAACAATTCTATTTTTAATCAATTGTGCTTATAATGACCACATTTTTCACAAACACATGAATACCCTTTTTGCTTAATCCTTCTCCCCAACAGAACTGCAAAAATAAATATTAAATTAAATATTTAGAAGTGTGTAATTCACATAGTGTTGCAACAATATGGCGCACCACTCCCCTACAATTCTTCTGCATGAACTGTTAAACAGCTGTTAAAGATATTTCTCTCTGTGGGCTGTAAAGGTTTTATGTGAAAGGAACTAAGGAATTTCCGTAGTCTCAATCCAGCTACCAATAGATATGGACCCTCGGCACAAAGCTAATTGGCAAGCTCACTGAGGAGCTACATGACGCCTGATCTGGGAAGTGAAAAATTCTAGAGCAGGGCCACTCTTCTGAAAATGGGGCAAGGAGACAAAATCGGGGCAGAGGAAAGGGAGCATTACTCTGCATTAGCCCATGCCATATCTGACCTCAAAATGAATAAATCAGCATAGATAGAATCAAACAGTACAGGAGGAAGCCATTCAGCCAATCGTGCACTTTGAAAGAGCTATCCATTTAGTCCCACTCCACCTGCTCTTTTCCTATAGCCTTGCAAATGTTTTCTTCTAGTATATATCCAATTTCTGTTTGAAAGTCACTATTGAATTTTCTTTCAGCACCCTAACAAGCACTGCATTCCAGGCCATCATAACTCTGCTTTAAAAAAAAATCATATCACCCCTCCAGTTTCTTCGTTAATTATCTTAAATCTGTGTCCTCTGGTTACGGACCCTCCTACCAGTGGAAACAGTTTCTCCTCAAAACCCCTCATTAAAAAAAGTGACAGAATTAATTCACAAAAAAGCGTTCTTCTTTGTAATAGGTACCAGCTTGCTGCAGTGGACAACAAAGAACAGTTCCTTTGTGGTTTGCTCACTGGCTGCAGGTTCTTTGCCTTATTAGGTTTTATAGTTATGGGCATCCCCCTTCACTACTGTAGGATGGAAAACACACCTGATACAACACAAACACCAAAACCACTAAACTTTCTCTTTGAGCTGAGGAAGTTAAGCGATCAATTAAACATGTTCAGAAAAATAAGGAAATACTTTCACAAAACTGAAAAAAGAGAACAAGTGCTCAAAGGCTCACTTCCCCAAGCACTGTATGGCTGATACCACAATGGGGAGGGTTCCCAAAAACACTCTCAGAAGGCACAGTCATTAACTTCAACTTCACCAGCATTCACCTAAATGCTATTGCATTTCTTTTGAAGAAGGTGGGTAGGTGATAGGTGAAAACAGGAAAACAAAGTTGCAGATTGCTTGTTTGGGTGGTTGACACTATTCTTCTGCACTCCTGTCTTCACAAGCAGTGCAGAATATGCAGGAAGAAGCATTACAGGATCACCTCAGTGAAGGAATTTTACCTGGTTTCTCTATTACAGAGAGAGTTCCTGCTGGTCAAATGAAGCATCCACCAGGTAGGAAGAGGGACAATGAGCTTGCCATCTGTCAACTTCTGCTGAAAAGTGTGGCATACATGGCAAATTGGGCAGAAGAGGACCAGGCACACACTACAGTTGAACGGCCTGCCAACTGTTCAAGAACCCACTTGAGTTAGATACTGGGCAGCGACAGCAACCCCAACGGGGGAGAAAATGGGAAAGGAAAAAAAATATGGGACTTATAGTTTTTTTAAAAAGCCAATCACTGTGGATGCATTTTATACAGTTTCTCCAATTGCTGCTTTGTTTACAACTCCTTCTGCCTTTCCCAACATCAAAAAGAAGTAGAAACTGAAATATAGCACAAGATGACAACTATGCAACATACAGAACAAAAATATCCAAAGCACACTAAGGGCACATGAGGTTGCGCATTCCAGGACAAGCGCCTCATCTCCTGATCTCACAAAGCCTATAATGCTCAAGTTAAGAGTGTATCAGGATACTTGTCACTTGTCTGGATAGGTACAGCTATAATGCTTTCAACAAGTATGAGACCATCCAGGATTCAGGAGTTTTGTCTATCGATTCCTTGCCACTGAACTCTATATATCCACTTTCTCCACCACTAATGCACTGTGATTGCAGCATGCACCATTAATGGAATGTACAGGAGCAACCAGGTTATGTCAGCACCATCTAACCTGCAATCACTATCACCAAGGTAGAGCAGCAACATTAAGGGAACACAATCACCTCAAAGTTCCCTCCAACATCCTGACTTAGGCATTTATTACTATTCCTTCATTGTCAACATCAGTAAAACAGATTATCTGGTCATCACCTCATTACTGCTTGTGGGATTTTGCTGCGTGCAATTGGCTGCCAAATTTCCTGCATTACAATGGTGACTATGCTTCAAAAGTACATGATTGGCTGAAAGCGCTTTGGGACCTTCAGGAATTGAAAGACACCATTCCTTTCTTATTGTCAATGGTTCAAAATCCTGGTATTCCCTACCCAACACTATCGGGGTGGCGGGGGACTTACTATATAGGCTGCAGTGGTTCAAGGAGAAGGCTATTAATTCACCAAAAAAAGAGATAGGCATTAAATATGACTTTGCCAAACAAAATTAAACATCCATACCTCAGACTTCATGTAGGCCGCTGCACCTTTTGCAGCACTGATGATAACATAGGGCACTCGGTCTCCAAGATTAGGTGCACTGCCTGCATCTCGTTTTCGCATCCTGTATGGCACAGACAAGAAATGGATCAAAACACACACTTGCAAAAAAAAACTTCCAGTTGATTTTATGTTTTAAAGTTAATTCAACCAAATGATTCAAGTATCTTAATTATTTGCTATTCCATAACCAACTTTAGTGGTCTTGATACTTACTGGTCCACACAATCCTTCACTGCGGTGGGATTGATGTAGTGACCCGAGTTGATAACTCAATCTATAGTGGTACTGAAGTGAAGACTTATTCTTTAAAAATCAGGAACAATGCCAAACATACAGGATTCTTTAATAAAGTACGCTTGCCAAGTTATTGAAAGTGAGGTTATATCTTGTAAGAATATGTCTGCATATGAAAAATTCCAGTTTGGCATAGTTCCTGAGATAATCACAGACTAATTACTTGAATATGACCTCTCCCATAACAGAGGACAGCATAGCAGAGCAGGGTGCAAAGAAATAAATTCTGTATTTAATGACAGTTCTGTATTTTAACAGGGTTAACTAGCACTTCATTATTGTTATTTGAATAGTGTTAAACTGAAACTGAACCTATTTTCTTTCAATATTAAAATAGCCCTCTGTGGAACTGCAAACTGTATTTTGTACAATGTTCAGTAACTGTTTCCTGGGTACAGTGGAACAGGACTCAAGTACCAAATACAACTATTTGCAATGAAGTCCATGAAAAAGCTTATACAGGGAGAGTTTAGAGATGCAATGAAAGGTTGAAATTTCCAGTTTTCAAAACAAACTGGCATAAGTATCCATTCCTACCCACAAACCCCACTTTTAAAAAATGAAGTATCTGCATTTATATAGCACCTTGTCCTAGTGGCAGAAGAATCTCAAAATAGCTCTCACTAAGAACTACTTTATTTCTTATGTTTATTTCTTAGCAAGCACAACAGCTATTCTGAGTCAGCAAGATGCACCAACAGCAATGAGAAACGATCAGCCATGTCTTGGTGATACTGGTTGAGCAAGGAACATTGGGCAGAACACCAGAGTTCCCTTAATGCTATAGAGGGATCTTTAAAGCACACATGAATAACTACATATCGACACATTCTGATTAACGTCGCATCGTAAGGAAAGCGTTCAATGGTCAGCGTTGAACTGGAGCATTAGCTTTTATTACAAGTTCAATTTCTGCTGTGCTACAAGCGAAGACAAGCTGACATAATTTGTTAGTTGACAGACTGAACCCTGGGAACTAATTATGGTTTTTTTTTAAGGCTTTCCTCCCCTTGTCTTCTGAAAGTGGGGCTCCTTGTTACAGTACATTTCCACAGGGAACAAAGCAGATACCTGCTGGTCTGTATGGATCAATTACAAATTGATTTATTAAGTGAATCACTGAAAGATTAATTCAGTTTAACTTTTCAAAAAACATGTACATATAAAGTAATCAGGTGCCTCTACTTAGTTCAAAACTTAAAACTCTTTCTCTTTTGATGGGGTTGATTTGTACAGGGATACAGGTCCAAGGGCCTGCCTCCCAATACCAGCCAAGTGGCCAGCCTTCATATCTGAACTAAGACTGAGAGATTCAGCAGGCTATTCAACTCTTGGAGACATCGTGGATCAGCCCAACTGTCTTTCCAACAAGGATCGTGAGATTGTGATCAGGAGCAGGAACTCTGGTCGCACTTTTCACCTCTAATCTGGAGTGCTAAACTGAGATGTGACATCTATGCTGTCTCCCCTATCTAAGATTTGTGAACTCAGCACATACAAGGGATTGAAACTCACACGGTTCAGTTTCATGTTGGGAAGTATATCCATAAACGAGTCACTGGAGAGCTCCTCAACCAATACTATTTGCAGTTAAACATTAGTGGTTAGTGCTTGAGGGTTGGGAGGAGGGATACACATACAGAACTTCACAATCCAAATCTTCACAGGTCTGCATACAACCCTTGCTTGCAGCAATACAATTAAACTTGAAGCTAAACAGACTTGAGGGTCCCAAGTTCAATTCCTGGTCTGTAGCAAGCTAGCTGGTTTCAGTTGGAGTAGTGACTAACATGCCACACTTTGCCTCAGACCTTGAGGGGAATGGATGGGGGTGGGGTGCACAGGAAACCAAAAACCTACTCCATCCAATTCTGACTGACAGAAAATGCACTTGGAACAGTGAATGAGCAAGATGAACAGCACCCCCAGTAAGCACAGGCAAGGCCTATACATAAAGAGTAGTGGCCCAAGTGATGTGCAACAACACTGCCCATAGAAGCACCTCCTAGCAAGAGTCAGCATCTTCAGGAGAGGTGGTGAGATACGTAACAAAACAAATGAAAAGAGCACTCTAAAGCAGCAACATCTTCAAGTTTTATAAAGGCATCCCTAGGCTGATGTCTCAGTCTGAAAACAAGGTATGAGGATAGGTCCTGAATCTGCATGCACATGCCATAATACTGAAGGGATTCTCGTTTAAGATAAATCTGAAAAAACCTTGTGATTATGTGAGAACAAAAGACAGAAAAGTTTGAACAGCGCCAACAATACTAAAAATAGACAAGTCTTGATTACAACGATCACCCACTACCCACAAAGAAGCCACAACCGTGTAAAGGAAAGCTCCACAATCCTTTGCGTGGGTCTAAGTAATTCTAAAATAAGACATCATTGCCCGAACACCTGCATCGGACATGAGATCTACAGCGAGGGCGGTGAGAATGGGCCAGGCTGTTAACGATGCGTGACCTCTGGACCCTTTTTCTGATTTTACAGCAGAGTGCTCAGTGAACTGCATGCATGAGCCCCATCTGCCCTTGGGAGTGGGGGTGTGTGCATGGCTCCAACTGGTACAGGCAGAATGCCACTGTGCAACATACAAGTTTCAACTCTATTCTTCGTGAATATTCGATTGGGGGAGCCTATATTACTGGTACCAAATCCACTCTTTTAAAAAGAAAGACAGAAAACAAATTAAACATTTGGACCATTGAGCCTGCTTTGCCACTCTTTTTCATTCCAATTCCCTCTTTCTTCATATTCCTTACTTCTCAATTATATGAACAAAGATGGATCCTCTGGTCCTTCCAACTTGTCCCACACAATTGTTATACCTTACGCATTATAGTATATACATTCTCGACCCCAACCAGAAATCATGTGATCTACTGGGATTTTGACCCAGCAACACTGAAGGAATGGTGATGCTTACCCAAGTTGGGATGTGTGTGCAACTTAGAGGAGAGTTTGGGGGTGATGTTTCATCAACACACTTACTGTCCTCATCTTTCTAGGTGGTGGAAGTCATGGCTTTTGGAGGAGCTGTTGAAGCCTTGGTACGTTGCTGAAGTGCACCCTTATACGTAGTACACACTGTAGCCATGAAACACCAGTGGTGGATAGGCTGTCATTATACTGTGTGGTGCCTTAAGGTTTGTAAATGGTTGTCATGTGTTCTACACAATAGACACTGCATTTTGAAGCAATACATTGCATGTGATATACTTTGGGATTGTTTGGAAAGATACAATAAGGCATTATACAGACACAAGTCTTTCTATTTAAATATATTTTCTGCTACAAATGTTAGACAGGGTGGCTCATCTTCTCCCTCCCTCCGCTGTCAATTGTGGTTGAATATTAAAAAAAACATATTAAAGGTCGCTTCGGTCACAGGAAATCTGAGCAATTTTATCTCAAAGCAACATTTTTTTAAATTTTGCGCAACGGCTTCTGGTCTTGCAGCTGCTGTGTGACCCAGCCTCGAGTTGCTATTTCTGCATTTCCTGCAAGACACAGGTCAGCAATTCTGGCACCTCACTGGAAACAAAACAAAACGCATTTCCAAATGCAGTATTCCCATTCTGTATTGTGGCACTAATAAAATCTGCTTGAATTTGTTCAAAAATATGTACAATTTCGATAATTTGGCATGAGGTTCAAAGCCTGAAAGGAATTCATTACAAAGCATCTGCATGCATTCGCTCTCTACCACTCAATTTCCCACAGGTTCACTTAATGGACTATTCTTTATACAACACAACTGGATTTCAGCAACTCTCAGGACTTGCAGTCCTTATTACCGTCACAGAGAGTTTTCAAACCACTTCCTTTATTTGTACAGGTAAGACTATCCAGTCAGGAAGGTCAACTCCCCCTTTTGCTCTCGGGTTTTGCAAGTTCGGGATCAACGTGAGCTCTTAAAGTGCTTCAAAAACTATAAAGAAAGAACTTGCGTATATATAGTGCCTTCCACAATCTCAGGATGTTCCAAAGTTCTTCGCAGTATTTTTAAAAACGTGGTCACTGTTGTAATATAGGAAGCTGGCAGCCAATTTGTGCAGAGCCAGGTTCCACAAGCAACAAAGTGGCAATGACCACATAATCTATGATTTGAGGTGTTGCTGATGGATAAATATTTACAGGACATCAGGGAGAACTCCTCTGCTATCCTTCAAGATAGTGTCATGGGATCTATTCAGTCCACCTGAGAGGGTAGATAAGGCCTTAGTTTGACATCTCATCTGAAAGGCGGCACCTCCAACATTGCAGCACTCCCTAAGTATTGCACTGGAACGTTAGTCTAGATTATGTGCCTAAGTCCCTGGGGTAGGATTGAACACTCAATTGTCTGACTCAGAGGCAAAAGTGTTACCCACTGAGTCATAACTGCCAAACAAGTTTTGATCAGATGGACAGTACCAAATTAACTGATCTCAGCCAGGACAGCCAGTTTTACTCCTGCCTAGAGAGAAAATAAAAACATGATTCCTACCCCTTACCACTTCCTTGCTAGATAGGTGTGTGGGGATAAATGTCAGGGTTGAACAGAACTGTATTTGGTTGCACTGACAAGGCCTGCTAGCACTCTCCATCTAGCCTCATGCATGAATAATGGCCACTAGAGTGAGGTGCCTGAGGACTGCCAACATCTGTGGAACCAGATCCCAGCAAGACTTAACGCCTGCAAAGAAACTGGAAGTGGAGGGGGAAAAAAATTTTGAAATAAGACACAGATAGATACCTTTCTGCTAACTCCACATGGGCTTGCTTCCCTGCATACTCATCAGCCGTCCTCGTGAGCTCCTTTGTAATCACAAGCTGTGAGGTGTCAATCCGATTGCACAACAAATCGGAGATAACTTCCTTTGCATGTTCCACTGCTCCTGTTGGATCCCTGTCAGAGAATACAAGTGTAGCCAGTGAGACCCCTAGCATGTATTTTGTCCACATTTACAAAGTGATTCATTTTTGCATTTTTGTCCCTATTTCAGGTGTCTCCCAGTGTTACTCCTTCAACCAATATGGTGGCACTCTGCAAGTCAAAAACATCTCTGGTGCTGCCGTTCAATGGAGATGGGGCAGGGTGGGAAGTAGTAATTGCACCAATCTCTGTGGGCAGAGACACTCACCTCAAGCAATGTAAAGGCATCCAAACCTCCTCACATAGCAAGTCTTTCCAAAGCTTTGGGACTTTAAGTGCGGGTTCTGATGCTGCATCATTTGCCACTTAATACTTAGAATATCGATCAGACATCTGGTTTCATGGTTAAGATTAATTAGATGGTTTGAGCTTGCTTGACGAATCGGATTTTTTAAATGCCCCAATTGGCAAGAGATTTTACAATGCACAGGAGGCTCATCATACGCAAACTTGGAAAAGCTGCTCTATCTTGTCCGAGCCGGTACAACATTCTGAACATGCACCAACTTCAAAAATCAGAATCCAGCTAAGTGTCGGTCTGTCTGAATAAACAAAGGTTTGAAAACTGAACTGATGAGACCTACTCCAATTACTTAAGGAGTTATATAAAAATAAAACTGCCTCATTTGGGTATTATCTCAAGTGCTAAAAATAAAAGATTTAACATGGAGTTAGGCGACCTCCATCCTCCATTTCTGCAGTGAATTCAATTTTCAACTTGGAGCTGAAAGGACAGTGTGTGCAGTGAGTGCCCGTTATCTTCAATCACCTCTTTCCTCAGGTCTCACAACTCAACTGTTCTGTATACCCAACATAACCACATTCAGTGGGGAATTAAATCTTTCCAACTGAGATTTATTAAAAAAAGAAAATAATGCAGATTAATAGCTACCTGTCAATTAAAATCTTCTGAAGACAGGTATTGATGAGGTTGGCTACCAGTGGACAATTATCCCTTCTCACCGTCTCTATACCCTTGCAATCCATCTTATCATGGTTATTTGGGTTGGAGGAAAAGTATAAACCAGCGTAGCGTTTCTTGTTGATCAGCAGATATGGGAAATATACCTAAAACACAAATTTACAAAAGGATTATTTGCCATTATCTGCTAAAGGTTAGTCAACATAATTTCCCTAATGGAAAAACCAAACTCATTGTTCTTGACATCCTGCAACAAATATGTTCCTTGACACTGATTTCTCCCTCTTTCCCTGTCACCATCTCAAGCTGAATCAGACCATTTGCACTGGGGGCTTACATCTCAGGCAGTTTCAGATCTCAAACAACAACAACTAAGGTGCCTCACAGAGTGTTACTGAGCAAAATTCAACACCAAGCCACACAAGGAGATATAAAGCAGATGATAAAAAATTTAGTCGAGATGTGGGTTTTAATGGTCATCATAAAGGAGGAATGAGAGGTAAAGAGATGGAGGGGTTTAGGAAACAAATTCCAGAACTTTGGGGCTAGGAAATGATAGAATGATTTGGTAGAATGATTTTAAAAAAGGGGATGTTCAAAAGGCCAGAATTGGAGGCATAGCGATATCTGAGGATCGTAGTGCTGGAGGAGGTTACAAAGTTAGGGAGGTGCAGGGCCATGGAAGGAATTAAAAACAAGGATGAGACTTTTAAAAACGAGATGGTGCTTAACTGGGAGCCAATGTAGGCCAGCAAGTAAAGGTGATGAATGAAGGTGACTTGGTGCAAGTTAGGGCACAGGTAGCAGAGTTTTGGATGTCAAGTTTACAGAAGGTGCAAGATGGAAGCGCATTGGAATAATCAAATCGAGAAGTAGGTGAGCTGAGGCAGGGTTGAGTAATATTAGAGGTGAAAATGGGGGATCTTAGTGATGGTATGGATGTGGTAGGAAGCTCACTGAGCCGCAAGCTTAATTCCACTGCTGCTTCTGCACAACTGAAACCCTTAACCATGCCTTATCACCTCCAGATCTGACTACTCCAACAGTCTCTTTGCTGGCCTCCCGAAAGCACCATTCACACTTATCCAAAACTGTGGGGCACGTACCTGAACCCACATGATATCTCATTTGCACTTCACCTGTCCTTGCTCTCCAATATTAGCTTTCTACCCGACAAACTCAAATTTAAAATCCTTCCCTGGAAATCCTTATATTGCCTCAACTATTCATGCAATCTCCTTCAACCTTATGACTTTCTCCCCTTCTTTTGTGCATATACCTCCTAAAGTTTCACCATGTGACAGGACCTTCAGTTGCTTAGGCCTCGTTCTCTGACATTTTCTCTGGAAACCTCTGACTTTTCATCTCTTTCTTACTTCAGTTTCTCAAAATCCTTCTCTTCAATCGAGACTTCAGTCACCTCTTCCTTGCCTCTTTCTTCCTTAGGAAGTGTACTGGAACATTTATATTACATATTAAAGGCACAATGTAAATGTATGTTATTGTTTCAAAAGCATAATGGCCAAATTGTGGTATTTGAGACACAGCAATTGAAGCTTTTGAAGACCCACATTTATACTTGTATTCCTATTTATTTGCCTGTTCTATTTGACTTTTTAGGCCTCAAGCTTTGGAATGGGCAGCCCCTAGCATTGTGGTAGTGGACTTCAGCAAATTCTGATTTTTGCGAATTAATAGCAATTTGGATTTAAGCCTTGTGTTTAACCCTTAAGACTCCATGGTATGACCTTCGTGATCAACAAATTAAAGAAAGAAAGAAAAAAGAAAAGTACAGCACAGGCCCTTCAGCCCTCCAAGCCTGCGCCGATCATATTGCCCGTCAACTAAAACATTTTGCACTTCCGGGGTCCGTATCCCTCTATTCCCATCCTATTCATGTATTTGTCAAGCTGCCTCTTAAACACCACTATCGTACCTGCTTCCACCACCTCCTCTGGCAGCGATTTCCAGACACTCACTACTCTCTGCATAAAAAACTTGCCCTGCACATCTCCTCTATAGTTTTCTCCTCTCACCTTAAATCTATGTCCCCTAGTAATTGACTCTCCCACCCTGGGAAAAAGCTTCTGACTGTCCATGCCACTCATAATTTTGTAACTTCTATCAAGTCGCCCCTCAATCTCCGTCGCTCTAGTGAGAACAATCAGAGTTTCTCCAACCTCTCCTCATAGCTTATAACCTCCAGACCAGGCAGCATCCTGGTAAACCTCCTCTGCATCCGCTCCAACACCTCCATATCCTTCTGGTAATGTAGTATCCAGAATTGCACGCAATATTCCAACTGTGGCCTAACCAAGGTTCTATACAGCTGCAGCATGACTTCCCAGCTTTTATACTCAATACCCCTGCCAATGAAGGCAAGCATGCCATATGCCTTCCTGACTACCTTATCCACCTGCACTGCCACTTTCAGCGACCTGTGGATCTGTACACCAAGATCCCTCTGCCCGTCGATGCACTTAAGGGTTCTGCCATTTACTGTATAATTCCTGCCCGTATTAGACCTTTCAAAATGCAATTCCTCGCATTTGTCCGGATTAAATTCCATCTGCCATTTCTCTGCCCAAGTCTCCAACCGATTTATATCCTGTTGTATCCTTTGACAATCCTCTTCACTATCTGCAACCTTGGTGTCGTCTGCAAACTTGCTAATTAGCCCAGTTACATTTTCCTCCAAATCATTTATGTATACCACAAACAGCAAAGGTCCCAGCACTGATCCCTGCGGAACTCCACTAGTCACAAGAAGAATCTTGCATTTATATAGTATCTATCACGGCCTCAGGCCATCCCAAAGCCAATTAGGCACTTATGCATTGTAGTCATTGTTATAGTGTAGGATGCACAGCGGCCAATTCGCATGCAGAAAAGTCTCACATACTGCAATGAGAATTTTAAAAAATAATTTATGTTGGTTGAGCCATAAACATTGGCCAGGACATCAGGAAGAACTCCCATGCTTTTCTTCAAATAGTGCCATGGGATCCTTCACATCCACCTGAGGGCCAGTCAAGGCCTCTATGCAGAGCCTTTAACAGGGCAACTCTTCCCTAAATACTACATCAAGTGTCAACCCAAAGTCTCCGTAGTGGAAATTAAACCCATAAGCTTCTGACTCAGAGGCAAGGATGCTATCAACTGAGCCACGGTTGACACAAGCTTCTATGTCCCTGTTCTACAGCGTTTCTTGAAAATTGCAAAACACCCTAAATGTCACTTTCTGGAGAAAAAATGCCCATGATCCAACTCCCACCTACTCCTTTACACCATCACTACCTCCAAATGACTGCCAAAAAGACCAAGACACAAGTGAACATTACCCACAAGCTCGCCAACGCAATCTGGGGTGCAAAAACTGCCATCCTCTGCACTTCTGCTGTAGCTCTGGTCTTCTTGACAGCTAAGTATTGTGCACCCATGTGGGCCTCAAGTTGTCACACCAAACTGACTGACACACAACTTCATTTAGTAATGAGGATAATTTCTGGAACTCTTGAGATCAACTTCTGTTCAGTGGTTACCAGTTCTCTCAAATATCATGCCTCCCTCCATCCGACAGGATGCAGCAACACTCAGAGAAATAACTCGTATTAGCAGCAACTTGAACCTCCCCATCCACAGGGACCTTCAAGCTCCCCAACTTGCCACATGGCTCTATGAAGCCTGCTCTGGACATGAACTAAGCATCTCCAACTCCATAACACTTGATGAAACCTGGAGGAAAGCTGGGGCTGAAAACACCCTCCCAAATAAATACAGCACCTCCAATCCAACATTTCAACAACCAAACTCCAATCTCCCCTGGTGCATGTGGACAACCTTCAATAAAATATGGACCAGGAGTGGCCAATGTGGCCACCTGAAGTAGCACTTCAAAATTTCACCTTGTTGCAACTGGGGAAACCCTGACCAAACCATGGAGCACCTAATAAAATCTTGGCCCTGACTCAGGGTAACATCTTGGAGTTACACTTGCTCTCCAGTAGGGCACTGGACTGGTTAGGGACGAAAACTCCTGAAGCCATATGAAAAAAGACGACTGACAGGTACTTAACCTACAAAGGCTTTCCTCTCAGTCATAGCCAATAAAGTGTAAGATGTGGTTCAGATTTAAACCAAAAATCCACAGGGACAAAAATTCACAAGCTGTTGGTTACAAAATAAATTAGCAAGAAAAAAGTACGACTTCAGCTGAAAAATAAATGAGCTTTTTGAAATAAATTTCCATTCTGTTTTCATAGCTTCCTTCAGGCTTGACTTTTTAAAAATGAATTAATAAGTGAAATGACTTCAAATGTAAAAGGATCTCCAGGTTTGTACGAAACAATTTTATGAATGCAAAACAGGTGTGAATGTCAGCACAAAATAGCTTGAACACAGGCACTGCCACTATAATTTTAAATTGGGTTATATTCAGTTCAGAATTGAGTGCAACAATTTTTAACCTCCTATAAAATAACTTGTGCTTAATAAACAAAAAGGGATCCAAATATGATAAACTCTGAAAGAGAGGAAATGGAGACTGAACAGCCAAGGGGCGAATCTGTGCTTCCACTGTTTATTTTATGGTGCTGCCCATTAACTGGGGTAGACCAATCCTGTGAAATTACTGGACTCCTCCAAACCAAATAAAGGTTGACAAAAATTCATACTAGCTTTTTCCACTCACCTTTTCAAACTCCAGTTTAATAGGAGGAATAAAGTGGCTGGAGACCCACTCAGCTGCCTCACGACCCAATGTCATGCTTTCCTCCACTGTCTCTGTTCCTAGTTTACACATCACAGAATCTGTGTCACCATAAATGACCTAATTAAAAAAAATAGGAATTAGGATAAAACATTGCCAAGCCGCTTTGGTGATATACTGTAAATTGTAGTACCTGAGATTCAGTTTCTGAAGGCCCAGGCACTTATACTTGTATTTCTTATTCACTTGGCTGTTCTGTTTGACTTTTTTGGCCTCAGTTTTGGAATGAGCTGCCCCTAGAATTCAGTATCAGACTTCAGCAAATTATGATATATGCAAATTAAAGGCAATTTGGATTTAAGCCTTGTGCTTTGCCCTTAAGAGTCCATGGCATGAACTTTGTGATCAACAAATCAAAAAAGAATCTTGCATTTATAAAGTGCTTATCATGACCTCAGGATATCATGTGGTGCAGTAACCAGCCTAAAGGTCCTGTATTCAATTGTGTTCTGTGTTGACTTAGGTGATTTCTTTTCTCTGCTTTCTCATTCTCCCTGCTCCTTTGATGTTTTCCTCGCTGCTATTTTTCACCTCCTTCTCCTCTCTTTTTGAGCTCTTGCACTTGTTGCTTTCATTCTTCTTCCTCCTTTCCCTGCAGTGCTCATTCTGCTTTCCAAGATAGCTACCTGACCTGAATGAACACAGGTAGCCGGATTGTTGCAGGCTGCATAATATCAGACAAGTTAAAAACAACACAGGCAACTCCATCTCCTCCCAATCCCTCACTGTACTCAGCTGGAATAGGTCTTCAGCCCCACTCTCTGAGAACCACTGAATTATAATGAGCCCGATGGAGATATGTGAAGTGATGAAAGAGCTGGGTGGGGTGCCTATTAATAGGATTATTCCAGTTTGACAGATTGGCAGGATTAGGGGTCATGCATTTAAACGATGCATGTAGGGATAGGTTAAATGTTGGGTGGCGAATCATTTCCCAGAGATTTTGTGCCTTCAGAACATGTTCTTGACTTGTGTGGGGCATGGTAAGGGAGGAAGTGGATCAATTCTTACCTTAGCATCTGCTTTGTAGCCATTTGGGATAGTGTACTTTGATTCAACCAGCTGTTTTGTTTTTTCAATCATTTGTCGGCCAAATCCGGTAACACTCTGGAAAAAATATTAGCACACAGCTTAAAATTCATTCGCGTGGTAGGAGCACAAAGTATTATTCTGAGAAATGACTAGTTGTCAAAAGATAAACATGTAAAATGTGTGTTTTCTATTTGAACACAACGGTGTAGGGTGTGCTGGGGAATGCTAAAACCTCAATTTCGGGCTCCAAACGTCAATATTAAGCACTCTCCCAAAATGAAATGTTAAGGTGGAGAATAAAGCTCCATCTACTCCCCTCAGCAATGCACCCTGGCCCCAATCCCAGATGAATGATGCCTATTGCATTTGTGAGATATTCTTATTTCACACATCTTTAAAGAAATTACAGAAAGAGTAGAGAAGGGCAATGCAGTGGATATGGTATATGTGGGCTTTTAAGAAGAATAAAAGAAAACTTAAGCACACAAGATTAGTTACACAGTTAAAACTTAATCTTACAAAACAATCCCCCAAAAAAGACTTTCTACTTGGTCAGACCTACAAGTAAACACCTTCCAGGCATCACTCCCTTTTTGGTGTTTAACTATAAGAAATCTAATAATATTACCCAAGGCAAACTGCTGTAGCTTTAATAGAGGCAGACCACATGACATGAAACACACTTCCACTCTACTCTGGAATCCAAACTTTAGAATAAAACTGCTTGTTGCAGCCCAAGACTTTTCTGTCTTGAATGGATGGCTGGTTCAAGCGGTACCTCCTCCCAGTCTAGAGCTAACAGCTCCCAACTCAACAGCTCAAACAACCCAAACAGATATATCTCCAGCTCAACAGTAACTCTAAAATACTTTTATTCTCCCTTTCATCTCATTGTTTTCACATCTCTTTGAAACTCAAACCCTTCCAAATATAAGATCTTTCATGTTTCCATCTTCTCTTTGCTTTCAGGTCAATAAAAATCAATCTCTCCCCTTTTATTTACCTATGGAACTCCTGCAAGATGCAAATATGTTTCTTGTCACCTCTGACTCCCCTTACATATTCAAACTAACTCTCAACTTATCTAAAAATGCAAATATTAGATCGAACCCATTTACTTGTACCTCAAACCTAACACCTCCATCCTTTTCATGCTTCAAACTCCCCATACGAGATGTCTCCCATTAATCTCTGCCCAGCTTAATTAAATCATACACACACACACATATATATATATATATATATATATATATATATATATATATATATATATATATATATATATATATATATATATATATACAGCCTTTTCCACAGAACAACATAATATTCCCCTAAAATATTTTTCTAAACATCAATTTCTCACACTCAAACTAACAGAAAATGAGAGGTGATATGCCACAGGATTGTGTGTTGGAATCACTGTTGTTTACCATTTACTGAATACAAAATTTGGTGAAAGGGTACAGCTAACGTTGAAGACCGCACCAGAATATGGGAAGACTTGAACAAACATACAGAATGGCTTGATAAATGGCAAATTAAATTCACTGTAGTGAATTGTGAGTAGTCCATTTCTCTTACTCCTTAGAAAAAACTCGATGTGATAGAGTGGCACAGAGATTTGGGAAAACAGATATAGAAATCATCGAAAGTAGCAATGTAGATTGATAAGGCCAAAAAGAATGCAGACAACGTACATCTATAGAAAAATAGAATACAAAAGCGGTGGGGGAGGGGGGTGGTTGGTAATGCTTAATTTATATTGAACCTTGCTTAGACCATAGAGTACTGTGCATGGTTCTAGCCTCCATACTATAAAAAGGTACCAAAGAACTGTAGAAAGCTCAGAAAAAATGTACTAGAATTGTGTGTAGGTGAGTCCAAAACAAGGAGGCATAAGTGTAAGATAGTCACTGACAGGTCAAGTAAAGAATTTAAAAGGAGTTCCTTTACACAGAGAATGGTAGCAGTGGAGCAGTTGAAGCCGAAAGTAGTGGTAGATTTGAGAGACCTGATGCATACATGAAAATAAGACAGAGGGTCATGGGGCAGGGTGGGAAGAGGCTCACTGGAGCAGAAACATTGGCTTATACCAGCTGGGCCAAATGGCCTGTTGCAGTTCCTATGTAATGCTATGTAAGCCAACCCATGACTGAAATGAAATTAAGTTAGCAATGGGTTAGAGTAGGTTTTTCACTATATTGGAAACACCTTACAAATGGCTTAGGACTTCCAAGCTCGACTCACTTGAAGTCTTCAAGTCAACAAATTAAGGAGGCTTTGATTGTCAGTCTAGGTTGAAATCAGACTGCCTTAAAAAGAACATTTTTTTCCTCTTTCCTAACCATCTCCCCATGTCACATAAAAATCCAAGGAGAAAGTAGTGAATGAGCAAAAACCTGGTTCTGAAGCCAGCCACTAAGAGGCATGCAACTGTGATGCTCAATCTGATTTCCCTTTTCCCACTGGCTTCCAGTCTGCACCACCTCATTGCACTGTGACCAAGAAAGGGAAGTCAGCAGTTGAGAGTTGCTACCCACATTCCACAGTACAGCAGAAAATGCTGCGCTTGTTGTGCTGTCCTCCTCAAAATTTACTCAGCAAACAAGTGACTTTTTTGAAGCAAAAACAAGAGTAATTTGCTGCCCCCACTGCCAGAATCTTCAACAGCTGATCCCAGAATGGTAGAGAAAGAGATTTAGGACAACATCGCTGTAAGTCTCTCAGCTACTTGTAGTTATCTTTTAGAGCATTTAAGTCCCTTTATTTCACAATCAATCTCTGAGGAGGAGGACTGAATCAGAAAAAGTGCAAGGGCGGCACTCTTGCCATCCACATCATTGCCAAATAACTATCTTTGCAATAAACCTCACATGTCTTCACTTAGTGTTTCTTCACGCAGCACTGTGTTGCACCGAAAATTCACTATTGCATTTAACAAATTTATGCTGACCTACCTCTTTGACCAAGCTTTTGGTCACCTGGCTTGGGTTTCAAAATTTTGTTCGACAACACTCCCAAAAAGCACAACGGGACATCTCTATGTCAGCACCCCTGCAGCATTTTGCTTCCATACACCCAGACGAAACCAAAGCTGAGTGGTTCTAGCAGAAACAGAACCACACACAGATAAGGCACTACTGAAGATTCCTTCCATGACTTTAGTGATGACTGGAATGAGACTAATTGGCACTTTGCAAGTCATTCAACTCGTAATACTCTCACTGTGATTGAAGTATTTGTTGATTTCCTTCCTTCCTCATTTCCCAATTTTACTAAAATCCTTTCTTATCAAGTAGTTTTAAGTTCAGATCAGGTACGTGCATCCAAAATGTTAATACACTCTCTTTTTAGAGATGCGGACTGACTTGCTGTATATCATCAGCATTTCCAGTTTCTAAAAACAAAAAAACTGCGGATGCTGGAAATCCAAAACAAAAACAGAATTACCTGGAAAGACTCAGCAGGTCTGGCAGCATCGGCGGAGAAGAAAAGAGTTGACGTTTCGAGTCCTCATGACCCTTCCACAGACCTGCCTGTTCTGTCGAATGGTCATGAGGACGCGAAACGTCAACTCTTTTCTTCTCCGCCGATGCTGCCAGACCTGCTGAGTTTTTCCAGGTAATTCTGTTTTTGTTTCCAGTTTCTACTTCCATAACAGATAAAGACAAACATGATGGCATCAGACCTGCTGGGGCAACATAAGAAGCAAATGGGCAAAGCTAAATAACACACAATGCCATTGATTATCACAGTTTTTGCTCAATTAGGGTCACGGAGAAATACTAGTTTTCTCTCGTTAGAAATACAATTCAACTCTCACAAAAGACTAAATTGGGAAAAGTCTTAGAGCAAACTGGACATTGTTTTGTTGCAAGTATCAAGCTCTGATCAACAAATCTTTCTCTTTCCAATTTCTTCCTTACAGAACTGGGAATGCCGCCCAAGGATAAGGTGCCATGGTTATGAGGAGAGATTTGAGGTACAAGAGCTATTTCCAGTAGAGCAGCGGTGGCTAAGAGAAGATTCAATGGAGATTTTGTTTAATTAAGCAAGATTTTAATAGAATATATTGGGAAAGGCTATTTTCTTAAATTTTCAACATGAGAGGAAATAACAGAATAGGAAAAATATATGCAGCAAGTCTTAGGAGCATAAAATATGGAGTTTTTAAAAGTAGAAACCATTGCATATATTGAGAAAATTGATAATTGTTAAAGCAAAGAAAGTACATGCCAATGGGGGAGTCAGCATGACAATGGTGCACTGCAGCAATTCAGCAAAGCTCCTTCAACAGCACCTTCCAAATTCACAACCTCTCTCACCTATAAGAATAAGGGCAGCAGATGCATGGGACCAAGTTTCCCTCTAAGTCACACATCATCCTAAATTAGAACTAATCGCTGTTCCTTCGCTCTCACTGAGTCAAAATCCTGGAATTCCCTCCCTATCAGCACTGTGGGTGTGCCCGCACCACATGGACTACGGCGGTGGCTCACCACCACCTTCTCAAGGGCAATTAGGGATGGGCATCAAATGCTGGCCTTCCAGTGGTTCCCACAACCCAGAAACCAGTTTAAAAAAGAGATTTTGGACTTTTCTTAGCAAAAAGCCAGCGCAGACATAACGGGCCAATGGCCTCCTTTTGTGTTGTAACTCTTTTGAGTCCCTTTTGTGTTGTACACTTCCATCCTTCTTGGGAAGGGAAAGTTGTTATTCTCTCAGGCTCATTCTCTCTTCATCACTTCATACATGCGCTCAACTGGCATCAGCTGAACCGAATGAGAGAAGCTGCTGAGGGAATATGATCTAAAATTAGAGTCTGAGGATGGGGAAAGACTCTTCCATTCCTGTTGAACAAGCAGGGGTTATGCAAGAAACTAAGGGCAATGCCCTGGGCTAGAAGGAAAGTCAGCCACACGTTGCTATCCAGTGACCCCTGATGAGGATAATGGACAAATACAGCATAGACAAGGAAAATGGGCTCACAGTTTTATGGCTACTTGGGTTAAGTACTGACACCCATGGAACTGAATCTTGGCTTCTGAAGAGGGAAGGAGAGAAAGTGGGTGATAATATACAACTGGGACTAAGTGCCTTACTGAATAATTGATCCAATCCACAATGATAAAATGATTATAGCTAAAAGGACTGTGTGACACTGTCCACCGAGTTTCCAGTACTACAGGTGTAAAGCACAAAACAACCTATTCATTTGATGAGATGGCCAAGATTAACTGTCATAAGAAACAATTTCATACAGAGGCTTCCCAGTAGTTCAGTGATCTGGTACTAAATTGACACATCACCTGCTTTAATCCCCAAACTGAGTTAGCTTACTCCTTTCATCCCGGATGATGGCACTACGACTAGTCTCTGAAAATTTGCATCAGGTGAATGAAAAATTAGTTAAGTTTTCATGCTGCTCATTGTTATCTAGTCACCTCTGCTGAAAGCGAGCATGCAGATACAAGTTTGATTGTAATGGCACCCTTGATTGGATCTTGTTGTTTAAGGCTAGCTTATGACAATTCCTTATGATGACACCAATAAATTGTTAAAGACAAATAATAGCAGAGGCAACCTTGTTGCGCTGCTTTTTTGAAGAGAGAAATAGGTTCAGTCAGTCTCTTATCCAGCCTTGCTGAAGATGGAATATACAAAATCCAGTATTTTGCCACGTACTCCCTTAGCTTCCAGCTTTTTCATCAATATTCCACAAGGCATACGGTTGAAGTCCTTTCTAAAATAGGCTTCCCCAAGTCTTATGCTGTAGTCTCAAATGGGCAATATACTGGCATGGGAAGTGAAGACAGAGGGATTAAGCTAGGCAGTCCACATGAGAAATGAACAATGGTATTGTCTTGATGAACTAAATGGCCTGTACATTTACGTAGTGATTCACCAAGCCCAAATATGTGAGGACTGCTAGTGCCATGAAACCATTTCCTAGTTTTCTAATCTTGGTGTGGTTTAATTTCTTTATACGATCAGAATTGAGGTGAGGGTACAGGAAGCTTTACTCTGCATTTGATCTATGCCACATCAGACCGAGGGTGCTTAATGTGGTCACAGGTTTGAAAAGTGTTATGATCTTTTAAGATATAAAATACAAATACGAGAGGGCCAAGAGATAAACAACAAGCACAAGGTTCAGGTCAGAAAAACCTTTGGTAGGTAATCCTGCATCCCATGCACTCAGCCTCCACTGAGGAAGTTAACTGCATCACACTTCATGCTCCTGGGACAAGTCTAAATTTACCATATTCATCCTCAACGGCCTAAAGTGATCATAGTACAATTGAATTCCATATTAAGTTTAAAATCAATATATTCCAGCCCCAACCCAAACAAACATCTTAAACTTAAACAAAGTCAATTATTACGAAGGCATCAGGGAGAGCCAGCTATGCTTGATTTGATGAAAAGGCTAAAAGGTATAGTGGTAAATAAACAGTGGTAACGTTTAAAGAAACAATTCAAAATGTACAACAAAAATACATTCCATTAGAAGACAAAAACTCAACAAGATTGATCCTTCTATGATTTACTAGGGAAGTTAAGGATAGTATTAGATCAAAAGAAAAGGCTTATAATGTTGCAAAAAATAGTGTAAACCTCAGGATTGGTAGTGTTCTAAAAATCAGCAAAAGGTGACCAAAAAGTTGATAAAAGGGGCAAAAACAGAATACGAGAATAAGCTAGCCAGAAATATAAAAACAGATTGTAAAAGATTTTACAAGAAAGAGAATGAAAGGGATGGTTGTCCTATGACAATAGGCTGAGCAAATTGGGCCTATACTCTCTAGAGTTTGGAAGAATGAGAGGGGATCTCATTAAAACATACAAGAAAAGACTTGACATGGTGGACACAGAAGTTGTTTCGCTGGCTGGGGAATCTAAAATACGGGGCATTGGGGGACACAGGGTTGTGGATGTTCCACCATTAAGTATATTCAACAACTTATATTTATTAGCACCTTCAATGTGATGAAATGTCAATCGGTAGATTTGTGATCTCTCAGGGAATCAAGCAGAAAAGTGAAGTTGAGGTAGGAGGTCTACTTCTGCTCCTATTTCTTATGTTGTGTAAAGTAGAGATGCATTGCTAAATTATTGACGAGACAAGTGCCAAGTTAGTTGCTTTCAGCAGGGGCAGCAGTTGGGGCAGTACTGAAGACCCAGTTTTAGATTTTGCATGGCCAACAGTGCGACCACAATTTTCACAATGTGTGTGACCAGTAAGTGAGGCTTCCGGCCCCCAAGCCTAGGCTCTGTGTCCTGGTTTTGGGAGAGGTTAGCAACCATGTTAAACAGACTGGGCATACCAACTCTGAGGACATGTGATCACCTGAATAATGTTATCTTCCTCACATTCTTAGAATGTACTGGGTTAATTAATTAAAATTCCATTTCATTCTCAGAGATTAAAGGCGATTTTTGTAAAAGTCTTTCATTTTAAATTTGTAGGTAAGGCTAAGGAACACAAGCCAGCTTTCGTACAATAATTTGACTTTTAAAAATACATCCATATTTATTAAAAAGTATATTCTATGAATTTATTTTGTAAACAATAGGTAAAATATAAATTTGCTTTGAAGAATGGTTACTTAGTTTAGTACAGGAGGGGTGCTGGCACCCATGGAACTGAACCTTGGCTTCTGTTACTGCCTTCAGAAGAGGAGGGATGAGAGAAAAAAGGGCAAAAAATACAAAACTAAATGTCATTGGATTGGAACAATCAATCCAATCCACACTGACAAAATGCCTACATGACACCCTCTACTGTGTTCCCAGCACAATGGGTGTACATGACAAAACTACCTATTCATTTGACATGAATTGGATTTAAATCACCAATCTCTTTCACAATAGCAGAAAGGTTAGCCGTTGTATGAAATTACTATTTTCTTACAAAGGGTTCCCAGTGGTTCAGTAATCTGGTTGAGTTGTATACATCATCTGCTGATCCCCAGGCTGAGTTAGTTTATTAATCTCATCGGTGATGACGGGACTAAAACTGGCCTTGAAGCTTCTGCACCATGGACTGAAAAATCAATTAGAGTTTCAGGCTGTTTATTGCTGTCCAGTCACCTCTGCTGAAAGAGAACGTGCAAAGTGTTTGGTGATTGCAGGTACAAGTTTGACTACAATGACACCTGAGACTGACACTCATTCTTCAAAGTTCCCTTTCTGATGAATATGCATGTGTAAAGTAAGGTAAGTAGAAGATCAAGTAAGTAGAAGATCAGGTAAAAGCAAAATACTACAAATGCTGAAAATCTAAAACAAAAACAAAAATAGCTGGAAAAACTCAGCAGGTCTGACAGCATCTGTGGAGAGGAAGGCAGAGTTAATGTTTCGAGTCCGTATGACTCTTCATCTGAATTGAAGAGAAATAGAAATGAGGTGAAATATAAGCTGTTTCAGGGGGGTTGGACAAGTGGAGCTGGATAGAGGTGATAGGTGGAGGCAAAGAAGAGATTGCCGAAGATGTCATAGACAAAAGGACAAAGGTTGATGGTGGTGATATTAGCTAAAGGATGTGCTAATGGTGACATAAAGAGTAGAAAGCAGGATACGCAAGTGACAGATGGCCCTAGTGGGGGTGGGGTGGGGGGAAGGGATCGAAATAGGCTAAAAGATGGAGATAAAACAATGGATGGAAATAAATTTTAAAATAATAATAGGTGGGAAAAGAAAAATATATTTTAAAAAATATATAATAATTATTAGAAAAAAGGGTATCGGAAAGGAGGTGGAGGGAAGAGTTCATGATCTGAAGTTGTTGAACTCCATATTCAGTCCGGAAGGCTGTACAGTGCCTAATCGGAAGATGAGGTGCTGTTCCTCCAGTTGGCGTTGAGCTTCACTGGAACATTGCAGCAGGCCAAGGACGGACATGTGGGCAGGGGAGCAGGGTGGTGTGTTGAAATGGCAAGCAACAGGGAGGTCTGGGTCATGCTTGCAGACAGACCGAAGGTGTTCCGCAAAGCAGTCACCCAGTCTGTGTTTGGTCTCTCCAATGTAGAGACAACCGCATGGGGAGCAGCGAATGCAGTAGACTAAAGTAGAGGATCAGGCTGGGCAGTGATGCTCTCTGTGATCAAAAAGCACACAAACATACACAAAGAACGTCCACTTGGGTGAAGTACCACTGGGTCATTGGCACATGGGTGAATATACCCAACAAGGAGTCAAGTCAGGTGGGTGCAGAACGGAGAACATTGAAAGGAAAATGATTTCAACTGAAATTCAAACCAATTTTGCAATTCATTTTGCAACAGAGCCCCAAGCCCAACTGTGCAGTACGAATACCAGCAGAATTGTATCAGGCAGGAAGCAAGGCTTTACCACAGGAAAGCTGGAAACTGTCCGTTTCCTGAGGCCTGCTTATGTTAAAACTAAATAACACACTCACAGCAGCCACATTCCTTGCAGCACCCCTGCCACAGCAGAGCCACTGCCACCCCCATCTCCCCCTCACTACCACCCATGTACAGCAAGGGGCTTACAACACAACCTCATTAATCTGCTCCCAAATTGCATAATTTTTTTTTTGTAACTTGGTTTACATCAGCCATCTCTTTCCCAATCATCAAGCTGCAAGCTTGCGGTTAGAGTTTGTTAAACCATTGACAATTGACGCACCAAGCAACCTGTTCAGGATTGAGGCAGCCTCCATCTGGCTGTTAAGTCGCAATAAGAAGTGGTTCTTAAGAGACACGCAAGGAAAGAGCAAAACAATTATAAGCACTACTGAAAAGCGAATCATGTAGAAGAAAAATTCCAAGACACTTCACAGGCATAACCAGACAAACAAAGAAATATAAAGAATGAAATAGGGGACGGAAGTATCGTACTTGGGGTAGCGTATGCAATTCCAGCTACTCTGCCGCAAAAGAACACAAGGACCTAAGGGGGTGCAAGTACACCCAATGAAAATCATGGCAAGCACTATGGGAATGAAGTGCTACCCTAGAAAGGAGGCACTTAAAGGGGTTGGACAAGAACCTCTCTGAGCCATGGGAGGGCTCACATCAGAATCAGAGGTTGTGCGGTCAAGTCCCATTGCAGGACACATAACACAGACCAACCTTTGTCCAACCTTTTCTCATAGGCAGGGGGGGCACATTTCAATTTATCTCACACTCGGGGGAAGAGGGTGGTTGACAAGCAAATTTCGAAAAGATAAGGTCTGGCACAACATCAAACACGAATTTCAAAAAGAAAGCTGACATATTATACGAAACAACTTGCTGAGCAAAAAAAAAACTCCACAATAAAATGGTAATTAAAAAATGAATAATAAATAAAGACGACCATTTCAGTGCGAAAGGGTGAGAGTGTGTGTGTGCAGCTTACTTCGAGTATCAGGGTGCTCACTCGCTCACCCTCACCAACGGAGAGAGTGCCTGTTGGTGTGTGGGCATGAGGGCGAATGAGGACCCTGTGACTGGGAGTGAGTCAGACACACACTCTCCCGTCCCTATCGCCCCCCCCGCCGCTTGACACCATCCAGGAAAAAGCAGACCATTTGATTGGCACCACATCCACAAACTCATTGCCTCCGCCGCCGATGCACAGTAGCAGCAGTGTGTACCATCTACAAGATGCACTGCAGGAATTCACCAAGGCTCCTTAGACAGCACCTTCCAAACCCACGACCATTGCCATCTCAAAGGACAAAGGCAGCAGATATATGGGAACACCACCACCTGCAAATTCCCCTCCAAGTCACTCACCATCCTGCCTTGGAAATATATTGTTGTTCCTTCACTGTCACTAGGTCAAAATCCTGGAACTCCCTAACAGCACTGTGGGTGTACCTATACCAATACGGGCTGCAGCAGTTTATGACAGCAGCTCACCACCACCTTCTCAAGGGCAACTAGAGATGGGCAATAATTGCTGGCCCAGCCAGCGAAGCCCACATCCCACGAATGAATAAAAAATATATAATTCTAGGGGCTACGTGGAGGGGCTTCTGCAGCTTGGGCAAGCCTGATATAGACCAACACTTCAGTGCAGTACTAACGGAAAAGAATCAGTGGTGTCAGTCCTGTTCTGTACATAAATTGGCTACCACATTGCCAACATAACAGTTACTATGCTTCAAGAAAATTCATTGGCTCTAAAGTGCTTTGGTTCATCCTGAAGAAATGGAAGGCACATAATTTGTGCCAACACAGGAGGCTATTCATATTCACTCCTATTGGCTTCAGGACATCAGGTCCATCATTTTCTGATCTTCAACTAACTTGCTATCCTGCTGCCACACTTCCTTTACTATAGGTACATTAATTTTAACAAGACTTCCATATGCTCCTTTATCAAACTCCTTTTGAAAATCCACACAACTTCCAGTTCAAGAAACAACTGAGCTCCTTTAATAGCAGTCAATGGCCATGGTGCAGTACTCTTGCCACTGAGTCAAAAGGTTGTGGGTTCAAGTTCCACCCCAAGGACTTGAATGTAGTAGAGGCAGTGCTGCAACGTCAGAAGTACCAACTTTTGGATGAAATGTTAAACCAAGGTCCCGCCTATCCTAAAAGATCCCATGTTCTTATTCGAAAAGAACAGGGGTAGATTTCCCCAGCGTCGCAGCCTATGTTTCTCGCTTAATGAACACCCAAATATCTGATCATTGTCACATGCTGCTTGAGGCAAATTTGCTGATGGTACAAAGATGGGTGGCAGCAATATGTGAGGAGGACACAGTCTGCAAAGAAATATAGCTAGGACAAAAATTTAGCAGATGAACTAAAGTATGGGAAAATGTGAGGTAGCCCATTTTGGTCATAAGAATGGAAAAACAGATTAGTTAAGTGGAGAGAAACAGTAGAATGCTGCAGTTCAGAAGAGTCCAGGTATCCTCGTGCATGAATCACAAAAAGTTAGCATGCAACTACAGCAAGTAACTAGGAAGGCAAATTAAATGTTTTCCTTTATTGCAAGGGGAATGGAGCATACAAATAGGCAAGTCTTATTTATAGGGAAGGGGGGCACTAGTGAGACAGAGTGCTACACACAGTTCTGGTCTCCTTATACTTGCATTGGAGGCAGATCAGACAAAATTCACCGGGCTGATTCCTGGGATAAAGGGGTTGAATATGAGGAAAGAGCAGGTTGGCCAATGCTCACTGGAGTTTAGAAGAGTGAATGGTGATTTTATTGAAATGTATAAGATTCTGAGGGGCCTTGACAGGGTAGAAACTAGGATGATGTTTCCCCATGTGGGGCAATCTAGAGCTAGGGGGAATGGTCTCAGAATAAGCAGTCTCCCATTTAAGAGGTGAGGAGGAATTTCTTCTCTAAGGGTCATTAATCTTTGGAATTCTCTACCCCACAGAGCAGTGGAGTTTGGGTCATTAAATATATTCAAGGTTGAGTTAGACAGATTTTTGATCTACAAGGGAGTCGAGAGTTATGGGGGGGGAAAAGCAGGAAAATGGAGTTGAAGCCACGATCAGATCAGCCACGATACTGTTGAACATTGGAGCAGACTTGATGGGCCGGATGGCTATTCCTACAGAAATACCTGGAAAAACTCAGCAGGTCTGGCAGCATCGGCAGAGGAGAGCACAGTTGACGTTTCGAGTCCTCATGACCCTTCAACAGAACAGTCCTTATCCCAGGAATCAGCCTGGTGAATTTTGTATGAACTGCCTCCAATGCAAGTATAAGGAGACCAGAACTGTGTGTAGCACTCTGTCTCACCAGTGCACCCCTTCCCTATAAATAAGACTTGCCTATCTGTATGCTCCATCCTCCTTGCAACAGTTCTGTTGAAGGGTCATGAGGACTCGAAACGTCAACTGTGCTCTCCTCCACCGATGCTGCCAGACCTGCTGAGTTTTTCCAGGTATTTCTGTTTCTGTTTTTGTTTTGGATTTCCAGCATCTGCAGTTTTTTGCTTTTATGGCTATTCCTACTCCTATTTCTTATGTAGAGCAGTACAGGCTGAATGACCTTTGTTACAGACAGGGAAGAGATGGTAAGGATGGTTCCCCTTTGTTCACCTCTCAACTGAACGAAACAGCATGTTAAAGTGTTTTGACCCTTGGGTGCTGTAACTTTCAGGAACAGGCAAATGACAGGTTTTTCATAAGTTTTAAAAGAAAGGTAAATGTTACCCAAATATACACCATTACACCCACTCTCTCACTCACATAGATACACACACACTCTCAAGTAATTATTGTAACTATAAAGGTAGCATGCATTTAGGTCTTATGATTTTTCAAGAGTTTTCCATTAAACTTGTTTTTCAACGGGGTGAAGATTTGAAATGATGCAAGTCTGTAATTCTTTCTTGTCCACTGAAGATAAAAGCCCTGATAGTCTTGGAAGGACAAATTCACTGTTGTTGTATTTTCACAGTAACAGGTTTCTTTTATTCTACTACAGTCAAGGTGCAAAATCGAAGCCCAGGTACAGTTCCTCAGGTAGAGAGTTCAAGGCCAATCTGAATCTCTGCCTACTGGTATTTCTTAAGCAGAATCTTTTTGCTTAATTGGTCCAGGTGTTTCAAGTCTGTCTGCTCAGAATGTGCCTTATTAAATCTCATCAGAAACCTAGTTTCTGTCATGTGACCAGAGCATCTTCTTCCATTGTCCTCAGTTTCTGATGGTTAAGCCACTGTCAGATAATGAAGTCCGGCTATATTTTATCCACATACCATCTTGATAAAACAGAGCTTTTCACACCCATTTTCTGGTTTTCAAATTTAGATCCGAAAAGTCTGCAACATTATTCTGAAACCCAGTCCTTTTAATTAGTTAGAGAAATGCAGCCATTAAACACAGGAAAGGTCGGTGTACTTTAATGACTTCTCAAAGATATGTCCAGGAAGGTCACTTGCATTTTAATGACTTAGTCAAGATTTGTCCAGACACAAAAGTTAGCTCAGGGTTCCTGGAGTTCCATGTGCATTGACAGGAAAGAGGTCAGAAAAGGTCACCAGAGCTCTCAATCCATTTTGTTTTACAAGAAAGTGCTCATTTCAGCTTTATACTTCACAAGTTCCTTTTTTAGTTCATATATTGTATGAGCGCGATACCTCCTTTAGTGCTGTAAAAGTTTGACAATATTAAGTGGTGCATTTATCATACTCAGGACTGCACCCTAGCAATGGGTCAGGGGATGGAACAAATTTGATCTCTGCTGCTACCAAGTTGTCGGCATTGCAAGGTGGTATCAACTGAAAGTGACAACCCTCCTGCACTGGTGTAGCGGGATGGCGCAAAGGGAAAGAAGGGCTAAAAATCAGAGAGGGCAATTGCAGAGTAGGATCTCACACTTCCCACTACATTAACTTGAAGAGGCACTAGCAGATGCCAAGATACAAACAGCCTGTCCACTCCCAAAACACTGCTAGCCAGTGGAGAAGGCAGAATTGGGGGAACAACATTAACTGAACAGATCTTTCAAACAGTAGCACAGGCTCATTGATCTCCTTCAATGCAGTAAAATTCTATGGCTCTAATTGGTGTGATATGCTTAAGAATTTAAGAAACAAAAATAAAAGATAACAGTCAAGAATGAAGCTTTTTACAAAAACGTCTCTCCATTTTGTTGGAACAATCTGTTGTGATTTTCCATCCATTTAATTTAAGAACAAAAAAAATATTTTTTTTAATTGCTTCCTCCTTACAACAGGAAGCTTGTTTTTCCGCAAACCGTCCTTTTAGTTCTCCTTGAAGCCATGAAAGGCTAAGGTACCCACCAAAAAGGGAATGCTTTGTGCAACCCATAATGAAAAAATTATAGCTTTCACTTGATATCAGTCCAGTTCCCTGACAACTCAGCTGATTAAGGCTGTCAACAGCTGAGCCATAAAGAACAGGAAAGTCCCAGGGCTCAATTGCCTGGCTGTATTTTGTCAGTCAATCTGAGGCAAGGTGGCAAATAGGAAGCTGTAACTGACTTCAACATCCATAAGAAAGGCTGGGAAAGCCATTGTTCAATTCCTGATATCTATATTATGATCTCTTCTGAAAGGGATTGTGCAGCTGGAGGATGAGGAAAGAATTAGGCTCAACTGCGATTGTCATGAGCAGTCAAATAGCCTGCAATACTCACAATCTAAATTCAAACATGAAAAATGGCTGCTTTCGCAAGGAATCAGGGTAGATCTGGTCTGTGGAACTGACCCAGTGAGCGTCAGTAAATTCAAGAGAGGGAGAAACTCATGAGGAAAAGAAAACTTAACAAAAAAAAAAGGATGCAAGAGAAAGAAAATTAAACTCTAGTAAATTTTAAAATCTTTCTAGAAAAAGGGTAAAAAAAATGAGAAATGAAAATAATTCGTGCAAGCATGAAGGATTGCAAAATAAGTCTTGTAGAACAGCCTGACTGTGCAGAAAGGAGCTTAAAAAAAGTTAGGTGCAACAGCCTGGTAGTACATTAACAAACCATAGGTTTAAAACCTGACGTGTCTTAATTGGGAATAAAGTGTCCCCATCCCTCCAGAGTATAGAAAATGTAGAACAGAATTTAACAAGAGCTCATGTCACTTAATGCCTTCTCTCTCCACCGATGCTGCCAAACTTGCTGAATATTTCCAGCATTTTTTTTAAGATTTCCAGCATCTGCATTACTTTGCTCTTCCATAAATGCCTGGTTGGGTACATGAATAAAGTTTACAGGAGCAGATCACCTTATACATTAGCTCCTGCAATGGACTGCAGCAGGATGATGTCTGTGGAATGGAGGAAGCCAAGGTGAAAAGGTCTGGGGACTGATGAATATTCTGGAATTTGAAATGATGATCTTTGGGGTCAGGGTGTACTTGTTCAGAATTTTCAATGAGGTGATTAAATGGTTCGGGAAGAACGAGCAACTAGGTAGATTATATACAGTCTATGAAAAGTATATACTTTATAAGGGTTGACCGTGATTTATATTACCTGGTATCTTCCTGCCTTTTGTGTGCTATGATCTGTCCCAGTCAGGAACTGGTTCAGGTCTCTTGGAGAATGTGACAAATCTGCATTCACTGTACAAGCTTGTTCCATTGGTTAACGAACCTCCTGACATCTACGACCACTAGCATCTAGAAGGACAAGGGCAGCAGATAGATGGGAACACCACCGCCTGGAAGTTCCCCTCCAAATCGCTCACCATTCTGACTTGGAAATACATTGCCATTCCTTCACTGTTGCTGGATCAAAATCCTGGAACTCCCTCCCTAACAGTACTGTGGGTGTACCTACACCACATGGACGGCAGCAATTCAACACCACCTTTTCAAGGGCAATTAGGGATAGATAATAAATGCTGGCTTAGCCAGCAAAGCCCACGTCCCTTGAGTGAATAAAAAAAATCTAACCTAGTTCTACCTTTATGCAACATAAGCACCTGGCCCTTGGTCCTTCCTAAACTATTTAGAATGAAATCATCAATGCATATTAACCCCATGTAGTTCCTTCAATATGTGAAACACATCTATCAGATTATCCTGGAATCAATGACTCACTAAGGTAACTAGATCCAGTTTTTAAGTCTATCTGGACAGCAAGGGTTTTTAAGCTAGGTCTCATTCTTGCGGCCCTCTATATCACTGCTTGTGTGAAAGGGCTATAACTCAAGATGGTATTCTAAGTGAGGCCTAACCAAAGTTTTACATAAAAACAAAAAAAGTGCTTTGTTTCCTTCTGGCTATGGCTTCATTGCACTGATCATGACCCTCAAGGGAAGTGTGTATTATAATACCAAGCTCTCTTTTGCTTGCGACAGACTTAAGTGATATACTCTGTGGGGTGTAAGTATATTCAACATTAGTCCTACCCAAGTGCACAGTATGTATTTATTGAAGTTAAATTCCAAATAGTGACCTAACTACTCCACACATCGAGATCTGCTTGCAGTAGCTTATTCTCATCCACAAACCTCACATTCACACAGAATTGATCTACAAAATTGCAGACCATTCTCCCAACACCTGCATCCAGATTTTTAAGTTGATGAAGACAGTGAGAAATAACAGCCCTTGAGACCAGTCTCTGTGGAACATCACTGGTGACTGGTCTCCCAGCAGATCCGTAAATGAACCATCAATGACCACTTTCTGACTGTCAGAATGCAGCTAGTTCTTAAACTACTGTAACGATTTAACACCAATCCTACCAACTTTATCTTGTGTAGTAATCTGATCTCTTTATCAAATATCTAAGTTTTCTGAAGATCGAAATGTACCATGTCTACCTGCATACACCAAATCAGTGACTTCCCCTAAAAAATTGGCAAAACATGACTCTTTCCTACAAATCATGTTCAGCATCTCTGACAACTCCTCTCTCCAGTTGATCACAGATAACATTTCTCAAGACCCCTTCCAAAGTCTATCCCCTGGCTGAAATGCATGCAACTTTCTGAAAATTGCTACTACGACATGGTCATCCCTCCAGCCTAATGGAATAAACCTCCAATTCTAATGAACTAATAATATGGGCAAGAGGTTCAAAAAGCACATGACCCATTTCCTCAATCACCCTTGAGCGAATGCCATCCAGACCAGGAGCCCGATCTGCTCTAAGGTTCATAATTGTTTCAAAGATGTCAAACTCATTTATTTTGACATTTACAATGATCAAGTCAACAGTACAAATCAGTATTTCTAACCGAACACTGCTGACTTTATGTAATCATTGAAGACTTCTATCGTACCCTGGAAGTTCAGTTGAATTCAAAATAAAAATCCCAACCTGTGTCAACACTGCCCATTACTGGAATTGTTTCAATTAAACAAAGATACAAGGATAGGTAAATGCTGGAATGAAGAAACACATACATTCCTAGCTCCCCCTACTCCACCTCCTATCCTCTTGTAAACCGTCTAATAGCCAGTTCCACTGCAGTATCCACAGAGGAAGTAGATCACCTCCCCCAAATATTGCACAGCCTAAGCCCACCATGAAAGGTGAAAGGGGAACCAAATTAAACTGAAAAAAGAACCCACTACATCTTTCGTTGTTATTAATGACTAATAGGGAGCCATTGCTGGGGAGATTGATTTCAATATAAACTATTCTTCTCTGCCCCAAAATATTAAGAGTTAATATTAAGAGTAATTTGGCATTTGCTCTCCTTCCTGCAGCCCACTGGGACCAAGTCAGCTGGCAGGTCTATTGGCAAAACGTTCCACAACGATCCCCTCCTTTCTGGACCCAAATCCGTATGAGGATACAAGCACTAGAAAAACTAAAAGTAACCATGAATCCGAAGCAGGATTCTCCACTTGGGACAGAGAAAAAAAAAACCTCAAGTGTTAGCTAAAAAAAAACCAGATCTGCCCAATTCCTTTAAATACACATGTATTCAGGTAAGACCCTGGCCCTGTTCTTTAATCTAAAATTCCAACCAATAGTCAACGGTTAAAATGCCCACTGCTAAACTAAGTGCTCTAGCATTTAAGATTGTCCAGTCAGGGTCAGTACTTGACTAAAAAAAATGGTATCAAACCACAATACTTCATCCAACAGGGTCAATCAATATTCACTAAGAGTTAAATTCTAATTAACTGCAACATTCAAGTGTTGTAATTTTATTTTGACAGTTATAAGCCCACGTATCTTTCATAAAAATCTCATATCGCATGACTGCAGTTATGCTAGGGGATAACACTGGCCTGTAAATGTACTCATGTTCCACATGCTTTCTATTCACACCATTGGCTGATCAGTTTAATTATATTGCACGGAGGGTTTCTAGTCTTTATTTACCTATTTCAATGTAGCAAAATTGTACTGGATTTTCAGATCTTATTTCAAATTAGGACATGAGGAAAACAGAAGTATTTATGCTTAAGTCATGGGTGTCCTATCTCCAGATCAAGATCAATTCTTTTTTAACAGTTCATCCCAAGGCTACACTCACTTATCAAACTATCACACTGAGATGTTTAAAAAAAATTATCTTGCACAATTTACAATGCTGAGATGACGATGTGTCAGCTTCCCTTCCCCCTTTGTCCAATACCGCACTATGCGGAAATCTCCAGTCAGGTAGCTACCTGGATCCACAGCCCCATCACTGCTATGTAACTAGACACTGGATGGTGTAGGATGACATATCACAATGACATGGAGCAACAGCAATGGAAAGTTGAAAAAAGATAATGAGAAATACACCACAGCATATTTTGTAGATATAAACCTATAGAGTCGCCGCTCCCCACCTCCCACAATGGTATAGTTGGTAAAACAATGCCTACTTCGGTACTGAGTCATACCAGCACGGCATGATGCAGCACAGGAGGTCATCTGTCCCATCATGCCTGTGGAGGCTGTTTGCAAGAGCTATCCAATTAATCACACCCTTACTCTTTCCTCAATCTGCAATTTTTCCCCTTTAAGTATTTATACAATTTCCTTTTAGAAGTTACCACTGAATCTGCTTCCACAGCTAGATCAGGAGCGTTAACAAACAAAAGTAACCTTGGTGTCATACCTGACAGAGGTGAGCTTGCATACCTGCGCTAAGACCGCCTACTTGCACCTCCTTACATCACCCAATTCCATCCATGCTTCAACTCATCTGCTGCTGAAACCATCGTTTAATTCCCTTTCAAAAATTACTCTTGCACCTGCTTTCACTACCAGATCAGACTGTAATGACTTGCTGTGTAATTTTTTTTCATGCACCTACTGCCTTTGTCCTTCCAGATGGTAGAGATCGCATGTTTCGAAGATGCTGTCTAAGGAGCCTGGTGACTTGCTGCAGTGCATCTTATAGATTGTACACACTGCTGCCACTGCATGTCAGTGATGATGGGAGTGAATGTTGAAGGTGGTGCGGGCTGCTTTGTCCTGGATGGTGTTAAGCTTTTTGAGGGCCATTGAGTGTCATCTAGGCAAGTGGAGAGTATTCTATCACACTCTGGTTCATTGCCAATAATCTTAAATCTGTGTCCTGCCAGTGGAAACAGTTTCTCTCTTTCTGCTCTATCAAAGCCCCTCATTATTTGCAACAAATTTATTAAATTTCTCTGTGCCAAGGAGGACAATCCCAGCTCTCCAGCTGACGCCTCCATTCCTGTCAACTGTCTGTGACTGAACCAAGCTGCTTGCAACATTGCTGCTAAGCCCTCATCCATGCCTTACCTCTAGGCTTAATTTTTTTTTTATATTTGTGGGCGTCGCTGGTTAGGCCAGCATTTATTGCCCATCCCTAATTACCCTCGAGAAGGTGCCGTGAGCAACTTCTTGAACCGCTGCAGTCCATGTGATGTGGGTACAGTGCCGTTAGAGAGGAAGTTGCAGGATTTTGACCCAGCGATATTAAAGGAATGGCAGTATAGTTCCAATCAGGATGGCGTGTGACTTGGAGGGGAACTTGCAGGTGATGGTGGTTCCATGCACCCACTGCCTTTGTCCTTCCAGATGGTAATGACTGCAGGTTTCGAAGATGCTGTCGAAGGAGCCCGGTAACTTGCTGCAGTGCATCTTATAGATTGTACACACTGCTGCCACTGCATGTCAGCAATGCTGGGAGTGAATGTTGAAGGTGGTGCGGGCTGCTTTGTCCTGGATGGTGTTGAGCTCTTTGAGTGACGTTGAGTGTCATATAGGCAAGTGGAGAGTATTCTATCACACTCCCTACTTGTGCCTTGTAGGTCGTGGTCAGGCTTTGGGGAGTCAGGAGATGAGTTACTCGCTGCAGGCTTACTAGTCTCTGATACCTGCTCTTGTAGCCATGGTATTTATGTGGCCGGTCCAGTTCAGTTTCTAGTCAATGGCAACTCCCAGAATGTTGATAATGGGGAATTCAGTGATGGCAATGCCAGTGATATCAAGGGGCAATGGTTAGATTCTCTATTGTTGGAGATGGTCATTGCCTGACATGTGTGGGGCGACTTTACTATTCCAATGACACTTCCCTGGCCAGCCTTCATTTCCACCCTATATTAACTTGAACTCATACAAAACTCTGCTGGCTGTAAGCTAACTCACACCAAGTTCCATTCACACCTCACTCTTGGAGCCAATGTAAGTCAGAGGAGACAAGTTCAGTAATGTCTCAACTTTAAAATTCTCATCCTTGCTTTCAAACTCCTTCATGAGCTTATTCCTTCCCTTTCTCTGTAACCTCCTCCAACTCTACAAGCCACCAGATCTCTTCACTCTTTCAATTCTGCCCTCGTGCGCATCTTCAATATTAATCACTCTATGATTGATGGCTGCGCCTCCAGCTGCCAAGGCCCTAAGCTCTGGAATTTACTTTATAAACCTCTCTTTTTCTCTATTTCTGTCCCTTCCATTAAGATTCTTTGCCCAGGCTTTTGGTCACCTTTCCTCATATCTCGGTATGGGGCTCTGTGTCAAATTTTGTTTGATTATACTTCTGTGCATCGCCTTGGGACGTGTTACCACATCAAAAGCAAGAAGTTGTTGCTTTTCTAGTCCTTCCACTGAACTAAAGTCCCTCACCCCAGTGTAAATATGTTCCAAAAAAAGCCCTTGTTTGTTCTTAGGCTTTACAGAGTTAGTTCATCTTGACCAGAGCAAGTGCTGTGGCCTGGCCTGAGTGCTCAGTTAAAATCAGCCAGATTTCCCATTGCTGATCAGAGTCCCTCCTGAAAATGTACTTGAAGATTTGGGGTCAGCTGTGACAGACAGTGATGATCAAGTGAAAGTGCTCGTGAAACCATATCCCAACAAAAGAATTTTAAAATTCTCATACTTATGGTCAAATCCCTCCATACCTCTAACCTCCTGCAGCCCTACAACCTGCCAAGATCTCCAATCTGCTCTAGTTCTGGTCTCTTGCACATTTACATTGCTTCGCTGACAACCATGCCTCAAGCTGCCTAGGCTCTAAGCTATTGAATTCACTCCCTAAACACGCACTGGTCTCAATCCTTTAAAATGCTCCTTAAAACCCACTTCCTCAACCAAGTTTTTTGTCACCTGTCCTAATATCTCATATAGCCCAGTCTCAAATTTTGTTTCGATTGTGGCCCTGGGAAAAGCCTTGGGATGTTTTGTTACATTAAAGACATTACACAAATGCAAGATGATGCTGCTGTCTTCAGGTAAAGGACAGGAAAAGGATATAAGCAATTCCAGCACCCCATATGCCTAGAACACCAAGAAGAATCCCAGAGACACTCCTTGAAAAAAAGCAGAGGAGAGTGAGCAAAGATGCTGCTGACAAACTGATTTATAACATCTTATCCTGCTCAACACAACTTCCTGCACAGCTTAACCACAGTCTCCCTTCTGAGGACATATGACAAGAGTCATCGCAAAACTGCAGTCTTCAGACTACACACAGGCTGCACGGGTATACATGTATACACATAATCGCCTATATACATATACACATATTTGTTACAGCCATTTAAAAAAAATCTCAGTATTGTAGAATCTGTTCTTAGTGAGAAGTTGCTTCCTAAAACATTTTCCATTGCCACAACTTTATAAATAAAGCAAACATTTCCCTTTTCAGTCTTTGAGTTTTTACTCATCTTAAAGAAACAAAATTCTTAGAAGAAAAGTTCCAAAGTGTTATTTTAGTCCTATTGCACAATTGCGTACATTACCAAAGTGTTATATTCCCACGACTGGGCTCTTCTCCTTCTCCCTGATGTCACGCAGCTTTCAAGTCAAGAGAAACAGACTGGGAAACACGTCTTGGCACAGCTCTGTCAATATTGCTCTACAGTTGACTGAGACAAGGTTTGCAAGAATGTTCCTTTGATTTCCCACCCCTCCAACTTTCCAACAGCTCAGTATTTCCCTAACACCTCAGTGAGACTGAAATTAAGAACTAATCGTCATGTGGAATCCTAGCTCAAAGGCAAATCACTCAAGAGTAAATATAAGAGACATTTTATTATCTATTAAACATACTGGGTACAGTGATGAAGCATTACCGGTGCCTCAATCTTCCTTTTCATTTGTTCTTGGGTTGGCAGCAATTCCGGTAAGACCCAGTCCTAGTTGCCATGAAGGGGGCGATAGTGGGGAGCCGCAGTCAACTGAGTTGCATTTAGAATCAAAAACAAAAATACCTGGAAAAACTCAGCAGGTCCGACAGCATCTGCGGAGAGGAGTACAGTTAACGTTTCGAGTCTGTATGACTCTTCACCAGAACTAAGGAAAAATAGAAAAGAGGTGAAATATAAGCTGGTTTGGGGGGTGGGGGGACACAGGTAGAGCTGGATAGAGGGCCAGTGATAGGTGGAGATTGCCAAAAGATGTCATAGAAACATCTTGTAAAACACCAGGAGAGAAATGGAAAGCAATGAAGGTGAACAAGGCAAAAGAGAGAGGCGGAAATCCTGTCGGAGAGAAGAGTAGGCATTCCTCGAAGAGAAGTGGCAGTCAATTAAACACTAAGATAAAGGCAAAAAACTGCGGATGCTGGAAATCCGAAACAAAAACAAAAATACATTTAGAATCAACTATGTTCAAGACTAGAGTCATCTGTCAGCAAGTCTGAGCAGGATTGGCAAGTTCCTTCCATGAAGGGCACTAGACCAACAGTTTATGCCAATCCAGCAATGTTTCTGGTAAGCTTTCTGCATCTTCCAGGTTTAATTTAGTTCAATTTCATAACTTGCCAGGCAGAATGTGAACCTTACTGGTCCTGCTCCATAAATGTACTATCACCACTTATGAGAGTTTGACTACGAGAACCCATCAATTCCTGTGATTTCTGACACTTGAATTAACTTGCAACTATTGGAATCATCAGAACTCTTTCCAACAAATAAAACAAATATAAAGTCCTTTCTAAACCAACCAAATCGCCCTCACGCCTTCTCCTCCCTCCCAGAAACATGATAGGGTCCCCCTTGTCCTCACTTATCACCCCACCAGCCTCCGCATTCAAAGGATCATCCTCCGCCTTTTTTGCCAACTCCAGCATGATGCCACCACCAAACACATCTTCCCTTCACCCCCCCGGCGGCATTCCGTAGGGATCGTTCCCTCCGGGACACCCTGGTCCACTCCTCCATCACCCCCTACTCCTCAACCCACAACCTATGGCACCTCCCCATGCGCACGCAAAAGATGTAACACCTGCCCCTTCATTTCCTCTCTCCTCACCATCCAAGGGCCCAAACACTCCTTTCAAGTGAAACAGCATTTCGCTTGCATTTCCCCCAACTTAGTCTACTGCATTCGTTGCTCCCAATGCGGTCTCCTCTAGATTGGAGAGACCAAACGTAAACTGGGCGACCGCTTTGCAGAACACCTGTCCGCAAGAATGACCCAAACCTCCCTGTTGCTTGCGATTTTAACACTCCACCCTGCTCTCTTGCCCACATGTCTGTCCTTGGCTTGCTGCATTGTTCCAGTGAAGCCCAACGCAAACTGGAGGAACAGCACCTCATCTTCCGGTCTGAATATTGAATTCAACAACTTTAGGTCTTGAACTCCCTCCTCCTTCCCCACCCCTTTTCTGTTTCTTCCCCCTTCCTTTTGTTTTTTCCAATAATTTATAGATTTTTCTTTTCCCACCTATTTCCATTATTTTTAAATCTTTTATGCCCCCCCCACCCCCACTAGAGCTATTCATTGAGTCCCCTACCATCCATTCTTAATTAGCACATTCATTTAGATAATATCACCAACTTCAACATCTCTTTGTTCTTTTGTCTGTGACATCTTTTGATGATCTGCTCCTATCACTGCTTGCTTGTCCCTACAACCACACCCCCCACTTTCACTCTCCGCCCCCCCCCACCCCCCCACCCACCAACCACCACCTTAAACCAGCTTATATTTCACCCCTCTCCTTGGATTCACCTAGTTCTGTTGAAGGATCATGAGGACTCAAAACGTCAACTCTTTTCTTCTCCGCCAATGCTGCCAGACCTGCTGAGTTTTTCCAGGTAATTCTGTTTTTGTTTTGGATTTCCAGCATCCGCAGTTTTTTGTTTTTATCTCGGTAAAAAAGAATCTGACTTGCTGTGCTTTTGTTTAGACAGCAAGGAAAATTTGAAACTAGCCACGCTGCAGGCTTTTGGGGGGTGCAGGGCGGCAGTAGTTATAAAGAAAGGCAGGAAGGGATGGTGAAAGGCAGGATGAGGGCACAAAATGTCAAAACTCACCTGTGATATTTCCAGACAAGGCAGCTTGCCAACTTGTGCTCCAGTGAACCCATACACCGAATTTGCGCTCACTTTCAGGGCGAGTTGACGACCATCAAGAACTTTTTGTTTGAATGGGTCCGTCTCTTTCTTTAGTTCTGCCTTTGCCCTTAAATATTGGGAGGTGAAGAAGTGATAATTAGAAGCACATTACTTCATTATCCAGGAATTGGATGCCACAAGACATATGGTACATTGTCCTTCCAACTCTGGGCCCTGGTTTGAATCTAGTCCAGGGTCAGCAAGCTGAAAATATCACCTATTCCATATGAAGTGCACCCACATGTTAAGAGTCCAACATACAAATTGGTAAAATCACCCGAAGAGCCAACAAAATGGCTGGCATGGAAAATCAAAATGCCCAACCTTGTGCAAGGCAATGTCTTATTAATTACATTGTTAACGTTTAATGGCAATCCATTGTTAAGGTTTAATAGCAATTACATTGTCAAACAAGTGATGGGTATATATAAACCTATAAATGGGGATAGCTGGGATACTGGTAGATTGGAGTAGTGTTGACTGTGAACTAAGTCAATAAACTCTCTCCAGCAAAGAAATCAGCTTTGTCTTTGTTTGAACTTCACCTATTGGCATGGATCCAGTTAACATTACTCACCTAAGAATATTAATACAGCATATTAGAGAGTAGGTATTGATTTACTCCATACATGGCGCATACTATTCCTGACCTGAGAACACTTGATGCTCATACTGGTGCAAAATAGATTAATTTTTCTGCAATAATCAAGAATGAAAATTTGGTAGGAACATCAAACCAAGAACAGGCCATATAGCTCAAGGCTATTCCACCCTTCAATGAAATCATGACTGATCTGTGACCTAACATCATACACTTACCTTTGTCCCATATCCCTTAATACCTTTGGTTAACAAAAATTCATCAATTCTAGTTTAAAATGAAAATTTATCTAGCATCAATTGCCATTTGCCGAAGTATTCCAAAGACCTGCCACCCTTTTTTTGAGTGTAAAAGTGTTCCCTATTTTCACTCCTGAAAGGTGCGGCTCCAAATTTTGGATAATGTCCCCCTAGTCCTCCCCAACCTGCAGAAATAGTTTCTATCTACTCTACTTATTCTCCTTAATAGCTTCAGCACTTAGATCAAATTACACCATAACCTTCTAAATTGCAAGGAACAGAACCATAGTTTGTGTAATCTCACCTCATAATTTAACCCTTGGATTCTGGTAAATCTACACTGCGCTCTCTCCAAGGCCAATGAGGTGAGATGCTCTGAACAGCTAACAGTTCTCAAACCCTAATTAGGGTGTTTTTCTCATCTTAGTCCTAAACTAAGTTCTACACTTACACAGGCCAGGAGAAACAGCCAGTCAGCATCTAACCAGTAAAGCCCTCAAACATTTTATAGAATGTCACTTTTCGTTCTTCTAAGCTTCAGGGAACACAAGTTTATTCCACACATTCTCTCCCATAACAACCCATTCCTCCCAAAAATCAATCTACCCTTTCAGGTAGTGTATTCTAGGTTATAATAACTCACAGCATAAAAAACAAATCCCTCAACTCGCCTCTGGCTCTTTTGCCAGTTACTTAGGTCAATAAAGTAAAATTTGACCAGCTGATCAGTGAGAAGCTTTAACTGGATTTCAATCATTCCCAGGTCCAAAACAAGTCTGATGATTACAGCTGCTGAATTAACAAATATATTATAACAAATTTGAGGCCACTGTACTCACTTCTTCCTTGCAGACAGAAGGTTTTCCAAGATTTCTGGAAGTAAACCCTTTCGCACTGAAGCTTTGACAAATTGGTCACCTGTCGGAGTCTTAATGAACTGATCTGAAGAAAAACTTGAAGGGGAAAGATAGAAGAGAAGAACAGAAAACAAAAAAAATAATAAATAAAGTTTTTCATTAAATAAAATTGAGCCTCAATTTTATCACTACATTATTATTCCACGTGTTTTGATATCACTAGCTAGGAATTCAAAGCCTCTAACATGCTCATGTTTTTGAGTGCGCTAGGCTTAGCAAAGCTTTTTCACTGCTTAGTGCCCCAAATGGCTTAGTAGAAAAATACACTGCTTGCTGTGCTGCTGTAATATACAGACCAGTTTGATTTTGGCCAAGTTAGCCAGTTTCAGACAGCATGACAATAGCACAGCTATAACAACTCAGGACTAGAGAACAGTAGAGAGAAAAAAAAAACAGGATTTCTACACCAAGTGACACTGGTAGCTCAGAATTTGAGCATTACTGAAAAAAAGACATGTCTAAGTTTTTCGTTTTGCACTCATCAGGACACCTTGCAAAAATATCAACTTAATGAGAAAGCAACAATTTATACTGTATGTGAAGAGTATACTGATTGGTTGGCAAGTGGCATTGCCATAGAATGCATCAGTGATGGTGACTGACAGTTTACTGCCAAGCATTGTTTGAAATTTCAACCAGGCAACTTGATCTTGTTTGGTCAAGGCATTGGCCTGAGGAATGAGTCAACAAAAGGCTGTCACTTATTTAGTTTAGCCGAAATACGCAAACATGCATGTTCTTGTGCTTGTTCTTTGCATGTATTAATACACGGGCTCGCAGTGTGGCACACTTACGAGTGTTGGGAGATACATATGTTAATACAGAGGGTCCTATTCTTTGCAGACAGAAAGAACATGTACACGCTTTTCAATCAGCACTTTCTTCACATGCGGTATAAATTGTTGTTTTCCCCTTATATTGGTATTTTTACGAGGTGCCCTGATGAGTGCAAGACAAGCTTAGACATGTTTCTTTTTTCAGCAATTTCTACACCAGCGACAACTGCTGGAATTATTCTGTTTATGGCAATCAGTCACAGCCAGGATCAGACTTGTCAGTGATGGCGAAAAATCACTCACCATCAAGGATAATGCATGAAGAATGACTCCAAGTGAGGAAACTGAGTCAGTGCTTTCAGAAGCAACAGGGGGGAAAACAGCAAAAACCACGCAACTCTGAGTCAGCAAACTAGATGGCTCGACAACAAAGAAATCTACCTAGGCCAGTTAAGATTGCAACTCAGCCACCTGAATGATCATCACATTAAGGCAACATGCAGCATACCAACTTTGTAAAGCTACACAACTCACTTGTATTTCTCTACAGCACCTGGCTTCAGCAGGGTGGTGTAACAGAGGTTATGTGCCATCATTATAGATGGATATAGGGAGGAAAAATCCAGGGTTGCAATAGGGACATCATAATACCTGTAGGAATAGAATAGAAAAGGAAAATGACACTTTATGAAGCGCAGAACACCACGGAGCCATTAAAAGCTATCTTGGATAAGACAGATGTTTGATGTTTTAAAAAGAAATATTAATGCTTGCACTAGATAGAAATGTTGCTTTGAATCCCATTCTTGCCCTTATGAAGACCAGGCACATGAAGCATGATGGTGGGCAGCAATTCACTTGACATCCCACAAGGACCACCATACTGTCTCAACAGAGCTCCCACAATGGCTTGGCTGGCTAAAGCAAAACAGTAGCTGAGTCATACAGATAGAATGGTTTTAGCTTCAATCTTGGCCCGAACACAGGTAGAGCTGATACGACTGGCCTCAGTATCTCCCCATTCCCCCAACACAAAAAAAAAGGATTCCTGCGATTGACGATTACCCAGATAATTCTGCTGGAAGTCCTTATGCATGTTTTGGGTGAGGACATAATTGAGCTCAGGGTGTGTTGAAGGGGAAGCTAAGGTAAGCGCAAGGGAGAAAAGAGTAGAAGGGTAGGCTGGTAGGTTGAGATAAGCAGAGTGAGAGGAAATCAGACACAGACTAGTTAGTATGAACAATCTGTTTCTGTGCTGGTGGTCAAATGACATGGCAATGGTCAATTTTCAGGCTCACATGAAGAATAACCATTTGGGCAGTGTATTGAGGCAGGCAGCGAGACCCTGTGAAATCATTTCTGTTTCTCCCCACTTTCCATAATGGATGAAAAAAAATTGCAATAATGCAAGAAATACAAGTAAGTATAGGCCTTGAGCCTCCTGTGCCATTCAAAAGATTATAGCTGATCTACCTCAACTCCAATTCCTGCCCTACCTCCACATCCCTTGATGCCTCAGTGTCCAAAGATCTACCAATCCAGGCCTTGAACTTATTCAATGATTGAGCATCCAGGTATAAAATTTCAAGAATCAAAACCATCTGAGTGTAGGGGCATTCGGTTCTTGACCTCATTACAGCCTTAATCCAAACATAGACAAAAGAGCTGCATTTCAGAGCTGAAATGAGAGTGACGGTCCTTGGTATCAAAGTAGCATTTGACTGAGTGTGGCATCAAGGAGCCCTGGCAAAATTGAAGTCAATGAGAATCGGGGGAAAATTCTTCACTGGTTGGAGGCATACCTAGTAGAAAGGAAGGTGACTATGGTTGTTGGAGGCCAATCATCTCATTCCCAGGACATCATACAGGGGTTCCTTAGGGTAGTGCCTGAGACCCAAACATCTCCAACTGCTTCATCAATGACCTTCCCTCATCATAAGGGCAGAAGTGGGGATGCTCACTGATGACTGCGCAACTTTCACTGCCATTCGCCACTCCGCAGATACTGAAGCTGTCCATGTCCATATGCAGTAAGACCTGGATAACATTCAGGCTTGGGCTGATACATAGCAAGTGACAGTGACGCCACACAAGTTCCAGGCAACGGCCATCTCCAACAAAAGAGAATCTAACAATTTCCCCTTGACATTCAATGGCACTACCAGCACCGAATCCCCCACTACCAACATCCTGGGGGCTACCATTGACTAGAAACTGAACTGAACCAGCCATATAAATATTGTGGCTACAGGAGAAAGTCAGAGGCTGAGAATTCTGCAGTGAGTAACTCACCTCCTGACTCCCCATAGCCTGTCCACCGTCTACAAGACACAAGTCAGGAGAGTGATGGAATACTCTCCATTTGCCTGGATGAGTGCAGCTCAACACTCAAAAAGTGCAACACCGTCTAGGACAAAGCAGCCCGATGGATTGGCACCCCAGCCACAAACCTAAACATTCACTCCCTCCACCAACACACAGTGACAGCAATGTGTACCATATATAAGATGCGCTACAACAACTCACTAAAACTCCTTCAACTGCACCTTCCAAACACCGCCTTCTAGGTGGTAGAGGTCACTAGGGCAGCAGATACATGGGAACACCACCACCTGCAATCCCCTCCAAGCCACACACATCCTGACTTGGAACTATATTGCCGTTCCTTCACTGTCACTGGATCAAAATCCTAGTGCTCCTTTCCTAACAGCACTGAGAATGTACCAACACCACACAAGCTGCTGTGGTTCAAGGTGGCAGCTCACCACCATCTTCTCAAGACTAATTAGGGATGGGCAACAAATACTGGACTTGCCAGCGACACCACATCCCATGAAAGAAACTTTTAAAAAGTAGTTTCTCCTCATCTCAGTCCAAAATGGAAGACCCCAGCAGGGATCTACATACTTGCATGCCAAGCAGCAGGCAGTCGTGGCTTTAAAATTCAGTATTAAGGACACAGAAGTTGGAGAATTGTACAGGAGAGTGCTTGGGTAAGTGCAGAAAGGAAAATCATTGATTATTGTTTAGCATGTCAAAAAGTTTCAAAAAGCATTTAGAGCCTCCATCAAATAAAATTAACCCCAAAGCAAATTTATACCGAAATGTACCCTTTAACTGGCTCGATGACAGTGGCACCAGTGTAGTCCTCTCCACCTTCTGTTTTGACCACAGGCATCACCAGGTCGTGTTTCATTGCCTAGCAACAGAAAGAAGATTAATACAGCAACTCAGTTTGCTACATCATCAACTCAGGAGATGCTTTGCAATTTTTACTTTCAACTAACAATTAATGTATTTTTTAATGCAACAAAGATCATGGGGTGAATTCACAGGAACCTGCATCATTTTTACTTTTACACAACCTTGCACCAGCATAAAAAGCCTACATTTATCATTTCTTGTAACAGTATTTGCAACCTGGTTGTCTTAGCATTACCACAACTTACATTTATAAAGCATCTTTGATGTCGTAAAATGTGCTAGCCAGCTTCACTGGGGCTTTATCAAACAAAGTTTAACACTGAACTACAGAGATATTAAAATAGGTAACCAAACAATTAGACAGAGATGTAAACTTTGAGTATCTTGGAGGAGCAGAGTAAGGAAGGGAGAGAATCCCAGAATTTTGAGCCCAGCAGCTGCAGGCATGGCCGCCAATGGTAGAACAATTAAAAGCTAGGATGTGCCAGAATTGGAGGAATGTAGAGATCTTGATGGACCTGCAGGAGGTAACAGTATAGGGATTGCAGAGGTCAAGGCAGGATTTGAAAACAAAGGTGAGTGTTTCAAAATTGAGGCGTTGTTGGACTCAAAACCAATGTAAGTCAGCGAGCACAGGATGAAAGGTGAATGAAATTTGGTGCGACTTAGGACATGGACGGCAGAATTTTAGATGAGCTCAAGTTTTGTAGCATGGAAGATGGGAGGCCGGGCAAGAGAGCATTGCAACAGTGTAGATTTAAAGGCATAGATGAGGGTTCCACCAGCAGATGAGCTGAGGGAGGGGTGGACTTGGGCATGTTGCGGAGGTGCAATTAAGTGATCTTGGTGACAGAGCAGATATGTAGTCAGAAGCTCAGCTCAGCTCAAATGGAGTTTGTGGCAGCAACCAAAGGCAATGACTTCAGTCTTCCGAATATTTAGTTGGAGCAAAATTCTGCTCAGCCGGCACTGGATGTCAGTCAAGCAGTGTGACAATTTTGAGATCGTGGAAGAATCAAGAGAGATGATTGTGAAGTAGAACTGGATGTCAGCAGCGTACATGTCCAACCTGACGTTGTGTTTTCAGATAATGCCACCAAGAGGCAACAGGTCAGTGTTAAACAGGGAGGAGCCAAGGGACGTCAGTTAACAGCAGGAAAAGAGTAGGAAAAAAACAGTAGGAAAAGAGGCCATTTCAGGTGATTCTCTGGCTATGACTGGATAGTTAAGAATGGAACCAGGCAAGGACAATCCCACCCAGGTAGGCGATGGATGAGAGGAGTTGAACAATGGTGCAGTTAAACCACACCAAAGGCTACAGGCAGGTCGAGAAGGCTGGACAAACTTCTCCATTTTAATAAGTCAAGGCTGCCAATACTGAGTAATAGAACAGTTTCCATATTTTGCTCTTTGGTTCAGCATCAAGTGAGTTGCCAATTAATGATCACAACAGTAGATCTTAACCATTGATCTCAAAATCACACCCTTTTGCACCAAATACAATCCATTTACAGCCAAAAAGCAGGTGGGACATTTATTTTATTAATCTAGGCTGGATTTAAACATAGATCCCAGAAAAGAGAGGGCAATCTTCAAGTCACACCACCAAGCAGCCTCTTGCACATATCAGATTTATTTAACTATACTTATAATTAGAACTCTCGACCAGTTTCACCTTGCGTCAAAATAATTGTTGACAAAGTTAACCCCTGCCCCCGCCCCCCACCCTACTTCACCAGCACCATAGAGTCATAGGGGTCTACAGCACAGAAAAAGGCCCTTCAGCCCAACGAATCTGCGCCGGTCAAACAAGTATCAAACTATTTTAAACCCATTTTCCAGCAGGAGGTCCATAGCCTTGTATGCCATGACATCGCAAGTGCACATCCAAATACTTCTTAAATGTTATTAGGGTTTCTGCCTCTACAACCTTTTCAGGCAGTGAGTTCCAGATTCTCACTGCCATCTGGGTGAAAAAATTCTTCCTCACATCCCCTCTAAACCTCCTGCCCCTTATCTTAAATCTATGCCCCCTGGTTATTGATCCCTCCACCAAGGGGAAAAGTTCCTTCCTGTCTACCCTATCTATGCCCCTCATAATTTTATACACCTCAATCATGTCCCCCCTCAATCTCCTCTGCTCCAAGGAAAATAACCCCAGTCTATCCAATCTCTCCTCATAACTAAAACTCTCCAGCCCAGGCAACATCCTGGTAAATCTCCTCTGCACTCTCTCTAGTGCAATCACATCCTTCCTATAATGCAGATTCCAGAACTGCACGCAATACTCTAGCTGTGGCCTAACCAGCGTTTTATACAGTTCCAGCATAACCTCCCTGCTCTTATATTCTATGCCTCAGCTAATAAAGGCAAGTATCCCATATGCCTTCTTAACCACCTTATCTACCTGTCCCGCTACCTTAAGGGACCAGTGGGCATACACACCAAGGTCCCTCTGACCCTCAGTACCTCTCAAGGTCCTACCGTTCATTGTGTATTCCCGTGCCTTGTTTGTCTTGCCCAAATGCAACACCTCATACTGATGCGGATTAAATTCCATTTGCCACTGATTAGCCCAACCGACCAGCCTGTCTATATCCTAAAAACAAAAAAACTGCGGATGCTGGAAATCCAAAACAAAAACAGAATTACCTGGAAAAACTCAGCAGGTCTGGCAGCATCGGCGGAGAAGAAAAGAGTTGACGTTTCGAGTCCTCATGACCCTTCGACAGAACTTGCGTTCGAGTCCAAGAAAGAGTTGAAATATAAGCTGGTTTAAGGTGTGTGTGTGGGGGGCGGAGAGATAGAGAGACAAAGAGGTGGAGGGGGGGGTGTGGTTGTAGGGACAAACAAGCAGTGATAGAAGCAGATCATCAAAAGATGTCAACGACAATAGTACAATAGATCACATAGGTGTTAAAATTAAAGTTGGTGATATTATCTAAACGAATGTGCTAATTAAGAATGGATGGTAGGGCACTCAAGGTATAGCTCTAGTGGGTTTTTTTTTATTTATTTATTTATATAATGGAAATAGGTGGGAAAAGGAAAATCTTTATAATTTATTGGAAAAAAAAGGAAAGGGGGAAACAGAAAGGGGGTGGGGATGGGGGAGGGAGCTTACTACCTAAAGTTGTCGAATTCAATACTCAGTCCACACCCCCCCCCCCCCACCTCTTTGTCTCTCTATCTCTCCGCCCCCCACACACACACCTTAAACCAGCTTATATTTCAACTCTTTCTTGGACTCGAACGCAAGTTCTGTCGAAGGGTCATGAGGACTCGAAACGTCAACTCTTTTCTTCTCCGCCGATGCAGCCAGACCTGCTGAGTTTTTCCAGGTAATTCTGTTTTTGTTTTGGATTTCCAGCATCCGCAGTTTTTTTGTTTTTATCTCTGTGTTTAATTGACTGCCACTGCTCTTCAAGAAATGCCTACCTCCTTGAAGAAGTTCTGTTCCTCTCTGCGACAAGATTTCCGTATCTCTCTGTTGTCTTGCTCACCTTCCTTGCTTTCCATTTCCCTCCTAGTGTTTGACAAGGTGTTTACTAAAACCCGCTTTCACAGCCATATCTCCTTTCTCAGTGACTGTCTCCGTCTCCGACTTACCCCACGTGGATTTCAACTGAAATTCCACCCCTCATGTTTCGAACCCACCCAGGATTACAGGTATCTCCGGGACATAAAACGTTTCTCGGACTGCTGTTCCCGTCACATTCTGAAATCCACACTCAGTGCCATGCGCCGCCATATGAACACACTCGACCTCTCCCTCCAGCAGCATCGCCGTACCCTTTTTCAAAGCTGCGCGTGCCCCCAGTTTTATTTTATCCTTCGGCTCATCCGACGCCTCAACAAGAAACTTTTTCTCTTTCTCTCAAGTGCTAAGGAACGCAAGCTGCAACAACTCATTGACACCAACACCCATCTAGGACCCTCCACCCCTGCCTGTTCCTCCGTCCCCACCCTTTCTTCCAATCCCAACCCCAGCCGTGTATTCACTATACCCCCTGACCTTCCCCTCTCCGATGCTGAACGTTCAGTGCTCAGCAAAGGACTTAGTTTCATACCCTTACGCCCTCACCTCAATGAATTTCGGGCTCGGCATGATGCTGAACTCTTCTTCCGCCGTCTTCGTCTCCGGGCTCACTTCTTTGGGCAGGAGTCCTCTCCCAGTTCAACGGATCCTTTTACCCATCTCCAATATTCTCCCTCCACCTGGACCCCTCCCTCTGGATTCGTACCTTCTCTTGATCTTTTGAGAACTGTCGGCGCGACATTAGTCGTCTCAATTTCTCTGCTCCTCTCACCCATTCTAACCTGTCTCTCTCTGAACTTACTGCACTCCATTCTCTCAGGTCCAACCCTGACATTGTCATCAAACCCGCTGACAAGGGTGGTGCTGTTGTTGTCTGGCGCACTGACCTCTACCTCGCGGAGGCTGAGCTTCAACTCGCAGACACTTCCTCCTACCTCTCCCTGGACCATGACCCCACCACTGAACATCAAGCCATTGTTTCCAGGACTGTCACTGACCTCATCTCCTCTGGGGATCTCCCTCCCACAGCTTCCAACCTGATAGTCTCCCAACCTCGGACGGCCCGCTTCTATCTCCTACCCAAAATCCACAAACAGAACTGCCCCGGTAGACCGATCGTCTCAGCTTGTTCCTGCCCCACAGAACTCATTTCTCGTTATCTTGACTCCCTTCTCTCTCCCCTTGTCCAGTCCCTTCCCACCTACATCCGTGATTCCTCTGACACCTTACGTCACATCAACAATTTCCAGTTCCCTGGCCCCAACCGCTTCCTCTTCACCATGGACGTCCAATCCCTCTACACCTCCATCCCCCACCAGGATGGTCTGAGGGCCCTTAGCTTCTTCCTCGAACAGAGGCCCGAACAATCCCCTTCCACCACTACTCTCCTCCGTCTGGCTGAACTTGTTCTCACACTGAACAATTTCTCCTTCAACTCCTCTCACTTCCTCCAAATAAAAGGTGTGGCTATGGGTACCTGCATGGGCCCCAGCTATGCCTGTCTCTTTATGGGGTATGTGGAACATTCCTTGTTGCAGTCCTACTCCGGCCCCCTTCCACAACTCTTTCTCCGGTACATCGATGATTACTTCGGTGCCGCTTCATGCTCTCGTCAGGACTTGGAAAAATTTATTAATTTTGCTTCCAATCTCCACCCCTCCATCATTTTCACGTGGTCCATCTCTGACACTTCCCTTCCCTTCCTTGACCTCTCTGTCTCAATCTCTGGTGATAGACTGTCCACCAATATCCATTACAAACCCACCGACTCCCACAGCTATCTCGACTACAGCTCCTCACACCCCGCTTCCTGTAAGGACTCCATCCCATTCTCTCAGTTCCTTCGCCTCCGTCGCATCTGTTCCGATGATGCTACATTCAAAAACAGTTCCTCTGACATGTCCTCCTCCTTCCTTAACCGAGGTTTTCCACCCACGGTCGTTGACAGGGCCCTCAACCGTGTCCGGCCCATCTCCCGCGCATCCGCCCTCACGCCTTCTCCTCCCTCCCAGAAACATGATAGGGTCCCCCTTGTCCTCACTTATCACCCCACCAGCCTCCGCATTCAAAGGATCATCCTCCGCCATTTCCGCCAACTCCAGCATGATGCCACCACCAAACACATCTTCCCTTCACCCCCCTTATCGGCATTCCGTAGGGATCGCTCCCTCTGGGACACCCTGGTCCACTCCTCCATCACCCCCTACTCCTCAACCCCCTCCTATGGCACCACCCCATGCCCACGCAAAAGATGCAACACCTGCCCCTTCACTTCCTCTCTCCTCACCGTCCAAGGACCCAAACACTCCTTTCAAGTGAAGCAGCATTTCACTTGCATTTCCCCCAACTTAGTCTACTGCATTCGTTGCTCCCAATGTGGTCTCCTCTACATTGGAGAGACCAAACGTAAACTGGGCGACCGCTTTGCAGAACACCTGCGGTCTGTCCGCAAGAATGACCCAAAGCTCCCTGTCGCTTGCCATTTCAACACTCCACCCTGCTCTCTTGCCCACATGTCTGTCCTTGGCTTGCTGCATTGTTCCAGTGAAGCCCAACGCAAACTGGAGGAACAACACCTCATCTTCCGACTAGGGACTTTACAGCCTTCCGGACTGAATATTGAATTCAACAACTTTAGGTCGTAAGCTCCCTCCCCCATCCCCACCCCCTTTCTGTTTCCCCCTTCCCTTTTTTTCCCAATAAATTATAAAGATTTTCCTTTTCCCACCTATTTCCATTATATAAATAAAAAAAAAACCCCCACTAGAGCTATACCTTGAGTGCCCTACCATCCATTCTTAATTAGCACATTCGTTTAGATAATATCACCAACTTTAATTTTAACACCTATGTGATCTATTGTACTATTGTCGTTGACATCTTTTGATGATCTGCTTCTATCACTGCTTGTTTGTCCCTACAACCACACCCCCCCCCCCACCTCTTTGTCTCTCTATCTCTCCGCCCCCCACACACACACCTTAAACCAGCTTATATTTCAACTCTTTCTTGGACTCGAACGCAAGTTCTGTCGAAGGGTCATGAGGACTCGAAACGTCAACTCTTTTCTTCTCCGCCGATGCTGCCAGACCTGCTGAGTTTTTCCAGGTAATTCTGTTTTTGTTCTGTCTATATCCTCCTGTAATCTAAAGCTATTCTCCTCACTATTTACCACCCCACCAATTTTCGTGTCATCCGCGAACTTAGTGATCAACCCTCCTAAGTTCAAGTCTAAATTGTTCATATATACCACAAACAACAAGGGACCCAACTCCGATCCCTGTGAATCGCACTAGATACAGGCATCCAATCATAAAAACACCCCTCGACCATCACCCTCTGCTTCCTGCCACTCAGCCAATTCTGGATCCAATTTGCCAAATTGCCTTGGGTCCCATGGGCTCTTACCTTATGTTATCAGTCTCCCATGCGGGACCTTATCAAAAGCCTTGCTGAAGTCCAAGTAGACGACGTCAAATGCATTGCCCTCATCTACACACCTGGTCATCTCCTCGAAAAATCTAATCAAATTGGTCAGACATGACCTCCCCTTAACAAAACCATGCTGTCTTTAATTAATCCCTGCCTCTCCAAGTGTAGATTAATTCTATCCCTCAGAATTGCTTCCAGTAGTTTCCCCACCACTGAGGTTAGACTGACTAGCCTGTAGTTCCCCGGTTTATCCCTTCCTCCCTTCTTGAATAATGGTACCACATTGGCTGTCCTCCAGTCCTCTAGCACTTCTCCTGTGGCCAGAGAGGTATTGAAAATTATTGCCAGCGCACCTGCAATCTCCTCCCCTGCCTCACTCAACAGCCTGGGATACATTTCATCCAGGCCAGGAGATTTATCTACTTTTAGGTCTGCCAGGCCACTTAGAACCTCATCCCTTTCTATACTAATTTCTTTAATTATATCACAGTCCTTCTGCCTGATTTCCATACCCACGTCATCCCTCTCACTTGTGAACACTGACACAAAGCATTCATTCAGAACCCTACCTACGTCTTCCGACTCCACACACAAATTACCACTACGGTCCTTAATGGGCCCTACCCTTTCCCTGGTTATCCTCTTACTCTTAATGTGCTTGTAAAATAACTTTGGATTTTCCTTTATTTTACCTGCCAATGTTTATTCATACCCCCTTTTTGCTCTCCCAATTTCCTTTTTAAGTTCCCCCCTACACATTCTATATTATTTTATTTATACTATTTATCCAGCATAGATCATTCACTATTGTTCGGTTAGTGCTGGGAACTAAATACTGGAGAAGTTCTCTATACAACATGGAAGTTAGGTGGCATATTCGCTGAACAAATTACAGCTAACTAATGACAAATTTAAAAAAGCATTGCTCTGATCCATACCTGTCGGAGCAACTGAGAGACCACTTTGATTTGCTGTCCTCGTGAGAGGAGATAGGGGAGGGGGACGCCCGTCACTCTGGCCATTTCCATGTAGTTAATGACACACATCAACTTCTCCAATAGCCGCAAGGGCAAGTAGGCATCCTTCAGGCAGTAGACAGCCAATCGTCTTCGTGTTTGCTCATTACCATTCTAAACCAAGCAGAATGATGAGGAGATGGGCAAAGTAGAAAACAAATGAAAATAGGAAATAGATGTGACAATGAAAAAGAGAACAGATGATACCTACAGTGCGCAGATCAGAAAACTACCCATGTGTTGTAAAATTCACATTTAAAATTATTTAGTTACACTTCAAGTAGAAAAGGTTAAACTACAATTAAAAACAAATCTTAACAATGTAGTTAAATTTAAAATTAAGCCAATGTGAGAAATTGGCCTTTAACCAATAAGCTAGATAAAAATATTTTTAGAAGGTCCTATATGAACATTTATATGCAGAACTCTTCTCACTTACTGTAATGGTTTCTCTCTAAGTTGTGATTGCAAGGTCAAGCAAGAGGTCCAGGCACACAGAGTTTGGGTGCAAGTATTCATGTGACTGATTGTAGGATGCCACAAAAGTTTCACTTCAAGTGAAATATTTAAAGGCCAGCACTCAACAAATTCAGGATTATTCAAGCCCACAGAAAACTTATGACATCTCCTACCTCCTTCTTCAGTCATCAGTCTAATTCCTAGCAGCCCAGCAAAGAAATGGTTCTCAAACAAAATAAATCTATTGAGACGAATGCTGATGCGTTGTTCAGAAATGAAATCTAACACTGGTCTATTCTGAAACTGAGTTAGAAGGATTATTTAGGAAAACCCCCACCCCACCCAATATCATAAAATTCAATTCAAGGAACTTCAATTAAGTTAAGCCGCCAAGAGATGGCACCGCCTCTTTCCCCCACCCAGCAACATAGTCATCCAGCTACTGAATACCTGCAGGTCTGAGATGATTGAGTGCTGAACGTCTTCCTTCTGCTCCTGCAGGAAGTGGAAACTTACTGCGTTGAGTGTGTACGATCGCAGTTTGTAATCTCGTAATAACACCTGACCAAAACAAATGTTATGCAAGTTACTTCAAAGATAGAAAGCCAGTCAGCAATTCCCAAATAGGAAATGGCTTGCTTTGAAGTGTAGTCACTGATGTTTTATGAGCACCATCAGTAATAAGATGAATGTCAAGTTACTTGGCTTATCTTTCAGCAACGTTTATCGAGGGATAGATGGTTGGAGATCTTGTGACGCAGTGGGTAGTGTCCCTACCTCTGAGCCAGAAGCGCCGGGTTCAAGTCCCACTTCAGTGCTTGATGGCCACGGAAAATTCATAACACGGCCAAACAGGTTAATTATCGCCTGTAAGTCCTTCCAATACACTTGATGGCAGATGGTAAGAGCAGGAGAGTTTCCTGGTCAGCCATACTGCAGAAGGCAGTGGCAAACTACTACAGTTCACTCCCAAGCATAACCATGGACAAATCCATGAAAGTCCATGGTTGCCAAAGTGCTCTTAGGGCATATACCTGAAGGGGATGATGTTGGTTAGGACACTGGGATAACTCCTAGTTCTTCTTTGATTAGTGCCAAGGGATATTTTGAGAAGTCAGATGGAACCTCAGTTTAATGTCTCACTTGAAAGATGGCAACTCCAACAATGCAGTGCTCTGTCAGTACTGCACTGAAGTGTCAATGTGGATTATGTGCTCAGGTCCTGGACTGGGCTTGAAGGCAGGAAACATGTGCAGGCCACTTAGCCTCTCAAACCTGTGCTAGAATTTAATTTGTGTGTAAAAACAACTTCTTAATTGCATTGCTAAATGGTCTAGATCAAATTTTAAGATTGCCCCCCACTAAAGAAAAAGAGTTACTCTGAAGGCCCTATTGAATCTATCAGTCATTTTAAACACGAGATTAGATCAACACTCAAATATCTCAACTCAAGGAGATACAAGCCAATTATATGCCACCTGTCCTCATAATTTAACTTTTTAAGCTATGGCATAATTGTGGTGAAAGAGCACTGTACCCTTTTTCCTATTTCTTGCTCAATTCTGCATGCAGTGCTCCAGATGGGCCTGAGTTAAGGCTCTGAAGCATCAGCTCCTCACTTCTGAATTACAATCCTTTTGCAATAAAGGACAACATTGCATTAGCTTTTGATTACTTTTGGTATCTGTGCACTGGCCTTTGGACACCCTTTACCTTACCATTAAGAAACATTCCAAAATATTCTTTCTTGGATCCAAAATGGATGACTTCATACTTTCCCACATTGTACTGCCTCTGTTAGTTTGCCGTTTCAGTCTGTGCATGACCCTTTTTAACTTCCTCCTCCAATCTACACAATTTATTCTTCCTCCAAACTTAAGAATCATCTGCAAACTTGGATATATGACTCTCTATTCCTTTATCCAAGTCATCAATATGGCGAAAAGCTAAGGTCCCACTACAGATCTCTGGGGAACATAGTTTGTTTCACCTCATCAAAGAGAATTTTATCTCTACTCTGTCTCCTACCTCATAACCAACTATCAACCTCTACAACATGGATGCCTCGAATTCCATGTTCTCTCCCTGCTGCTAATAATCTTGAGTGAAACTTTATCAAATGCTTTCTGGAAGTCCATATAGACAATACTCTCCTATCTACCAAGTTAATGATTTCCTTAAAAAATCTAGGCTAAATCTAGTACCTCAGCAGCAGGAGAATAAACAAATGATGAAAAACTCACTTTACCAAAGAAATGGATGGCAATGACAACTACTACAATGTAATCCATGCATTTAATAGCTTTACACACCTGTAGGAGATCAAACTGCACTCTTCCTTCTATGTTGATCACTTTATTCTCTCTACGGCCCATTTGCCGAGACTGAAACGAAGAATCTCGGATTATAGATTTAATGCTAGGAATACGACCCAGGAATGGGAATGTTGTCACCTGAAAAATAATACAAGTTTCTCTGATTGTTACATGATGATGGCAGTAAATCAGAAGAACAGATAACACAATAATGTTGATGTATTTGTGTCTTTTACTACACGTATGTCAATCAGGTCTTAACCAATACCCAAATTACTGAATCCTGCTAGTAATAGTCATGTTTTCCCAATCACAGTCTGGCATCTCAAAGACAGGAAGAGGAGTGTAATTTAGTATGCAATAGAATTATTTCACCTCTATTTTTTTTCTCATAAAATAAATCTTGAAAAAGGACTGTTTTGAATGGCTGAATAACATCAAATGGTGTGTGCAGAACTACACAGAGCTTGGTCTCAGCTAGCTTCAATCGGGAGAGTTGGCGGGGTGAGAAAGAGAGATCAACCAGGTTTCCTATTTTTGACAAATATCCTATAATATCGGCTATACATGGATGCTCGTATCAAGGGGACCACTCTTGGGCTCTGATGTGATGTCCTTCACGATCAGAAGCTCACTGCTGCCTCTCTGTTCTCAATTAGCCACTAATATCAGATTACTGGTTCAAAAACAGAAAATGCTGGAAAAACTCAGCAGGTCTGGTGGCATCTGTGGAGAGAGAAACAGATTTAACGTTTCGAGTCCGTATGACCCTTCTTCAGGGACTCTTGGTCCCTGTCTCCCTATCCACTGACCCATCCATTAAATTTCTAATCTCAGGCACAGAGACAATCAAAACTCGGTCATCTCTCAACAAGAAGTAAAAACAAACTGGCTGGACAGTGATCACTGTGGATCTATATGGAATCATAGAATGATGCAACACAGAAGACCACCATTTTGATCCGAAGTCCGTGTGTGCCAGCTCTTTAATTGAGTGGTCAATGCCCTTTAATTTTTTTTCTCCAAGTATTTATCCAACTCTCTTTGAATGTTATGATTGAATCTGCTTCCAACACCCTTTTAGATTGTGTATTTTAAATCAATTTTTAACAACTAGCCACGTACGACAATGCTTCTCATATCATCTCTGGCTCTTTTGGAAATCAATTTAAGTCTGTGTCCTCTGGTTATCGATCCTTCGCCCATGAGAAACAGTTCTCCTGATTTACTCTTTTCAAAATCCTTCATGGTTTTGAATATTGTTATCAAATCTCCTCTTAACCTTTGCTCTGCTCTTAGCAAAATAATCCCAGCCTCTCTACGCTGATACCATTTTCGTAAATCTTTCTTGGACTCTCTTCAAGGCTTTGCTATCTCCTAGCAGCTGTTTAGGGATAGCAATGACAGAGGCTAAGGTAGCTGCCCTCCCTCTCAACCACAGGCAGTGTGTGGTACTAGGAGAAAAACTGAAGGGTTTCTCCTTAAAAAAAAAATTACAGCACAGAAACAGGTCATTCAGCCCAACTGGTGCACACCAGTGTTTACATTCCACTCCTTCCATTCTACTTCATCTATCAACATATCTTCCTATTCCTGTTTCCCTCATGTGTTTATCTAGTTTCCCCCTAAGTTATCATCTCGTGGCTACATTTTTAAAAAATTGTCTTGAGGAAGTGTCACTGGGCTGGGAAGGTATAACAAACAATGACCAACCAACTTCAGAAGGGCTACAACTCTCTTCCCACCTGACATCTTCAAAACATTAGAATTGGAAACAGTTATAGAAAGAATTGTTGCATTTATTTATAAGCAATGTCACAAGTTCAAGTTAAGAATCAAAGAACAAATCATGTTACTCTCACTCATCTCTTATTGGTCAGCTCACAACAAACACTAGCAAAGGCTTACACCTCTCCTTTCAGTTAAGCAAGAGAGAAGGGCTTGCTTGATGAGTGAGAAGGCAAAAGTTTCAAAATCGATTTTCAGTTCCCCTATAAACTACGATTGCCCTCAATTGTAACTTTCAATGTTGAAGATTAATTAGAAATTATTTACTCTCGTGTCTATTTAGGCCAGGCTTCAGGAAGCCAGATTCCACACAGCCATATCCAGCTTCCTTAACCAGAATGGCAGCATTGCAGAAATATTGGATACGAAATATCAGTTGTTACAAAGATAAGAAAACCTGACTTGTAATGTAAAATCAGGGCCAGCTTTTGGAAGATGCTCTATTGAAATCCACACTAAACAAGCAGGAACAGGAAAGTAGCTCAGAATGGGCTGTCATATTTACCTTGAGTGCTTGCGCCCGGTTGATCAAGTATGGCAAGTCAAAGTTCTGAATGTTGTACCCAGTAATTATATCAGGATCAGCCACTCGGACAAACTCTGACCAAGCCTAGAAAGAGAAAAAACATCAATCTTAACAAGCCTTTTATACACAGGTCGAGTATATTTTATCTGTAAATCCGAAAACCAAACATGTCAAAGAGCCGTACTTTTTAATGAACCTTTAGTGTAGGAAGTCTAGTTGTTTGTCTGCACTGTTTACCTTATGATATTTGCAGTGAACATGTCAAAAAGAAACTTATTAGAAGTACCCTGTATTTATTATTCAATAGCACATCTTACTTGTCTAGCCATTTTATTTACTTCAGGCTATAGCAATCCTAGGCTTAGACTATTACAATGTAAGCAGGTCTAGGCATATACACAGTATCTGACAACCAAAATTATCTGAAATTCAAAACACAGTTGGCCCTAAGGGACTTGGATAAAGGATACTCGACCTGTATGTAACATTTATTCCAAACTGTATATCAACACAAAATACTTGAATGCTGGAAAAGTGAAACAAAAACAAAATGCTAGAATCTTCTGTAGTCGTGCAGAGCAGCTGTGGAGAAAAGAGGCAAGTTAATGATTCGGGCACCACTCAGGATGTTCTGACTCTTCCCCAAAAAAGCTGCTGAGGCTAGAGGTGGGGGCGAGGGGTGGGGCGGGGTGAGGGTGAGGGTGGGGTCAACTGACCATTTCAAAATGGAGATTGATAGATTTTTGTTAGGCAAGGGATATGGAACTAAAGCAGGTGAATGCAGTTAAGATACAGATCAGCCTTGATATAATCGAATAGCGGAACAGGCGAGGGGCTGAATGATCTCCACAGTTGTTGTGCCCAACTTGCTCAGTGTTTCTAGCATTTTCTACTTTTAATGTACATAACCACATGTCACTGAACGTTGTGTTTAGTCACCCCATCACTGACAGCAAGGCTGAGATCAAGAGCTAGCCGAGTGTTAAATCATGCATGTGACCCTTTCCATCTAGAACATGTTAGAACATCAGTTTACTGAGAGAGCTGGGTGGGGGGGAATAAACATGACAATTATTTCAAAAACGTTCAGACATCTGAGTAATTTGTGTTTAAAATCACAATATGCCCTCTATTTAAAACCATTATCTCAAATAACAAAAACCACCGGATATACATCTGGACGTATCGCTGAGGAGACTGGTGATGCTGAAAACTCATTTCAAGAGTACAGAGGCTATTTTGTGTTAGCACGTGGGGTGTGATTTTTCAACAACAGATTTCAGTCAACTGGAAGATCATGGAGAGAAGGAACAGACAGCACAGTCACCAAACAGTCTGACTTACACACTACAGGTCATCTGCCTGCATCGTTTCTCAGCTGAGGAAAGGGCAGTAATCCTACAGAAGCCTAACAAAAAGGAGAAAATAACTCAAACTCACTTAAGCATGGTGCCAAACAGTGATGCTAGAGTGACTTTACAGCAAAACTAGTTACCTGGTTGATGAATGATAGAACACAGAATTTTACAGCACAGAAACAAGCCATTAGACCCAACTGGCCCATGCTGGTATATGTTGCACAGGAGACTCCTCCCATCCTACTTCATCTCACCCTTTCAGCATAACCTTCTATTCTTTTCTCCCTTGTGTTTATCCAGCTTCCCCTTTAATGCATTAATGCTACTCACCTCAACCACTCCACGTGTTAGCGGGTTTCACATTCACATCACTCTCCGGGTAAAGGGATATCTTGACTGGATTTATTTGTGACTATCTTACATTTATAGTCCCTAGTTTTGAACTCCCTTACAAGTGGAAATATTTTCTCTGTCTATCTTACCAAACCCCTTAACAACTTTTTTAAAAATCAGGTCACCCTCAGCCTCTTCTTTTCTAGAGAAGGGTCCCAGTCCATTAAGTCAAAAACCACCACTGGGATTTGGTTCCACTGGTAACTCATTCTAGCAGCTAAGTCTGAACAGAGCGCATCAGCAAACTTCTGACCATGAAGAACATCAAATCCAAAAGTGTCCCTTCCCCACCCACAACCCTTTACCCCAGCATTCACATATGGCAACTTCAAGCAGGTGTCAAAGGGCAGCTGGCAGAAGTAGGAAGCTTAGCTGATCTTTATCCCCAAGACCCCATCTATCCCCCACCCTTCTGGACTGAAACCAGGTGAGACCAGGCTCTATGTAGTTCTGCATCACGCCAAATGATGTATATTGTTAAGAGTATTCAAACAATCCATTATCCAAATTTATTTTCTAAGAAAAAAACAGGGGGAAAGTATCTCTATTGTAAACTAAACTTATTCTTAACAAGACCTCAGTTTTTACTTCCACTGAAAAACCAACAAGCGCATTAACTTGCCTTTGCCTGCTGAATCAACACAAATTTTCTGTGAAGTTACAAACTGCATAGACTATTACTGGGAACTGTCAGGAAGCATGTTGCTAGGAGTGATATTGTCAATAGAAAGTAATGGTTCGCCATTTTGTAATATTCATACTAGGACATGGGCAAAACAAGCAAGGTCACATATATTGCCCATACATTACCAAGTGGTTTAAGTGGCCTCTTCAGGGGTTCACTATGTCGCATGGATAGCATCAAGTGTAGGCAACACTGGGCAGAGATGATAGATTCCCTTCCTTGAAGAGGATTAGTGAATAATTCAACAACTTCCATGGTCATTTTTTACTTCCGGTGATGGACCACAAATTACCAGGTTTCCTGAATTCAATTTCACTGATTGTCTTGGTGAGATTTGAATCTCCATTCTCTGGGTCATTGGTCTACAGCTACAAGTACTACACTACCATGCATTCAGAAGCAAAAAAAAGTTACAGAAACAAAAATATACTGACCAAGAAACAGGCCAGTTTCCCCACCTCCCCCGAATGGAACAAAAGTACCAAGGGTGAGGTTGTGTACACTCAGCGAAGCATGGAGCAACCTCCCCCACCATGCAATTATGACTGATTATCATACTGGCTGGTTGAATCTAAAAGTGGAGAGGTTTGAAATACAAAACCGCAAAAATATTTTAAAAAAAAGTTTTTACATAAATTTATCTCTTCGTTCAAGAATTCGCTCACCATTAAAATCTTCCTCTTGGGGGGACTAATCAGCTCTCCATCAGTGCATTTTTAAAAAATATATATATATATATATATATATATATATAGTTATCGAGAAAGCTTCAAGTGCAAAGCCCATTCTGCAGGGCAGCACCGAAGTTACAAAAAGCAAAACGTGCAAACCATTTCCCTTCACCGACCCCCCCCACCCCAACACCATCTCAAAGCTTGGAGGCTAAAGGCATCACCAGGTGCAGTGTTAACCCGCAAATATCAGGTTCAACACACAGTACTGAGTTAGCTACGCTTGGCCTCTGCTCTTCTGAGTGTCTGTTGTGACAGCTCACTCTTGTTTGAGTCCAAACTTTGCAGGTTCAAGGCTCACTCCAGTAACTTGAGCTCAGAATTCAGGTTGACAGCAGTGCAGTGCTGAGGAAGGGCTGCGCTGTTGGAGGTGCCTCTTCTTGGATAACATTAAACCGAGCACCCCACACCACGCCCCCTCCCCATCTCCCAAGCGGACATAAAAGATCCCATGGCAGTATCTGAAGAAGAGCAGGGGAGTTTTCTCCAGTTTACCAGCCAACATTTATCCCCCAACCAACTTCATCAAAACAGAATGTCTGACCATTATCTCAATGCTGTTTGTGAAGCCCACTGTGCATTTTCTTCATTACAACAATTGCTGCACTTCAAAACTACCTGGCAGAAAATCGCTTTAGGATGTGCTGAGATGATATATAAATACAGGTGTTAATCTACTCCTCCTTTAAGAGGAAACATTGCTAGGAATTCACACTGCTAGCCAGTGACATCTGCTGGAAAGTGCGCATGTGGATGTAATGTGCTCCCATGTAGTCAAATGACTTGACGATAACTCACGCGAAAATAATAGCACAATTTGGCTGATGCCTCAGAAACCATGCTATGATGAAAGTCAGGGCCTTTGGGGAGGAAAAGTGAAGATAATTAAACCAAAGCTGTGCAAATTTTTAAAAATAAAATCAACGGCAGTTGGATGCACAGTAATGAGAGTCACTTATTATTTCAGCAATAACGTTTTGAACAAAGCAGCAATTCCATCCTCAAAGGGAAACTACACCTTGGGCTGGGCAGAGCAAAAGAAAATTTATCGGAGGACTGTGAGATCTGGACAAAAATCTCCAAAGGTTCTCCAATCCTGATGCTGCACTTGTACTTAGCCCCCATCACCTTCCATCCCAGCGCAAATACCTTCAGCAGCTCGTTTTCCTTCTCAAAGCACAGGACCTGTGAGCCCACGATGCCGGCGCAAGACCGAAGGGTGAACACATTACGGATGAAGGGGTCCTTTTCACCCTGTTGCAGCACCATGTTAGCAATCTGTATCACAGGGTCCTTGTCAGCCTCTGGAAAAATACCTTAGAAAAAGAAAAGCAAAAATTAAAAAGAGGGACAACCAGAACCAAAAATAATGATTAATTGTTGCATTGATTTAACATCCGAAAGAGGGTCATGAGTAAGCAATCATATCCACAAAGCAAATATGCTCTTAAGTAGTCATTAAAATGTCTCTTAGGATCTAACAAATCATCTGACTACATGGTTCAGGAGATGGAACACTATGCAACGATGTAGCAATCCACAGTGACGGGGAATGCTGTGATGTAGATATCACAGTGACGGAATACTGTAACGTAGATTTCACAGTGACGGAGAATGCTGTGACGTAGGTTTCACAGTGACGGGGAATGCCGTGATGTAGATTTCACAGTGACGGAGAATGCCGTGCTGTAGATTTCACAGTGACGGAGAATGCCGTGCTGTAGATTTCACAGTGACGGAGAATGCCGTGCTGTAGATTTCACAGTGACGGAGAATGCTGTGATGTAGATTTCACAGTGACGGAGAATGCTGTGATATAGATTTCACAGTGATGGAGAATGCTGTGATGTAGATTTCACAGTGACAGGGAATGCTGTGATGTAGATTTCAGTGACGGGGAATGTTGTGATGTAGATTTCACAGTGACGGAGAATGCTGTGATGTAGATTTCACAGTGATGGAGAATGCTGTGATGTAGATTTCACAGTGACGGAGAATGCTGTGATGTAGATTTCACAGTGACGGAGAATGCTGTGATGTAGATTTCACAGTGACGGAGAATGCTGTGATGTAGATTTCACAGTGACGGGGAATGCTGTGATGTAGATTTCACAGTGATGGAGAATGCTGTGATGTAGATTTCACAGTGATGGAGAATGCTGTGATGTAGATTTCACAGTGACAGGGAATGCTGTGATGTAGATTTCACAGTGACAGGGAATGCTGTGATGTAGATTTCACAGTGACGGGGAATGCTGTGCTGTAGATTTCACAGTGATGGGGAATGCTGTGATGTAGATTTCACAGTGACAGGGAATGCTGTGATGTAGATTTCACAGTGACGGAGAATGCCATGCTGTAGATTTCACAGTGACAGGGAATGCTGTGCTGTAGATTTCACAGTGACAGGGAATGCTGTGATGTAGATTTCACAGTGATGGAGAATGCTGTGATGTAGATTTCACAGTGATGGAGAATGCTGTGATGTAGATTTCACAGTGATGGGGAATGCTCTGATGTAGATTTCACAGTGACAGGGAATGCTGTGATGTAGATTTCACAGTGACGGATAATGCTGTGATGTAGATTTCACAGTGACGGGGAATGCTCTGATGTAGATTTCACAGTGATGGGGAATGCTCTGATGTAGATTTCACAGTGACGGGGAATGCTGTGATGTAGATTTCACAGTGATGGAGAATACTGTGATGTAGATTTCACAGTGACAGGGAATGCTATGATGTAGATTTCACAGTGATAAAGAACACTGCGATAAACATGAGTACCTGCACTATAAGAGCGTACAGGACACAGGGGCAGAAGATGACCATACGTCCCCATGTCCCCTCAGGCCTGCTCCACTATTCACGAAGGCCATACTAAACTTCAACCTCACTTTGCTGTCATATCCCCATATCCCTTTGATTCCTTGGAGTCCAAAAATAAAAATCATCTTTCACAGTGCACACAGAAGGTGCCAAGTGGTGGATCAGGGATTGAGCCGCCTCCCCTCCCCCAGGCAAGTGAGAACACATATGCACCCACGCACACACATGTACGGTAGAATCATCCAGCCCACAAAGCGGCCATTACATAGTTATACTGGCAGGTGCTTGGTAGAAAATCGGCTGCTTTTCCCATCAGCTAGAGTAGGGCCCAAATCACAAGCAGACTGTACAAAATTAGAAATGGGGCTGCTGGGGATAAATGGACATACACATTTTTTTCCAGCTCCCCACCTCTTTCATCTTTATTGTTTCCTTTCTAACACAAGAACCATTTTACACACTCTTTTATCAGGGAAAAACATGCATGCGGGAGGCAGTCCAAATGCATGCAAAGAAAAACAAACTCTCTCAGTGAAACAGACTCTCTCATGCAAATCATTTATGAATTTTTTCTTCATGCTGCATCAAATCAAGCCATGGCAAAAGTCTCTGTTTTACGTCTGAGTATTTCTTGTTAAAGGTACAAATGGAGGTTATGCTGTGCTAGTTCTTTGTTACAGGAATCCAAAAATTACTGGGACAAGGGGCTTTATTTCATCACCTGGCACTGTTTCTTCCCCTCATTCAAATATTTATTCAAAAATACTAAGTCATACAGATCAGATTCTCTCAGGTCCAACCCAAGTCTGTGCTGGATGAATGGATCTCTGTCAGGTTAGTGATAATGGGGTGGGGGTGAGGCTACCATTGGTGACATTGCCACTGCAGTTGGGAAGACTGGGAATGAGAACTGAGTCAAGGTTCCCATTTCTCACCTATGCTACAAACTGCATTTCAATGAACATCAGGTGAAGGTAAGGTTCAGAGTGCCTGTGATTCCCCTAAAGATACAGTAGTTCTGCCAGCATTCACTGTCTGCGTTCACACACAAAGAATAGCCACATCAGCAAGGCACCCAAAAGCCACTGATGACCACGGACAGTACTAGAGGAGGGAACAAACCTGGGGAAAGAACTATTTTTTTTTAAGAGCATGTACATTTACGGGTCTGTCTTCCTCCACTATTACACACAAAATGTCAGCACAAGTATGAAATGAGTTAATATCAGCTCCTGGAGGAAAATACACCAAACTGATCCCATTCATTCAAAACATTTTAAATGAGTTTTGAAAAAAAAGAAATATTTGGTTGTAGAATTTATTAAACATACCCTTTCTGCCAGCACACTCTATGTCAAAGCTCAGCACTCGAAGTGGAGGGATTTTCTGCCACTCGCCCTCGGCAGGATGGCTGATGAAGTCCGTCCAGGCGACGTCCACCTCAATCTGTGCCAAAGTCACCTGTATGACACAGCAAAAATTAAAGAAAGGCTATTCAGTTAGTGAACATAATGCTTAATGTGCAACTTTTCCTTTTTATTCATTTTCCAAGGTGTAGGCGTAACTGGTGAGACCAGCATTTATTGCCCATGCTGAAGTGCCTTGAGAAGGTACTACAGTCCATTTGATGAAGTGTTGTTGGCTGGAGAGTTCTACGATTTTGACCTCAGCAAAAATGAAGGAACAGCAACATATTTCCAAGTTGACATGGTGTGTGAGAGACTTAGAGAGGACTTGGAGGAAAACCTTGGAGCTGTTGGTGTTCCTATGCAGCTGCTGCCCTTGCCCTTCTATTTGGTGAAGATCACAGGCTTGGTTGATACTGGCAAAGTTACTGCAGTGCATCCAGTAAATAGTATATACTGCAGCCAACATTCCCTCTAAACTGTTCATGTTATATTAATTATATTGTTAAGGTTAAGGGTAAACAGGTGGAAGATATCAATTAAGCATCCTGAGAACATATGAAAAGGGATTGCTGGGACACTGTTAGGTAGGATGCAGAGATATGCAATGCTGCATTCTGTAAATAAACCTATTGAGAAAGGAAACAAAAACAGAAAGTGCTGGAAAAACTCAGCAGGTCTAACAGCATCTGTGGAGGGAAAAACAGAATTAACGTTTTGAGTCCATATGACTCTTCTTCAGAGCTCTGATGAAGAGTCATACGGACTCGAAACATTAACTCTTTCTTTCCATCCACATATGCTGTTAGACCTGCTGAGTTTTTCCAGCATTTTCTGTTTTTGTTTCAGATTTCCAGCATCCACAGTATTTTGCTTTTATCAAGAAATAGATGTGTGTCTAGAATCATACTTCACCATCTGGCTTGGGATCCATTTAACTTGAGCTGCGCAGATGCACAGCTGCACCGCAATCAGGAATGTGCCACACAGCGGACAAGCAGGCCACCCATCAATCATAAAGGGACCACGCAGTGCGAGAAACAGGCCATGCAATAAAGAGAACATTGATTGCAGCCACTACAGACCACAGAAGTTGCTGGGTTTCATTTTTGTTCATGCTGAATGAACTGATGGCACCAGTTGGGGTCCTAACCTCTGTGGGCTGCTGCTACTACAAAACTTTCCAAGGCATCTCACAGCTGTATAATCAGAGGAAAACTGAAACCAAGGAAAAACAATGGAGGTGGAATTGAAAGAAAAAGTGTTAAGACTGGATTGTTATTCATATAGGAAGTGCTTGTGCAAGGACGTTAGGAGAGAATAGAATGGGGTTCCACTGTTAAGCCGTAACTAGTCAAACAGCCTGCCACCGATCATTGTCTATGCTCACAGGTAAAGAATGATCAATTACCTAGGTGAAGCTCCAGAAAACTGTTGGCACAAACAGAAGAGAACACTTGCAGGAGGGGAGAGTGGAAAAAGGGCAAACAATACGCAACTGCCCTCTTTACCAGTTGTGGCCATATGCTCATTTCTTTAAAATAAGGGAGTTTTAAAAGATTCAAAAGTCATGAGAGAAAATGAAACAAAATGCAAAATACTGCAGGTGCTCGAAATCTGAAATAAAAATCAGAAAATGTTGGGAACATTCAGGTCAGGCAGCATCTGTGGAGAAAGAGTGTTTCTTGAACTGATCCACTGATTGGTGCTAGTATTTTCTATTTTTGATGAGAGAGAATGATATGGGCAGGTGTTCCAGCTACTTCAGACACCAGCATATTTAGGGAATTAAAATAGAATCATACCTCTCTCAGCCTGTTGTTCAATTTCATAAAAGAACAAAGTACTTCCTAAAATGTGTGTCCAGAGTCACATGGGTTCAATAACAAAGGTTTCTCTTTTGGTCGCAATCTGAGGTCCAGAATTTCATTGGTGTATAAAACTAAATGATATAGAAGAGCATCTTCAAACCACTGTGGGTTTTAACGACCATCATAAACATGCAAAACTTATTTTAAATTATAATAATTGAACCAGCAACATGCAATCCGAAGAAGCAGAGCACTAACAGGAGACCACAGACAAAAACGGAGAGCAAACATGGGACAAGAGCAATGCTTTATTTTCTGGTTTGTCCTCTTTGAATTTTGTGAGCCTGTAAGTTTGCAAAGGATTGTTTTCACCAATGAACCAATTGCAAATCAGATCTGTTAGCATCAACAATTTGAGATGTACACAAATTAAAGAGAGCAGGGGTTTTAGGTGTGGTCTAACATTAAAGATAGACCTTTCAACAGTGAAATCATAAAACACTTCTACACACAAAAGGTGGTAGAAGTTTGGCACTTTCTTTTGCAAATGGCAATAGGTGCAAGATGAATTATTCATTTTAAACCGGGGATTGATAAGTTTTTTGTTAACCAAAGTTACCAAGGGATATGGGGCAGATGCGGGTGTGTGAAGCTAGGTCTCTTTGAATGCCAAAACATGCTGATTGGCCATTCCTGTGGCCTCTGAAGCTCTGTGGTACATGTCTATGGCTTTGGGCACAGTGGTAAATGATTATTTAAGTCAGTCCCTATCCACATCCATATTATTTAGTGCCCAAAATGACAAATTTGATCAACTTCAGCCATGGATCAGATAGTAGCACCCTCACATTTGAGTCACGAGGTTCTGGGTTCAAGTCCCACTGCAGAGAATTGAGCACAAATCTGGGCCATATAAATACAAGTTCTTCTGAGTATTGCTGAGAGAAAATAATTGTTCAGTTTAGCCCGATGCCACATGACAAGCAGAAGCCCTATGACACATTCCTGCATTTCCCAAGGCTTTATGTTAGAGGATCTGCGTTTTCAGCTCTCCAAAAGGCTGGGCAAAATCATGGTTCGAAGAGGAGGACTAGCCTTCCAGGAATTACTGTATCAGGCTAGAAGAATGCAAGTTCTTAAAAGATTAACTCCGTTCCATACCCCTCTAAAAATTCAACCCAACTAGCCTTTTATCGAACACACCTTTCTGGGATTGTCCCTTGTTGTAGTAGAGTTTCCTGGCGTCTGTTCTTCCCTTAACAAGTACTTTCCAGCAGGTAATTCTATCCAGTTACAGCCAACAACATCACTGTCCACCATGAATCTTCAAAAGATATTGCAGGAAAGGGAGAAAAATGCAAGATTTAAAGAAAAATTATATTCAATCTTTTTAACAGTGCCCTTCCACACATCTGCACACACTGTGGGCTCAGAACCTGCCCGATTCAACGAAAAAACACGTTGAGGCCTGTTTAACACTAAGTACAGTAGTGGATATGTTTGTGCTAGCACCTTTTTCCCACCAAATGTGATTAAAAGACCAAATGGAACCAATATTTGTTTCAAAAACAGGCATGATGTAAAATGCCTGAAGTTTCCTCTACGCAACTGCCTCTGCAATGCTGATAAATAGCTAAATATAGGTGAGAGCGGAGAACACAAGAGGGAAACATCTGCAGTTAGTCGTTTGCGTGCAAACACATCGCACTTCAAAGCAGAACAAACAGCTAAATGAATGGTCCAAACAAGCCAGCTAATTGGAAGTTGTTTAAAGGCCCGACTTTGCCTGAAATCAGCAGAGCTGCTTAGATCGGTAAATACAGAGAATTAATGAAGTGTAAAGAAATTATTGAACTACCTGAGATAGCCAGCATTACATTATGAGCAGTGCTTCTGTAATCAGTTATGGCCATGGCACATGGTTAACGTTAGTTAAATGATATAAGCAACTGACCGTGCTAAGTGCAGACAGTGTAAATGGGACTGTACTCATTTTGTCACTAGTGGAACCTGTGCCATTTCTATGGCTCACAGATAGCCCCTATTGGCAAAAGCCCAATATTACAAGCAACAAACCAGCATATTTCAAACACATTTAGACTATTATGCTTCCTCACCCAAAAGAAAAAGTTTACAAAAGAAAATGATAGATTAAGTTCAATGCAAGAAGTGTGAAGTAATTCATTCTGGTAGGAGGAACTTGGAGACAATTTAAGATAAATAAGGGCATAGAGTACAAGAGCAAGGAGGTGTTATGTTGAACTTGCATACGACAATGGTTTGGCCACAGCTAGAATACTGCATCCAGTTCTGGGCACCACACTTTAGGAAGAATTTACTGAAGGCATTGCAGAGAATGCAGGAAAGATTCACAAGAAAATGGTTCCAGAGATAGGGAACTTCACTAATGAAGCTAGATTGGAGAAGTTGGGCGTGATTTCCTTGGAGAAGGTAGCTGAGAGGAGATTTGATAAGTATTCAGAATCATGAGGGACAGAGTAGATAGGGAGGAACCGTTCCCACTCATGAAAACACTGAGAATGAGTGGACACAGATTTGAGGTAATTGGCAAAAGAAGCAATGGCGACATGAGGAAAAACATTTTCATGCAGTGAATGGTTAGGATCCGAAATGCACTGCATGAAAGCATGGTGGAGGCCGGTTCAATCGAGGCATTCAAGAGGGAATTAGACTGTTCTGTGAAAATGAAGAATGTGCAGAGTTATTGGGAGAAGGTGAGGGAATTTCTCACTTGGAGAGCCATTGCAGACACGATGGGCCAAATGGGCACCTTCTGCATTGTAACAATTCTGTTAAACAGCTACTGACTATTCATTTGTTGGCCATGGTTCAGTTCAGCATCGTCACCTGAATCAAAAGATGGCGGTTTCCAGTCCCACACCAGAGACCTGTGCATATAATCCAGGCTGACACGCCCAATGCTGTACTATGGAGCACTATACTGTCTGAGGTGGCGTCTTTCGGATGAGATGTTAAACCACCTGCCCTCTCAAGTGGACCTATAAAATATCCCACGGTATTATTCAAAGAAAAGGGGAGGTATTCCTGGTGTCTTGGGTCAACACTGATCCTTGAACCAACACCACCAAAAAAAAAAATCAAGTCATTTCTTTCATTGCTGTTTGTGGGAGCTTGCTGTGCACAAATTGGCTGCCATGTCTCCTACATTACAAAAGTGACTACATTTCAAAAGTACTTAATTGGTTGTAAAGTGCCCCAGGATATCCTGAGGTTGTAAAGGATGCTATATAAATGGAAACTGCAGAGAATGACTAAAAGGTTAATTAGGAGAAAGAAGTTAAGACTATGAGAGGAAGCTAGCTAGAAATGTAAAACAGATAGCAAGAGCATCTTCAGGTATTTAAAAAGGAAAAGAGTAAGTAAAGTGAGTGTTAGTCCTCTAGAGAGTGAGAATGGAGAGTTAATAGTACAAAATAAGGAAATGGCAGATAAAATAAATAAATATTTTGCTTCTGTCTTCATGACAAAAACATTCCAGTAATAGCCATAAAACAAGAGGTGGAAGGAGAGGGGGACTTGGTGAAATTACAATCACTAGGGAAGCTTTACTGAGCATGCTGTTGGAACTGTGGGCTGACAAGTCTCAGGGTCTGCTGCCCATCACCCTCAGGTCTTAAAAGAGGTGGCTAATGAGGTCATGGACACATGGATGTTAATTTTCCAAAAATCCAGTCCATCAGACTGGAAAGTAGCAAATATAACCCCTCTATTCAAGAAGGGAGAAAACAGGAAAGTATAGGCCAGTTAGCCTGACATTTGTCATGGGGAAAGCATTAGAATCAATCATTGAGGTAGATATAGCTGGGCACTTAGAAAAAAAACTCAAGGTAATTGGGAAGAATCAGAATGGTTTTGTGAAAGGGAAATCATGTTTAACCAATTTATTGGAGCTCTTCGAAGGAGTAACTTGCGCCGTGGATAAAGGGGAGCCTGTAGATGTACTGTACTTGGATATCCAGGAAGCATTCAATAAGATGCCACATCGAAGGTTATGGCGGAAAATAAAAGCTCATTGTGTCGGGGGTAACATCAGCATGGATAGAAGATTGGCTGGCTGGGAGAAAACAGAATATGAGTCATTTTCTGATTGGCAGGATGTAACGAGCAGAGTCCCACAGGGGTCTGTACTGGGGCCTCAACTTTTAACAATTTATATCAATGACTTAGATGAGGGCAACGAAGGCATGGTAGCTAAATTTGCAGATGACGCAAAGATAGGTAGGAAGGTATGTTGTGAAGGGGACATAAGGAGGTTGCAGGCAGACTTAGATAGGTTGAGTAGGTGGGCAAAAATCTGGCAGATGGAGCACAATGTGGGAAAATATGAAGTTGCTCACTTTGGCAGGAAGGATAAAAAGAAAGTAAAGTATTACATAAATGGAATATGACTGCAGAATTCCAAGGTGTGGAGGGATCCCGTGGATGAGTCACAAAAAGCTAGTATGCAGGTACAAGTAATTAAGAGGGCTAATGGAATGCTATCCTTCATTACGAGAGGAACTGAACATAAAAGTGAGGAAGTTATGCTTCAGTTATACAGGGCATAGGTGAGGCCACATCGTGAATACTGTGTTTAGTTTTGGTCTCCTTATTTAACAAAGAATGTTAATACATTAGAGGCAGTTCAGAGATGATTTACTGGATTGATACCTGGAATGATTGGGTTGTCTTACAAGGAAGGGTTAGACAGACTGGGCTTGTTTCCACTGGAGTTTAGAACAGTGAGGAGTGACTTGAATGAAGTATATAAGATCCTGAACGGTTTTGACAAGGTGGACATGGAAATTATATTTCCTCTTGTGGGTGAGTCCAGAACTAGAGGGCACTATGTTAAAACTAGGGGGTGCCCTTTTAAGACAGAGATGAGGAGAATTTTTTTCTCTTAAAAATGTTGTGAGACTTTGGAACGCTCTGCCTCAGAAGGCAGTGGAAATGGGGTCATTGAACATCTTTAAGATGAAGACAGGTAGGTTCCTGTTAGGCAAGGGAATCAAAGGTTATCGGGGGTAGATGGGAATGTGGAATTAGTAGTACAAACAGATCAACCATGATCTTATTGAATGGTGGGGCAGGTTCAATGGGCTGAATGGTCTACTTCTGCTCTTATTTCATATGTTCGTATGAACCTTTCTTTGCACAATTTCTTTGACACACAAAGAAATAGTAAATACCTGATTTCAAAGTCTATGTTGGCCTCATATGACTGATAGTTACACATTGGGGTTGAACCAAAGCGGAATCCTTGTTCTAGCAAGCGTTTCGCAGGGGCAATTAAACGAGGTAGCGCCATTGTAATCTTCAGAAACGGCATCTTAGTGTTTCCTCCATAGCCATACATATCTGTAATTACACACCAGTCACCACCTGAAAGCATATCCTCAGGAATGTTGAAACATATTGATTTGCTTCATGCCTCTCCTTAACATAGTTTACCCTGCTAGGGACATTCCCTTTGGAACAGGAACTCTCTGGTGCCTTGTCAAAGTGAACTTCCTTTCATGCAAAACTAGACAACATGCCATAAATGCAAGCTGTTGTAGAGCAAGTATCAAAGGTTATTCAACTGTAGTGGTCCTCAGAGTCTAGTCATCTGCTCACTTGACACCCAGACACACACGCTTTCCAGCAGGGCTCAAGGTGATGAGGAGTCAGAAACTTGCCTCGCCTTAGCCCTGTTCAGGTCAATTGTGACACTCTTATCTTGGCTCTAGCTCACATCAAACCATCTCCTGCTAGAACTCATTCTTCTCAGAATCTGGAAACCAAGTGCTTTACCTTCCTCTTCCTCTGACAATCTACAGGCTCCTATATGTTCAAAAAAGCTCTCTAATTTGCCTGATGATCAATCCTACTACTTTCAACCATTCTCACTATGGAGTTTGGCCCTTCTCCTAGGTTTCCCCAACCATTACATGGGAGAGAACTGCAGGAACCACACAAATGAATTTTATACTTACTCTCCTTCAGACAAATATCAACTGCCAGAACCACTTGTGAAATGTTGTCCCTATTTGATCTCATGTCCTTAATCACAACTGCGTTCAGCTCCCGCTGAAAATCATGGAGGTGTTCTGAACCAAAACCTGTCAGGTGAATTACGTTTCATGGTTAATAAAACCAAACAGTAACTAAAACGCGACTGCTCAGAGGATCCACAGCAATGAGACACATCACCTTGGGAGGTGACCACAACAGACTTTTAACCAAAAGAGCACTGCAAATATTTACTTAGTCAAGCAATGCCAGGTAGGACAGCAGCCTTTATAGTTTTGACACTGAACAACACATCCAGGTTCAAACAGAGGCTTACGCAGAGTTCAGTTCTGTCAATATTCTTGTCTTTGCCATGCATTTAGCTCCAGCCTTCCCTTTAGTGGGTAACACTAGTTCTCACAGACTATCAATGCCTGAAGTGATCCAAGAAGCCACCACACTCTCAGGGCAACTCGGGATGGCCAATAAATACGGCCTTACTAGCATCATAAGAACAAATGGGGCAACAGAAAGAGATTCAATAGGAGCTTACAAAGAGGAACTGAATAAATACTTGAGGGTGAAAAAATTGAAGAGATATGCAGGAAGAGCTGGGGAGTGGGACTACCTGGGCTACTCTTTGAAAAGCCTGGAGCAGACATGATGGGCCAAATGGCCTCTCTGTGCTTTACTATTCTAAAAATGCACCTTTTAAGTCAGCCTCTCAAGCCAACAGAACGTGGCATGCTGTTGGAAAGGGGAGAGATCCGTAGCCGAAGAGGAGAACAAAAGAAAACGCTGGAACTCTAGTAAATTAACCTGGGAATATCTTGCAATGGGAAATTCCTGAGACACTGATGCATCCTATATGTCACATTTTCACCATCCCCAAGGTAGATTAGGCGCGGGTTCCTAGAATTTAGAAGAAGGCAGCCTCATTGAAAAATATAAAATTCTTAAGAGGCTTGACAAGGCAAATGCTGGGAGGATATTTCCCCTAGATGGAGGGTCTAGAACTAGGGATCACAATCTCAGAATAAGGATTGGCTGTTTAGGGCTGAGATGAGGAAAAATTTCTTCACTCTAAGGGTTGTGAACTTTTGGAATTTTCTACCCCAGAGAGCCGTTGATTCTCAGCCACTGACTATATTCAAGACAGAGATCAGTGCTTTTTTGTACATTAAGGAAATCAATGGATATGGGGATATAAAGTAAGGTGGTGTTGAGGTAGAGGATCAGAGATGATCTCTTGGAATGACGGAGCAGACATGAAGGGCTGAAAAGCCTGCTCCTGTCCCTATTTCTTGTTCTCATTAGAAGTTAAATAAAAGTTAGCTATAATCAAGGAACAAATTAGACAATCTCACTTGCAGATGGAAAAACAATGGATAATTTGTTAAATTCAGCAGATTTATAATGGCATAATTTTGAGATTCTGTTCAAAGTGCATTTTAGGGCCTAATTAGAGTGAATTTTCTGCTATGGCTCCTGCGTTATATCTGACAGGGAGGTAGTCAATGCTGAAACTTGGCAATTAAAGTGGAATGAGAATCCACTTTATAGAAAGTGGATCCTTATAAAAGTCAAATCATCTCCATTACTGTAAGAGTTTACAAAATCTCACCAGGTGGTGCCTTTACATAGAAGTAGGGCATGAATCCATGTACGTGGCAGCAGACACTATTCCCTTCCATTGTAATTCCAAACATTCGGGTAACAGGAACTGGTCCCTGTTTATTCCCAGGCATTCCAGCAACATAGGATCCTTCAAGAAAACAAAACTACAATTATTAAAAATAACAGGCACTCATCTCATTTGCTGTTTGGAGGAGCTCACTGCACACAAGTTGGCTGCCAGGTTTCCAACATTATATACACTCCAAAGATACTTCATTGGCTGTAAAGCACTTTGGGATGTCCTATGGTTGTGAAAGTCATCACATAAATGCAAGCTTTTTTTATGTCTTATGTTCTTATGAAATGGAGTTAAGGAAGAAAAACATAGTGGAGAAAACGAACAAGAGTGGAAAAGATTCACATTTTGAATTTTCTCAAGTATTCCTTCTAACAGATTCAAAGAAAGGCACACAGAGGAATCTGGCAAAAGGACTTCAAACAGAGGAAACAAAGCTTTCTCTATATTATTCAGCACAGACTCAATGGGCCAAAAGGCCTTCTTCTGTGCTGCATTGTTCTATGATTCTATGGTTAAAAACTAAGAGAGGAAGATCATTCTTAATGAAAGACAATATTGGCGCAATTGAAACTACTGAAGGGGAAACGGCAGAGTTAACACTCCCCAGGCAGGAAAATAATGGTTCACTGTCTAATTATCATGATACAAGAAGCATATGTTTGACGTCACTGAGTAGGTGGTTGCTATGTTAAACTTATGGAAGATTTGCAAATTCCTGAGCCAGGTGGCCTATGTTGAAGGAGACTACCAAGGAAATTTGCATAGCACTGGCTACAGTAATAATACATTCAGCAGGGCTGGAAATATAATGCTTGTTTCTAAAATAGGGATCAATCTTGAGCCAGACCCAAAGCATACAAAAAAAGTTTGAGCAGGAACTTGAACGGTAAAGGCCAGCAAGGATTTAGGAGGTGAGCATGCTGCTCGACAAACCTCAACTTCCCTCACAACATTACAAATAAAATAAACCCTATGATACTGTTTATTTGCATGTTTAAAGCTTTTGACAAGGCCAAATTGAAAGAAAGACTTGCCTTTCTGTAACACCTTTCACAACCACAGAACGCCCCCAAATCATTTTACAACCAATTAAGTATTTTTGAAGTGTAGTCACTCTTATAATGTAGATAATGTAGCAGCCATTTGCACACAGGAAGCTCCCACAAGCAGCAATATCATAATGAACAGATCATTTACCAAGATTTAAATTGCAGGCAGATGAGGAAGCCAGGATATAAGTCAGCTAAGCCAATAGAGAAGAATATAACTTTACACTCGGAAAAAATATTCCTTTACTCAAAAGTTACCCGATAAATAATCACAAAAAGTTCTGGAATTAAAGAGGCGAGGGAAGTGCAAAATGAAGTTGGATGCTCGGCTAGTTGAGTTGAAACGCCACAGGACTAACTTTGATAGACTAAATGGCCTTTTCTCCTCAGCTTTTTTCTCTAGTTACGAAAGAGCTATTTATAAGTAAACAGGAGTAGGCCATTCAGCCCCTTGAGCTTGTTCCATCATCCAATTAGATTACAACTGATTTTCATTTCAGCTCTGTCACCCTGCCTTGGTTCTGTAACCCTTAATGTCCTTGACCATGGGTAACGTATCCACCTCCAAGCCTCAAAAGCTTTTGGGTGAAGCTTTGATACTCTGTCACAGTCTAACTGGGAGCGGGGAGAGTTGAATTCAAGCTTCCTCCGAGCTTTCCATTGCCCACCAACCCTTGGTCCCACCACTTACCCACGTAGTGCTCCAGCTCCATCTGCTGGAAGGTGATTGTATCCACTTTTGGGTCAATTTTGGGTGCTGGTGGACGCTGCCATTTGTTGTTCATAACCTTGGAAGAAAACAGGTTTCCTAAACACAGGGAAGAAAAAGAGCTTTTAGCACAAGTCAAATTATCTGTATTTAGCCACTGGACAGGCAAAACGGCCAAGGTGAATGGAAAAGGGAAGAATACATAGCACAGTTTAAGAGAAATTATCCCATTTTCCTTAGTATAAAGTCATCAGAGATCACCGGAAATCAGAAGTTCATCTGTAACAGTTCAAGGCTCAGAACGGATTTCCTTCTTTCAATGTTCTTCCCTCCTCTTCTAGGTGCCACTGCTTACTCAGGTTCCAAGGGCATCAGTGGCTGTTGGTACCTCGCCCAAGTGGCCAATCTTCAGACATGAGCCTTGATAATTAATGTCAATGAGCTATTTGACCACAAGAGGCCATCACAACTAATGCTTGCCCTGTGTTCACATAACACCATCCCTCCCCTCAACACAGTCACAGGAGAATGAGGAAGCCTAATCGATTTTTTTTTTTGCCTCTCACCTAGATTTCAACTATGTCCCAAAGGCTACACCAGCTGAGATCTGCTTACTCAGGCCCACAGCTCTGTACCACAGATCTGAACTCACGTCCTTGGAAGATATCCACACAAGCATTTCTCTCTCAACCCACAGAGAGGTGAGCAACATGCCTGAGAGAGCAAAGGTGCCTTTAGCATTTGGATACAGAATCACACTAATTCTGCCAAAAGACACTGTAAAATCAGTAATTGATAATACTGGAGTGAAAATTTATTCGAATGTGGTTACTTTTTGGATTTATTTTGACTTATTTTCAAAAGAAATAATTTGGGAAAGAACTACATTTATATTGACGGGAGGAGTGGGAGTTTTTTATGCAAACAGTATTCACACAAGTGTAATAAATAAACGATGAAATTAAAGCTGGTTAAAAATGCTGATGACTAGGTATTTCAGTTGTTTCCCCAAACATCAGAAAATAATTAAGCCATTTGTTAGCTTGTCTTGCTAATCGATAAACCTTACATCCATTATTTTAGAAGTCTCTGTCTGGGATGCTGGGCAAGGGTGGTTTGTCAAAGGCTCTCTCTTCTGGTTGTGAACAAAGGGTAATAGAGATGGAAATACACTGGAACAGTCAAGTTTTAAAGTGAAAGATGCTGGATCAGGCTTTTGCCCAGAATCAGAAGGTTCGGATGTGGGAGAGTTTTGTTTAAGTTGAACACAATCACCTTGTGGTCTGGGCTAGTGGAGCATATTCACTTATTTGCATTGTCAAGCAGGGATAAGTCATAGTGATTAAAGTGAATGAAGTCAGTCATAAGGACTAGACTGAGGCAATTTACTGATAATTCCAGTATTTAATCCATTCCCAACTCCTCTGATAATGAAGCAGCTCATGTCAACCTACTACAGGTCCCTGACAATATCCAAACTTGGGCTAACAAGCGGTACATGACATTCACACCACACAAGTGGTGGGTGGTGACCATCATGAGAAGGAAGAAGTCCAGCTGTCTCCTCTTAACCTATAATGATACCACCGTCATAGAGTCCTACGTCATTAACAAATCAGGTGGTTCCCCATTGACCAGAAGCTTCACTGAACCAGCACATAACACCATTTTTTAAGGGGGAGGCAATGGCGTAATGGTATTGTCGCTGCACTAGTAATCTAGAGACCCAGGATAATGCTCTGAGGGACTGGGTTCGAATCCAGACGGTGGAATTTGAATTCAATAAAAATCTGGAATTAAAAGTCTAATGATGGCCATGAAACCACAGTCAATTGTTGTAAAAACCCATCTGGTTGCCCTTTAGGGAAGGAAAATCTGCCATCCTTACCTGGCCTACATGTGACACCAGACCCCACAGTAAAGTGGTCTTAAATGCCCTCTGAACTAGGGCAACTAGGGATGCAGCAACACCGTCATCCCATGAACGGATAATTTTTAAAAAATTACTACAAGAGCAAGATGCCTGCAGACCCCTCAAAGCCTCTCTACCACCAAAAAGCCACAAGTCAGGACAGTGATGGAATACTCACCATTCAGCGATATTCAGCAACATCCAGGGATACAGGAATTTGTTTGACTAGAGTTCCCACTCTCAATATCTACCTGATCCATCCATCACCAGTGCCCTCCATATACAAGGGACATGGGGCCTGCTGATAGGAGAGAGAACTATACCACTAAACTAAGAGTGCAACAAGACCAAATTTACAACAGAAACCCTTTCAGTTGAAGGCCCCAGTTTCAACGTTCGGAGATATTGCACCTGATTTCAGATAAGAGTGCTACAATTAGAGGCAGTGCCCAGTTCAGCCAGCTTCCTATTGCTAAACTCGATTCGGTGTCGAAAAATACATGCACAGAGGTCAGAGGAGACCACCTGCGATGTCTCCGTGAACAAACAACCTCCTAATGTTCACTACTGAAGCTTATACATTGAGAACAGTCACTTGAGTGAGGTACAGAAGATCTGTCAGTGCTCAGGGAGCTGAACCTAACAAAGAGGAGTAGAAAACAAGAGAGAAAAATGTCTTAAAATAAATTAACATTCCAACATTCATTGGAATGGTTGGAAGTGTAAAAAACACAGCTCCATCCAGCTCAACTGCTATCAGCCTAATTATCAATACAATGATAATAATTGCTGACTAAACACAGCAATCAATCTCTTATCAATTAGTCTACATCAGACCCAGTCATTCACATCTAAAACAATCTGCCACCTACCAATTGGAACTACATCATTCGATGCCTGAACTTCCTTGGCATCCATTGCCATTTCTGCCTCCACTTCATCCAGATACGCCAGCTCTTCTTCAAACTGTGACGGTCCCTCATCATCCCAATCTCCACGGAGCCTCTTCGCCTGTGGCCGATTGCCATCACCACTGCCGCCAAATGGCTTGTCTCTTGCAACCTGCATTTTATCTATTTAAAGAGAAAGAATGTTGCCAGTCATTTAATTGGGAGTTCTGCAGACATCGGGTGCTTTTAAAGAATAACTTGCATTTATATAGCACCTTTCATGGCCAAGGTGCTTTACAGCCAATAATGTCCTTTTGAAGTATAGTCACTGTTATAGTGTGTATGCTTCACATCAACATTCCAGCCTGCACAAAGAAAAAGACTTATCGTAATAATAGAAGCATTTTATTTTCTGTATCACTGAAAAGAGAGACATGTTGAAGCTTCTCATCTTGCACTCATCAGGACAAATGCAAGAATGTCAAATTTCAAATTATTATAACAATTTATATTACAGGAGAAAATAATGCTGATTGATTATAGCTCCACAGGGTACAAGATTGGCCACGAAAATGATCATGTAAACAGGGCCCGAGCCATTTGCTCAGCTTGTAAGCTTGATGCAGAAATAGAGCCCATCAAAGCTATCCCACGGGACAATGGCTATCCTGATCAGGTCGTTGTTCACTGTGTATCATGCAAACTCACAAATTGACCAAGAGCTGCCTCTTATCAACCTGAAAAGTACCTGGTCTATCGCAGGTTACTCTTGAAAGGCAAAAGTATCTCAAACATGTGAACAACAGGTTAAGCAAGCCATTTCATGCTGCTAATATGCAGTGGCTACGCATTATTTTCCACTAACAGGGTGCTGCCATCAGTCCAAAAGGATGTTCTGCCTACCACACAACTGAGCAATGTTGTGTAAGAATTTCAATACTGGTATGATACCATGTACATACGCCATACGTCACAACAATTGGCTGATAGGAACATGCTGCATGATTCTTCAGTTGTTCATAATAGGCAGAATACACACCTTAGTCAACCAACACACACTTGCAAAACTTAAAACAAAACATCTACTGTTAGATGTAATTCTGCGATTGGGCAGAATTTGCTGAACAATCCTGAATGGGCTAAATACTACATTGGTGGGGTGAAGATGGTGGCATAGTGGTACTGTCACTAGACTAGTAATCCAGGGGCCCAGGCTAATGCTCTGGGGACATGGGTTCAAATTTCACAGCAGCTCGTGGAATCTGAACTCAAAGAATAAAATACAGGGCATAAAGCTAGTCTCACAGATTGTCATAAAAACCCATCTGGTTCACTAATGGCCTTTAGGAAAGAAAATATGCCATCTTTACCTGGTCTGGTCTTTCCAAACCCACAATATGTGGTTGACTCTTAACTCCTCTCTGAAATAGCCTAGCACACCACACAGTTCAAAGGCAATTAGAAATAGGCAACAAATATTGCATTGTCCACATCCCATGAAAGACAAAAGAAAAAGAAAATCAATTTATATAATCAGTCGAGCTCGTAGCATGGCTCATTTACACTTGGTAGAAGCAACATACATTCATATGCAGGGACCCGTTCTGTGCAAACAAAAGGAATATGTTCAAATCTTGTGCCTTTCTTGAGTTAGCTGGGAGCTTGGGGAGCCTATAGTTTCCCACTGCTTTCTCCATGGCAACATCATGGCCAATCAGAATTTATTTGCCAACCAATCAGCATTAAGTTTTATTTGGATCCTTAAATCCTAAGCTAGCATTTCACAGAATAGAAGATAAACCACCATGGGCCTGCCTGGATCTTTTGGGATGTGAACACCACGCCCTCCAGAATAATGGGACCTTTCCAATGGTGAATTCCAAAGGAATTGAATACACAGACCGTGGGGGGCGGGGGGTAATCTGTGATCAACACTGTCAATCATAACACACTCTCCTAAGGAAAAACAGAACAATAATATGCAAAAGTACATCTTGCCAAATGTGGAACTAAACGGCCAACCCTTCACCACATAGAAAACACACATTGGGATCAAGGATCAGTCCGACCACTCGGAGAGCAGGAAATGACAGGAGCGTGAAGCTACCGTGATGCGGCAACTCCCCGAACAAGCCAGTGATCTTTCTTCATTCATTTAAAATTATTGCACGGCCCGCTTAAATAAAGTGTCTGGTTCTCAGGCACCGCCCGCTTTCGGATAGCTGGATTTGAGGTACTGTACACGCACTAACCACATTACAAACATAATATGTTCTACCTGCATTACTGCATAGAAATCGTCTGCCATGTTTTGGCATTGCTGTCCCAAGTTTATGTTCACCACATAACAAATCAACCCCCGGCGCTACTTCTCCAGAGTTCTTGCTTGCTGTATTGTTTTCCTCAGATTAACAATCACTCAACAATCATCATCAACCATGTCTCAATTGGTAGCTCTCTTGCCCAAGTCAGGTGGCTGCAGACCTGAGCCTCACTCAGGGTTTGAGCACCTACTCCAGGCCAACACACCCACTGCAATGCTGAGGGAATGTTCCAGTCAAGGGTGCCACCTTTTAGATGAGATGTTAAACAGAGGCTCCATCTGTCTTTAAGAGCTCCACAATGCTAATCAAAGAGCAGGAGAGCTCTCTCAGTGTTCTGGCCAACCTTCATGCCTCAACCAACATATAAATCAGATGATCTAGCAATTTATTTTATTCCTGTTTGTAGGGCCTTGCTGTTCACAAATTGATGCCACAATTACATTACAACAGCAATTTCATTTCAAAAGTACTTGACTGTAAAGCACTTCAGAACATCCTAAGGACATAGAAGATGCTACATAAATGCAAGTTTCTTTCCTTTGGCCCTTAAAGAATCCAAGGCAGTATTGGTTAGAAGAGTGTCGCCAGAATCCTGGTCTGCATTCCTCCCTCAACTCATTCATCTTACTGCTGTTTATGGGATCTCATTGTGCGTAACACAATGAGCTACAACTGCCTACAGAACAAGTCACCACACTTTAGAACAATGTGCTGTACATGAGATGCTTCAGGAAGTATGAGATAGGGCATGGCGCAATGTAACTCATGAATTACTCACAGCAATTGAGAAAGAGACAGAATCCGAATGTGCACTGCCCGAGTTTGGTGGAGGAATGTTCAATTGAAGCATTCAAAAGGGGACATACGAACCAGGAGTAGGCCATTCAGCCCTTCTAGCCTGCTCTGCCATTCAATAAGATCATGGCTGATCCGATTATAACCTCCCGGCCAACCCTGGTAACCCTTCACTCTTTTGTTTATCAAGGATCTATCTACCTCTGCCTCCACTGCCTTTTGAGAAAGGGGAAATCCAAAGACTCACTGCCCTCGGAAAAAAATTCTTCTCATCTCTCAAATGGGCGACCCCTTATTTGTAAACAGGGAACCAGAGTTCTAGATTCTCCCACAAGACCCTGTCAGGATCCCTCAGGATCTTATATGTTTCAATCAAGTCACCTCTTACTCTTCTAAATACCAGCCTAGCCTCTCCAATCTTTCCTCATAAGACAACCTGCCCATTTCTGGCACGAGCTTAGTAAGCCTTCTCTGAACTGTTTCTAATGCGCTTACGTTCTTCCTTAAATAAGGAGACCAATACAGTACACAGTGCTCCAGATGTGGTCTCATGAGCATCCTGTACTACTGAAGCTGGTGTACTACTTTTGTAATCAATTTCTCTCACAATAAACGATAACATTCTATTAGCTTTCCTAATTATTTGCTGTATCTGCATCCTAGCCTTTTGTGATTCATGCACTAGGACACCCAGATCCCTCTGAATCTCTGAACTCTGCAATTTCTCACCATTAGATAACGTGCTTTTTCATTCTTGTCAAAATGGATAATTTCACATTTTCCTGCACTATTCTCCATTTGCCAGATCTTTGCCCACTCATTTAACCCATCTATGTCCCCTTGTAGCCTCCGTATGTCCTCTTCTCCACCTACTTTCCTTCCTATTATCTTTGTATCATCAGCAAATGAAGCAACCATACCTTCAATCCCTTCATCCAAGTCATTTATTTAGTTACTGTTATCTGAAAAGGAAGAATGTGCAGGGTTACAGGGAGAAGGCAGGGGAAATGTTACTAGGTGAGTTGCTCATTCAAAGAGCCAGTGCAGACACAATGGGTCAAGTGGCCTCCTTCTACGCCATAACAATTCTCTGAATTTGACAACGGAGTCACATAATTAGGAAAGCTAATAGAATGTTATCATATATTATGAGTGGAATTGATTACAAAAGTAGGGAGGATATGCTTCAGTTGTACAGGGCATTGGTGAGACTATATCTGGAGTACAGTGTACTGTGTACAGTACTGGTCTCCTTATTTAAAGAAAGATTTAATTGCGTTACAAGCAGTTCAGAGTTAGGATATTACCAAGGGGATAACCTCCACCCCCACCACCTGCCCCAGTTACCGCAGCAACGGCAGCACGGCTCACACAATTGGCCGACACCCTCAGCCACCCCCCCCCCCCCACCTGCCCGATTGGTTTGACGCCTGAGCGTTGACTGGCCCAGGAAGAGTGCGTTCTCCTGGGTGGAAAATACCAACCCTGATTGGCCTACAGCTAAGCTGCGTTCGCATTGGCTGAAAGTAGGCAACGTTGAAGGCTGGACAGGTTGGAATTTTGAAGTGTAAGAGTCAACTTAATTGAAACCTTTAAGATCCTGAGGGGTCTTGACAGTGTGGATGTAGAGAGGATGTTCCCTCTTGTGTGGGAATCTAGAACTAGGGGTCGCTCATTTAAGACAGAGATGAGGAGAAATGTTCTCTCTGAGGGCTGAGTGTCTTTGGAACTCTTCTTCAAAAGACAGTGGAAGCTGAGTCTGAATATTTTTAAGGCAGAGCTAGATAGGTCATTGATAAACAAGGGGGTAAAAGGTTATCAGGGGTGGGTGGGAAGGTGGGGTTGAGACTACAATCGGATCAACCATGATCTTATTGGATGGTGGAGCGGGCTCGAGGGACCCTCCCGCCTAATTTGTACGTTCGTACATTAGGTCAGGTGGACAAAAGCTTGGTCACGAGGCAGATTTTAAGCAACCCCTAAGGAGGAACGTGGGGTGGAGGGAATTGCGGAGCTCAGAGCCGGGGTTTTGGGGGGGGGGGGCAACCGACGGGCACGGTCGCCGACAGCGGAGCGATTAAAATCAGGGGCAGTCAAGAGGCCAGAATTAGAGGATGGCAGATATCTCATGGGGTTGTGGGGCTGGAGGAGATGACAAGAGGTAGACAGTGGACAAAACCACAGGGGGGGGGAGAGAGAGGTGGGGGGGGAGAGAGAGAGAGGTGGGGGGGGAGAGAGAGAGAGAGGTGGGGGGGGAGAGAGAGAGAGAGGTGGGGGGGGAGAGAGAGAGAGAGGTGGGGGGGGAGAGAGAGAGAGAGGTGGGGGGGGGAGAGAGAGAGAGAGGTGGGGGGGGGAGAGAGAGAGAGGTGGGGGGGGAGAGAGAGAGAGGTGGGGGGGGAGAGAGAGAGAGGTGGGGGGGGAGAGAGAGAGAGGTGGGGGGGGGAGAGAGAGAGAGGTGGGGGGGGAGAGAGAGAGAGGTGGGGGGGGGAGAGAGAGAGAGGTGGGGGGGGAGAGAGAGAGAGGTGGGGGGGGAGAGAGAGAGAGGTGGGGGGGGAGAGAGAGAGAGGTGGGGGGGGGAGAGAGAGAGAGGTGGGGGGGGGAGAGAGAGAGAGGTGGGGGGGGGAGAGAGAGAGAGGTGGGGGGGGAGAGAGAGAGAGGTGGGGGGGGAGAGAGAGAGAGGTGGGGGGGGAGAGAGAGAGAGGTGGGGGGGGGAGAGAGAGAGAGGTGGGGGGGGAGAGAGAGAGAGGTGGGGGGGGAGAGAGAGAGAGGTGGGGGGGGAGAGAGAGAGAGGTGGGGGGGGAGAGAGAGAGAGGTGGGGGGGGGAGAGAGAGAGAGGTGGGGGGGGAGAGAGAGAGAGGTGGGGGGGGAGAGAGAGAGAGGTGGGGGGGGAGAGAGAGAGAGGTGGGGGGGGAGAGAGAGAGAGGTGGGGGGGGGAGAGAGAGAGAGGTGGGGGGGGAGAGAGAGAGAGGTGGGGGGGGAGAGAGAGAGAGGTGGGGGGGGAGAGAGAGAGAGGTGGGGGGGGAGAGAGAGAGAGGTGGGGGGGGAGAGAGAGAGAGGTGGGGGGGGGAGAGAGAGAGAGGTGGGGGGGGAGAGAGAGAGAGGTGGGGGGGGAGAGAGAGAGAGGTGGGGGGGGGAGAGAGAGAGAGGTGGGGGGGGAGAGAGAGAGAGGTGGGGGGGGAGAGAGAGAGAGGTGGGGGGGGAGAGAGAGAGAGGTGGGGGGGGAGAGAGAGAGAGGTGGGGGGGGGAGAGAGAGAGGTGGGGGGGGAGAGAGAGAGGTGGGGGGGGGGAGAGAGAGGTGGGGGGGGGGAGAGAGAGGTGGGGGGGGGAGAGAGAGGTGGGGGGGGGAGAGAGAGGTGGGGGGGGGAGAGAGAGGTGGGGGGGGGAGAGAGAGGTGGGGGGGGGAGAGAGAGGTGGGGGGGGGAGAGAGAGGTGGGGGGGGGAGAGAGAGGTGGGGGGGGGAGAGAGAGGTGGGGGGGGGAGAGAGAGGTGGGGGGGGGAGAGAGAGGTGGGGGGGGGAGAGAGAGGTGGGGGGGGGGAGAGAGAGGTGGGGGGGGGAGAGAGAGGTGGGGGGGGGAGAGAGAGGTGGGGGGGGAGAGAGAGGTGGGGGGGGAGAGAGAGGTGGGGGGGGGAGAGAGAGGTGGGGGGGGGAGAGAGAGGTGGGGGGGGGAGAGAGAGGTGGGGGGGGAGAGAGAGGTGGGGGGGGGGAGAGAGAGGTGGGGGGGGAGAGAGAGGTGGGGGGGGGAGAGAGAGGTGGGGGGGGGGAGAGAGAGGTGGGGGGGGGGGGAGAGAGAGGTGGGGGGGGGGAGAGAGAGGTGGGGGGGGAGAGAGAGGTGGGGGGGGAGAGAGAGGTGGGGGGGGAGAGAGAGGTGGGGGGGAGAGAGAGGTGGGGGGGGAGAGAGAGGTGGGGGGGGAGAGAGAGGTGGGGGGGGAGAGAGAGGTGGGGGGGGAGAGAGAGGTGGGGGGGGAGAGAGGTGGGGGGAGGTGGGGGGGAGAGAGGTGGGGGGGGGAGAGAGGTGGGGGAGGTGGGGGGGGGGAGAGAGGTGGGGGAGGTGGGGGGGGGGGAGAGAGGTGGGGGAGGTGGGGGGGGGAGAGAGGTGGGGGAGGTGGGGGGGGGAAGGGGGGAGGGGAGGGGGGAAGGGGGGGTTTGATCGTTTATAAAATGGAAGGGTTCAAACCCTGTGTCTTGTGACTGGGGCAAAACAGAGAAAGAGCCGCTGGCATCAAGGGGAGAGATTTGAGAATCACTGTCACTGTCTAGAAAGGTGAAGCTTTAACAGGCACAAAAAATTCCGTGAGGCCCAATGGGTGGGGGGGGGGGCGGCGGTGATTTAAAAATCAACTACCGGCCAAGGTGGGGGGGTGGGGGAGGAATATTCAATCCCCTCCCCAGGGACAGTCTCTGAACCGCCACAACGCCGGGGCTTCCACTTTATATCACCCTTCCCCCTTCCTCTCCCTCCCCTGCCCGCCTGCCTGCCCGCCCGCTCGCTCGCTCACTGCCCGAACCGGTTCCCAGCTGCTCGGAGCTCCAAGGAAAGCCGCAGGAAACCTGCGGAGCTCCGGCCGGGGCCTAGGCCTCAGGCTCCAGCTCCTTTACCTCAGCCTCTCGCTCGCGCTGCTTCTCCCCTCAATCTCCCGCCAAGGGGATAACCTCCACCCCCGGTTACCGCAGCAACGGCAGGACGGCCCACAGGATTGGCCGACACCTTCAGGCGACCAATCCCACCCCCTCCCCTCCGGTTTGACGCCACAGGAAGAATGCGTGCTCCTGGGCGGAAAATACCAACCCTGATTGGCCTACAGCTAAGCTGCGTTCGCATTGGCTGAAAGTAGGCAACGTTGATTGGCTGACGAAGCTGAGCTCTCATTAGCTGAAAGTAGGCAACGTTGATTGGCTGACGAAGCTGAGCCCTCATTGGCCGAAAGTAGGCAACGTCGATTGGCTGACAAGAAAGCTGCGCTCGCATTGGCTGAAAGCAGGCAATGCTGATTGGCTGCAAGCCTCTCCTTCCCACTTATAATTAGGACTATTTCCTGCTTATTCATTGACGATGATCCTCAGGTTTACGTCACTGTTAAAAAAAAAAGAAACGTGCATTTAAGATTCTATGCATTGAAAACTAATTGTATTACAATTGTATTGAACAACATGATGTATGTTGGTAACTCCAATCCCATTGCACTGTCTGTAATGACCATATTGAAATGACTGTAATATTCACTGATCTTCGTGATCCATGTGTAAAAGTTGAATCCGATTGCACATTTTGTAATTGCCATTTAGAAACGTTTTGTAATGTTATTCCATATATTTTATGAATAAAGTATATTCTGCAAAAAAAAACGTGCATTTATGATAAAAACAAAACACGGCGGATGCTGGAAATCCGAAACAAAAACAGAAACAGAAATACCTGGAAAAACTCAGCAGGTCTGGCAGCATCGGCGGAGGAGAGCACAGTTAACGTTTCGAGTCCTCGTGACCCTTCAATAGAACTAAGTAAAAATAGGAAAGGGGTGAAATATAAGCTGGCTTAAGGGGGGGGTGGCATTTATGATGGTCATTTTGAAAAGTTTTGTAATGTTTTTTCAGATATTTTATGAATGAAGTGTAATTTTTGCAAAAAAAAAGAGACTTGCATTTATTTAGAACCGTTCACAACCACTGGACGCCTTTTTAAGCGTAGGAGAAATTCACTGTTTCACTAATTCACTGTTGTAGAAAACGCAGCAGCCCATTTGCACGCAGCAAAATCCCACAAATAGCAATGTGATAATGACCAGGTAATTTGTTTTAGGGATGTTAATTGAGGGATAAATTTAGGTCAGCGCACCGGGAAGAGCTACCCTGCTCTTCTTCGAAAAAGTGCCGTGTGATCTTTAATTCCACCCATGTAGGCAGGTGGGGCCTCAGTTTAACATCTCATTGAAAGATGGCACCTCCGACAGTGCAGGGCTCCCTCGATTGGTGAAGCATCACCCTTGATCTTTGTACTCAAGCCCTGGAGGTGGGAGTGAACTCAGAACCTTGTGACTCAAAGGTGAGCCCGCTACCAACTGAGCCATAGCTGACACCTGCAGTGTTGAGTGAGGCCATTCAGCCCATTATGCCTGTGACACCTCTAGACTCAAATATTCCAACGTGCCCCTGGCTGCTCACCCACATCCTACCCTCCACACACTTGAAGTTACCCAAACGTCAGCTGCCCGTGTCTTAACTTGCACCAAGTCCCATTTAAAGGAGTCAATGGGGGACAAACAGGAAGGTGGAGTTGAGACCACAACCAGATCAATTTTAAACAAAAACAAGAAAATGCTGGAAAAACTCAGCAGGTCTGACAGCATCAGTGGGGAGGAAAAAACAAAGTTAACATTTCGAGTCCGCATAAGTGTATTTTGATCAGTGAAGGTAGGCTTGTGGTTGCAGATTGGTAACAGGGTTACTAATTTACACCGTGCCCTACACTGTGCTTGATCTGAGGTACACAAATTTCTTTCATTTTTCGATTTGATCCATTTATGCTGCTTCATTAGATAGCAGCACCATACACAGGACCCGTTTGGAACACATCCACAACCATAAACTCACTTAAGTGGAAGCAATTTGGCAATGCGATTAACGATGCCATGAGACAATGGGGGACAAACAGGAAGGTGGAGTTGAGACCACAACGAGATCAATTTTAAACAAAAACAGAAAATGCTGGAAAAACTCAGCAGGGTCTGACAGCATCTGTGGGGAGAGAAAAACAAAATTAACGTTTTGAGTCTGCATACATGTATTTTGATCAGTGAAAGCATGGTCAAATCTCTCTGACCATGTACTCTCAGAAAGCAAGGAGTTTGTTCTTGCGCATGGTTTCAATTTTGGTGTGCCTTCATCCCAAATCAAACAGGAAGAGGCATTTGTTGAGTTCAAACTTCCAACTATGCCGGCACAAAGCAGCATCCACTGAATCCTTGAAAGCACATCTAGCTGATCTAGTGCATGCGTAATTCAGGATTCTGAACAACTTGTCTGATTTTCACATGCAATGTGAATGTCTTATAGCATTATGAGACCTTAAGACCAACCCATACACATCAGTAAACCTGACAAATGTACCGGAATAGTCATCCATAACAAATGTGACTATATCAACAAAATGCACGCCATTCTTAATGACGGGTCCAAATTCGTATCCATTGGACCTTGATGCCCAACGTGACCGGACAGCCTCACTCAAAAGTAAGCTAAAAAAAACACTCACTGAACTTGTGTAAGAGCAATGAACTACCACATGATATATATTCATCTTCACTGTTTGCTGCGTCTGCATATGTATGGGCTGCCCAAGACACACAAAAGTGATGTCCCTTTACACCCCATCATAACTATGACTGGTTTTGCACAACATGAATTAGCCAAATGGTTGGGCGAATTGTTACAACCAGTTTGAGCAAGCTTTGCAGGTACACAATGAAAGATTCCTTCACATCTGTGAAGACCATACAGGACTTGCATATCGATAGCAATGCTGTACCCATGTGCTTGCCTGATATTGCTAGCCTATTCACCAATGTTCCACTTAAGGAAGCCATAGATATTTTCTCAACAGCACTATACCATGGCGACTGAGACCCACCACCCACCAATGAGCATTCATCAAACTTATGAACTCGACTACTCGTGCAGCTGAGTTTAGTTTTAGTGACACCATGTATGCCCAAATGGATGGTGCTGCCATGGGATCCCCTCTAGGCCCAGCTCTTGCAAACATCTTTTTCGGTTCCATGAGAAACAAGTCTTCAATGGAATGACACCTAACCTCCTACCCCTTGCATATTTCTGATACGTGGATGATACATTTGCTATATTTAAATCTGCAGCTGCATGTAATAATTCCCTTACATGTCTTAATGGGCTCCATCTTGTGCTTAAATTCACCTTTGAAATGGAGCAGTCAAATGAACTCCCCTTCCTTGACATACTAGTTGAGAAATCTGCCAGTGGGTTGTCTACCACGGTCTACCGCAAGCCTACCTTCACTGGTCAGTATACGCATTGGGATTGTTACAGTTCCATGCGCTATAAGATTGGCCTTATTGGCAACCTTGTAAATAGGGCCTGAGCCATTTGCTCACCATGCAAGCTTGATGCTGAAATAGGGCGCATCAAAACCATCCTGCAGGATAATGGCCACCCTGATCAGATTATTTCACACTGTATATCACGCAAACTCATGAACGGGCCTAAGGCCGTCACTTTCAGCCCTGAAAAGTGCCAAGTCTACCTCAGGTTAGCCTGGAAGGGCAAGGTATCACAAAAATTTGAGCAACAGGTGAAGCTAGCTGTTTCACGCTGCTACTATGCAGTAGCAACACGAGTGGTATTCACCACCAACAGGATGCTACTGTCAAGCCAAAAAGACATTTTGGCCTATCACACAAATCAGTAATGTGATATATGAATTTCAGTGCCAGTGTGATGCTAGGTATGTAGGGCATACATCCCAAAGACTGGCGGATTGTATCAAAAAGCATGTCCCAGCCGCTGTTCACAATGGGCAAGGTACAGACCGTACACAACCAGCCTGTGCTTGCAAAACTCAAAACACAGTGTCCAATATTAAAACAAAAAACAAAGAACAAAGAAAAGTACAGGAGCAGGGCCTTCAGCCCTCCAAGCCTGCGCCGATCATATTGCCCGTCAACTAAAACATATTACATTTCCGGGGTCCGTATCCCTCTATTCCCATCCTATTCATGTATTTGTCAAGCTGCCTCTTAAACACCACTATCGTACCTGCTTCCACCACCTCCTCTGGCAGCGAATTCCAGACAATCACTACCCTCTGCGTAAAAAACTTGCCCTGCACATCTCCTCTATAGTTTTCTCCTCTCACCTTAAATCTATGTCCCTTAGTAATTGACTCTTCCACCCTGGGAAAAAGCTACTGACTATCTACTCTGTCCATGCCACTCATAATTTTGGAACTTCTATCAAGTCGCCCCTCAATCTCCGTCACTCATCTCCAACCTCTCCTCATAGCTAATAACCTCCAGACCAGGCAGCATCCTGGTAAACCTCCTCTGCACCCTCTCCAACACCTCCATATCCTTCTGGTAATGTGGTGACCAGAATTGCACGCAATATTCCAAGTGTGGCCTAACCAAGATTCTATACAGCTGCAGCATGACTCCCCAGCTTTTATACTCAATACCCCTGCCAATGAAGGCAAGCATGCCATATACCTTCCTGACTACCTTATCCACCTGCGTTGCCACTTTCAGTGACTTGTGGACCTGTATACCCAGATCCCTCTGCCCGTCAATGCACTTAAGGGTTCTGCCATGTACTGTATAATTCCTGCCTGTACTAGACCTTCCAAAATGCATTATCTTGCATTTGTCCGGATTAAACTCCATCTGCCATTTCTCTGCCCAAGTTTCCAACCGATCTATATCCCGTTGTATCCTTTGACAATCCTCTTCACTATCTGCAACTCCTCCAACCTTAGTGTCGTCTGCAAACTTACTAATTAGCCCAGTTACATTTTCCTCCAAATCACTTATGTATACCACAAACAGCAAAAGTCCCAGCACTGATCCCTGCGGAACTCCACTAGTCACAGCTCTCCATTCAGGAAAGCACCCTTCCACTGCTACCCTCTGTTTTCTATGACCAAGCCAATTCTGTATCCATCTTGCCAGCTCACCTCTGATCCCATGCGACTTTACCTTCTGTACCAGTCTGTCATGAGGGACCTTGTCAAAGACCTTACTGAAATCCGTGTATATAACATCCACTGCCCTTCCATCGTCGATCATCTTTGTCACTTCCTTGAAAAACTCGATCAAGTTAGTGAAACACGACCTCCCCTTCACAAAACCATGCTGCCTCTCACTAATACGCCTATTTGCTTCCAAATGGTAGTAAATCCTGTCACGAAGAATCTTCTCCAATAATTTCCCTACCACTGATGTAAGGCTCACGGGCCTGTAATTTCCTGGATTATCCCTGCTACCCTTCTTAAAGAATGAACAACATTGGCCATTCTCCAGTCCTCTGGGACCTCACCTGTAGCCAGTGAGGATACAAAGATTTCTTTCAAGGCCCCAGCAATCTCCTCCCTTGCCTCCCTCAGTACTCTGGGGTAGATCCCATCTGGCCCTGGGGACTTATCCACCTTAATATTCTTCAAGATGCCTAACACCTCCTCTTTTTTTGATCCCAACTTGATCCAGGCTATCTACACATGCTTCCCTAGACAAATCGACCACTAAGTCCTTCTCTTTAGTGAATACTGATGAGAAGTATTCATTTACTATCTCTCTCATTTCTTCTGGCTCCACACACAGATTCCCACCTCTGTCCCTGAGTGAGCCTACCCTTTCCCTGGCTGCCCTCTTGCTTTTTACACATGTATAAAAAGCCTTGGGATTTTCCTTAATCCTGGTTGCCAATGACTTTTCATGACCCCTTTTAGCCCTCCTGACTTCTTGCTTAAGTTTCTTCCTACTTTCTTTATATTCTCCACGGGCTTCATCTGTTCCCAGCCTTCTAGCCCTTACGAATGCTTCCCTTTTCTTTTTGACCAATCTCACAATATCCTTCGTTATCCAAGGTTCCTGAAACTTGCCATGCTTATCCTTCATCCTAGCAAGAACATGCCGGTCCTGAATTTTTATCAACTGATGTTTGAAAGCCCCCCCACGTAGGTTGTTGATTTGCCCTCAAACATCCGCCTCCAGTCCAGATTCCACAGTTCTTGCCTAATATTGTTATAATTAGCCTTCCCCCAATTAAGCACTTTAACCCGAGGACTCCTGTTATCCTTATCTACCAGCTCCTTGAAACTTACTAAATTATGGTCACTTTTCCCGTAATGCTCCCCTACTGAAACTTCGATCACCTGGTCGGGTTCACTCCCTAATACCAGATCCAGTATTGCCCCTTCCTTAGTTGGACTATCTACATATTATCTCAGGAAGCCCTCCTGGATGCACCTTAAAAATTCTGCACCATCCAAACCCCTAGCACGAAAGTGATTCCCAGTCAATATAGGGAAAGTTAAAATCACCCACCACAATAACCCTATTGCTTTTACATCTTTCCAAAATCTGCCTACATAACTGTTACTCAATCTCCCGCCGGCAATTGGGAGGCCTGTAGTAAACACCCAACATTGTGACTGCACCCTTCCTATTCCGGAGCTCTACCCATATTGCCTCGCTGCATGAGCCCACCGAGGTGTCCTCCTGTCGTACAGCTGTGATATTCCCAATATGTGATATTAGATGTGATTCCGTGATTGGACAACATTTGCTAAATAATCATCAGTGTACTAAGAATTACGCTGACAGCCAATTTAAGATTGTTAGTCGGGCTTGTAGTATGGCGCATTTGCCTGTACTGGAAGTTACACATATTAATACGCAGGGCCCTGTTCTTTACAGACAGAAAGAATGTGTACATCTGTTTCAGCTAAACAAAATAAGTGACAGCCTGGTTCATTCCTCAGGACATTGCCTTGACCAGAGTCGAGGAATTTTAAACAATGCTTGGCAGTTGATCGTCAGTCACTATTGACTTTTGCATTCTCCATGGCAATGCCTCTACCAATCAGAATCCACTTGCGAGCCATTCAGCACTCTCTCCTCATGTGGTGTAAATTGTTGTTCCCTTTGCGTTTGGTATTCTTGCAAATTGTCCTGGTGAGTGCAAGACAAAAAGCTTCAACAAAAAAAAATCTTTTTTTTTAGCAATTTTTCTATCTGGCAAAGAGAAATGTTCAAAGAAAATGACAAAAAAAAGCTATCTTTTCTAATGTCCTGATGATTTTTTTTCCAGGGTTGCAAACACTAGTGTCCTGGAGATTGATCTTCAATTCCTGGAGATGCCAGGCCAATCCTGGAGGGTGGGCAATCTTGGTTGTTGCCGACAGTAATAAAAAACAGCAAACATCACAGGTCAACATGAATCGTCCCTCTCTCCAGTCTGAGTTCCTCTTTCTCATGTTTGTGTTTCCCCCTCCCCCAATTTGTTGTTCTGTCTCTCTCCTACCTCCCCCCCCACCCCAGTTTGTATTGATTTCTTCCCCCCACCCCCAATTTGCAATAGTCTCTCTATCCTTCCCCCAGTTTTGTGGCTCGCTCGCCCTCGCTCTCTCTCTCACCCGCTCCCTTCCTGCTCTCGGGGTCACAAAGATTCCAGGAGATCTTTCTCAGCCCTTGTGCCATCATCCACACAATCAGCAATACAAACGGGAAGTGGAGTTGAAGCCCGAGATCAGCCATGATCATACTGAATGGCGGAGCAGCTTGAAGGGCTGTATGGTCAACTTCTGCTCCTGTTTCTTGTGTTCTTGTGAAACAAAGCATTCTGAAAAACAGGGAGACCAACAGCACTTGGACAACGCAGTTTGGGTGCCAAAACACCACATGTGTGTGTGTGTGAATACAGGACCATTTCTCCTGAGTCATCAGCAGCAGCAGCAATTGGGAGACCAACCAGCTATTCTGGTGGTCTCCGGAAGGAGGATTGGGAAGCCCAGCCAGTGTCTTGATTTAAGAGCTCAACCAATAGGCAGCACCTCCAACAGCACAGCACTCCCTTACTACTGCACCAGTGGATTGTGCGCTGAGCACTCTGGAGTGGGCATCAAACCCACAACCTTTTCATCGAAAGGCAAGAGTGCTACCGACTGAACCACATCAGACACCTAACCACCTGTTACAGATCAACTGTGGAGAACCACAATGTGCTGAATGTGACGCAAAATTATACTCCAGAACAAGCAGTGAAAGAAATAGGTTGCCTCATGTGACACTAAGGTTAGGAGACTTTACCCAAGTAACATTAGATGCATTTAAAACCGTGAGCTGAAAGCAGCTTGTGGCTGCCAGAATTCAATGTTACAGGGGGTTACCTGTTTCTCTGTGTATCAGGCAATAATGAAATCCTGTCTGATGACACTCCTAACTGGTCTGACAGGAGTAAGTGATACCACAGAATTCCCTTCCAGATACAAGTAAGTTACCATCAGTAATTCAATGGTTCGAGCAAGGTGAATGTCGTTAATGCAGCTTTCACTGCCCTGGGTGAAACAAAGAATCGGCACTGGGGATCTGAAAGCTGGAATCAGGGAACAGGGCACTTCAAGCACTAGATCGACCCTCCAGTGGGGGAAAAGCACCCAGCCTCCCCTCAGCACCTCTCCGGTGCAAACGATATAGGGAACACAGGGTCTGCAAAGGGATACGCATAGGTTAAGTGAGTGGGCAGCATACTTGACAGATGGAGTATAACGTGGGAAAATGAGAGATTGGTTAGGGTGAATAGAAAAGCAAAGTATTATCCAAATGGAGAGAGACTACAGAATGCTGCAGTACAGAGGAATCCGGGCATCCTCGTACACAATACACGAAAAGTTAAAATGGAGGTACAGCAAAGAGTGAGGAAGGCAAAATAAATTTTGGCTTCCATTGCAAGGGGGATGGAGTATAAAGAGCATATAAATATAAATATAAAAGTATAAAAGCCTTGCTATAACCGTACAGGGCGTTGGCGAGACCGCACCTAGAGTACTGTGTCTCCTTGCTTAAGGATATACTTGCACTGGAGATGGTTCAGAGAGGGTTCGCTAGATTGACGCAGGGGATGAAGAGATTGTCTTCTGAGGAAAGGTTGGGTCTCTATTCTTTGGACCTTAGGGGAATGAGAGGTGACCTTATTGAAACATATAAAATTCTGTGGGGGTTGACAGGGTGGATGCTGAGAGCATTTTGCCCCTCGTGGGGGAATCTAGAACTTGGGGGAATCGTTTAGGAGTCAGGGGGTCTCCCATTTAAGATGGGGATAAGGAGGAATTTATTCTCTCAGAGGATCGCGAATCATTGGAATTCTCTCCCCCAGAGGGTTCATTTAATATATTCAAGGTTGAGATTGACAGATCCTAGAACAAACGGGAATGGGAGGCTTGTGAGGGGCAGGCAAGAAAATGGAGTGGAGGCCAAGATCAGATCAGCCATGATCTTATATACTAGGGGAGCAGGCTTGAGGGGCCGTACGACCTAGTCCTGCTCCTATTTCTTATGATCTTACGTTTAACTCAGCGGGAAATGGAATTCCAAGCCTGCATCTAGCAGACCACAGTCGTTAATGTACAGTTAGACCTAACTATTACACCACACCTGGGCAGACAGGCAGAGGCAATAAGTTTCCATTTACTGTTACATAACCACACATCCCCTTATGTAACATCCAAACCTGCCATCCCCAGCAGAGCTCCTGGCTCACTGAAAGGTAGTTGTGATATTACAGCTCTTTGCAAAATGCAACTTTATATTGATACGGCAACCCCAACACCTCAAGTTGTAACACAAACCCTGCACCCCACCCTCCCAAAAAAAAATGGCGTCACATAGACCCAACGCCCTCCAACGCCAATTAAGTACTTCTTTATTTCTGAAATGTAGTCACTGTTGTAACGTAGGAAAACCAAGAGGGGTACCCTTTCCCAGTTGCTGTCCAATGAACCTTGCTGGAGAGGTGTGGATGCAGGAAAAGGTTGAAACCTGGCTTGGCTACAGCGCCCTTAATAATAGTCAACCGGCATCCCAGCAATTATTGTCAGAATTAAAAGAAGTATTTGGAAGTGGAGTCATTGTCGTAATGCAGGAAATGCAGCAGCCAATTTGTGCACAGCAAGCTCCCACATACAAGAATGATCAGATAATCTGTTTTATCAGTGACGCTGGCTGAGGAGGTAAATAGATTTAGGGTAATTGGCAAAAGAACCAGGAGCAACTCATATCATCAAGGCTGTCGCTCTGGTGTGGGTGCTGAATTGGTTCTGCAGTGAAGAGAAAGCATAAACCTTTGTTTTTTAATCTTTTGTGGAACGTGGGCATTGCTGGCTAGACCAGCATTTATTGCCCATCCCTAATTGCCCTTGAGAAGGTGGTGGTGAGCTGTCTCCTTGAACCACTGCAGTCCATGTGGTGTGGGTACGCCCACAGTGCTGCTAGGGAGTTCCAGGATTTCGACCCAGCGACAGTGAAGGAACAGTGATATATTTCCAAGTCAGTATGGTGAGTGGCTTAGAGGGGAATTTCCAGCTGGTGGTGTTCCCATATATCTGCTGTTTCCTTGTCCTTCTTGGTAGTCTGAGGCCGTCGGTTTGGAAGGTGCTGTCGAAGCAGCCTTGGTGAGTTGCTCAAGAGCATCTTGTAGATGGCATAAACTGTTGCTACTATGCGTCGGCGGTGGAGGGAGTGAATGTTTAAGGTGCCAATTAAGCAGGCTGCTTTGCCCTGGATGGTGTCGAACTTCTCGAGAGTTGTTAGAACTGCACTCATCCAGGTTAATTTTGTGAGATTAAACCAAATCCTAATCTCTGGGGGAGATTTTGGGGCAAAATTCTGTCTATCTGCTGCCATAATTTGAGCAGAAAGAACCCCAGTGCATATATAGTTTATATAGTGCATTTTTAATGTAGTAAACCCCACACCCCAGCCACGTCACAGGGGTGGTGACAAACAAAATGGCACTGAGGCACATAAGGAGAGATGAGGCAGGTGTCCAAATCTTCGTCAAAGAGGTAGGTTAAAGAAAGCCTTTTAGAAGAAAAGAGAGAGATCAAGATGTGGAGAATTTTGGGGGGGTTGAAATTCCAGAGCCTCGTGCCTTGACAGCTGAAGGTACAATAGCCAATGGCAGAGTGAAGTTAGTACGGGGTGTGTAAGAGGACAGCGTCAGATGAACAGAGATCTCAGGGGGCTGGAGGAGGTTACAGATGTAGGGAGCAGCGAGGCCATGGAGGGATTTGAAAGCAAGGATTAGAATACTAAACTTAAGATGTTACTGGACGAGGGACCAACGTAGGTCAACGAGCACAAGGGTGTTGAGTGAACGGGACTTGGATTTTAAGGAACCCTATATAGCAGTGCAAGACATACGAGCATATGAATTAGGAGCAGGAGAAGGCCATTCGGCCCCTCGAGCCTGCTCCGCCATTCAATAAGATCATGGCTGATCTGATTGTGGCCTCAGCCCCACATTCCAGCCTAACCAAGCACCCCGCCCCCCCTACCCCCTAGCTCCTACCCCCTACCCCTGGCCACTTCCACCCCATAACCTTTGACTCCCCTGATAGCCAAGAATCTATCTACCGCTGCCTTAAAAACCCGGCTTCCACCGCTCTCTGGGGCGGAGAGTTCCACAGACTCACGACCCTCTGGGAGTAAAACTTTCTCCTTACCTTTGTCCTAAATGGGAGACCCCTTATTTTAAAACTGTGTCCCCTAGTCCTGGTCTCTCCCACAAGGGGAAACATCCTTTCAGCATCCACCCTGATCACGTCTCATCCTTTATAAACAGTCCCAACCTGCCCAACCTTTCCCTATAAAAATAACCCCTTCATCCCAGGGTTTTACATTTGTGACCTGGGGAGGGACTGCAGAATATACAAATTGACATCGACAAGCTTGGCCACGGCTGAGCTCTTACTATTGGCCTCGGGTCATTAGTTTCACAATTGTGACTGGAATCCTTGTTGAGTAAAAGTGGGTTGGGAACACGAGACTCGAGTTTCTGGAAAGTCCCTGTCACTCCCTGCTGCTCTAATCCTAGCCGTTGGAAATTTATGAGTTCTCGTAAACAAACTTTCCCAGATGTTGGTGCGGAGCTTAAGGCTAAAAGGAAAGAACTGAATGGCTAAGTGAAGTTTAGGAAAGCTCGCCTGCTTCCAGAATTCCAGAAGTGCTATTAGAAAGCGCCATCTGCTGGGCAAATACAGCCACAACAGGTGCTTTCCTCACTGGAAGAGGCTTCCCAATAACAACAAAAACAGCATCCAATTTAAGCCCCATAAACCTGAGCTCGTCCAGAACTCTGTGGCCTACATCCTAACCTCTACGCTCGCATTGGCTCCCGCTCCAGCAACGTCACAATTTTAAAATTCATAATTATCATCCTCGTTTTCAAATCCCACTGTGGCCTCATCTCCTCCCTATCTCCGTAATCTCCCCCAGTCCCACCACCCTCTGAGATCTGTGCGCCCCTGCACTTCCAGCCTCTTACGCATCCCCAATTTTAATCACTCCACCATAGGCGGCTGCGCCTTCAGCTGCCTGGACCTTAATTCCCTCCATAAGTGTTATTTTCGTTCATGGGATGTGGGCATCACTGGCAAGACCAGTATTTGTTGCCAATCCCTAATTGCCCTTGAACTGAGTGGCTTGTTAGGCCATTTCAGAGGGGCAGTTAAGAGTCAATCACCTTGCTGTGGGTCTGGAGTCACAGGTAGGCCAGACCAACTTGTATAGGATGTGATTGCACTGGAGAGGGTGCAGAGGAGATTTACCAGGATGCTGCCCGGGCTGGAGGGTCTGAGCTGTGAGGAAAGATTGGATAGGCTGGGGATGTTTTCCTTGGAGCAGCGAAGGTTAAGAGGGGACCTGATGGAGACCTGTAAGATTATGAGGGTCATAGATAGGGTGGATAGGAAGGCACTTTTTTCATTAGTAGAGGGGTCAATAACCAGTAGGCATAGATTTAAGGTAAGAGACAGAAGGGTAAGAGGAGAGTTGAGGAGAAATTTTTTCGCCCAGATGGTGGTGGGAGTCTAGAACTCACTGCCTGAAAGCGTGGTTGAGTCAGAAGCTCTCATAACATTTAAGAAGTATGTAGATATTCACTCGTGTTGCCATAGCCTCTGGGGCTATGGACCAAGCGCTGGAAAATGGGATTAGTGTAGTCAGGTCTTTGTTGACCAGCGTAGACATAATGGGCTGAATGGCCTCCTTCTGTGCTATAAACGTCCATGAGTCTACCAGGCAAGGGCAGCAGATTTCCTGGGTTTTTATGGCAATTGATGGTAGTTATCATGGTCACCATTACTGGGACTAGCTCTATGTACCAGATTTATTAATGGATTTAAATTCCACTCGCTGCGATGTTGGGATTTGAGCCCAACCCCTACAGCATAAGCCTGGGCCCCTCTGGTGTTAATGTTGCAAATACTGTGACAATTGAGTGTCTGCTGTAGTTGTGATTAAAAGCAGCTGATACTAATTGAGGAAAGGTTAGGGCACAGATATAAGAGCCACTTGGAGCCTATGTGGGGGGAACTGTGTGGAAGAGAAAAGTAGTCTGCGCTTACATTATACTGAGTTTTGTGACTAACTCTATGTTGAAGGCAGCTCCAGATTCCTACTTTGCCAAGCAGATGTCTGCTCAGTAACATCTGGTTTATTGGTCCAGTGACATTACCACTATGCTGCGATCTCCCCAGAGAGTAGCCTCTCTACTTCACTCTCTCTCCTTGTTTGTGATGCTCTTTTAAACCTACTTCTTTCATCAGTCATTTGTGGTCACCTGTCCTAATAGCTCCTTAAATGGCTTGGCTATTAATTATATTTGACAACGCCTTCTGGAGGGAGGGAAAATTCCAGATTTTCACAAATCTTAGTGTGAAAATTGCTTCCTGATTTACTCCTGCATGACCTAGCTCGATATATATTATGCCTCCTTGTTCTGAATAATCCTATCAGAGGAAACTGTTTTGCTGCATCTACCCTACGAAAACTGTCTGCCATTTTAAACACTAAAACGAAGGGAATATAAGCCAAGTTCAAGTCTACTGAATTCGCTGCTCCCAATGTGGTCTCGTCTACAGTGGGGAGATCAAATGTAGACTGGGTGATCGCTTTACCGAAAGCTCAGTCTGCGTGACCCAGGCCTTCCTGTCTCTTGCCATTTCAACACACCATCCTGCTCTCATGCCCACGTTGCCTGTCCAATGCCTGCTGCAATGTTCCAGTGACTGTTCCAACACAAACTGGAGGAACAACACCTCATCTTCCCATTAGGCCTTCCAAACTTAACATTGAGTTCAACAACTTCAGACCATGAACTCTCTCCTCCCTCGTGATCCTTTTTTTAAATCCAATTTTAATTGTTTATTTAATTACTTTAATTTATTTATTTACTAATTTTATTTTAGTCTCTTAGTTATTTGTTCACTTTTTTATCCATCTTCCCACCCCTCCGCCTACAGGGCCATCTATCACTCGTTTCTATGTTTTGCTTTCACAGTGCGCTGATCCTTGTTCTGCTATTCACACATTCTGCTTTCTTACCTTTATGCCACCATCAGCACCTTCTTTAGCTCTTACCACTACCATTAACACTCCCTTTTGTTTTGTGTCCATGACATCTTTGTCAATCTCTCCTTAGACCCCATCTATCGCTGACCTTCTATCTCATTCTACCTGCTCCACCCCCTCTTAAACAGTATAAAATCTGTCATATTTCTTCTCTTTATTTCTGAAGAAGAGTCATACAGACTCGAAATGTTAATTCTGGTTTTCTCTCTCCACAGATGCTGCCAAACCTGCTGAGTTTTTCCAGCATTTTCCATTTTTATTACAAGTTTAAGCAACCTGTCCTCAGAATTTAACCCTCTAAGCCCTCATTTTCTATTTTGTTCCCATCTTCATAGGCTTTCTTGGCTCTGGGCTTTGTAAGTATCAAGATCACTGAGGGAAATGGAGCTGGCCCTACATTCAGTGAAAATTCTCTGACTAACAGCAAAAGGCCTATAACTTTCTCTCCTGCAAAAGGTAAAGCTTGTAGTGTGTGTAATTGTGAAAGCAAACATAGGAACATAGAAACTAGGAGCAGGAGTAGGCCATTCGGCCCTTTGAGCCTGCTCCGCCATTCATTATGATCATGGCTAATCATCCAACTCAAAAGCCTGCTCCCGCTTTCTCCCCATATCCTTTGATTCCTTTCGCCCCAAGAGCTATCTAACTCCTTCTTGAAAACATACAATGTTTTGGCCTCAACTACTTTCTGTGGAATTCCACAGGCTCACCACTCTCTTCCCTGGGTGAAGAAATTTATCCTCATCTCAGTCCTAAATGGTCTACCCCGTATCCTCAGACTGTGAGCCCTGGTTCTGGACTCCCCCACCATCGGAAATATCCTTCCTGCATCTACCCTGTCCAGTTCTGTTAGAATTTTATAGGTTTCTATGAGATCCCCCCTCATTCTTCTGAACTCCAGTGAATATAATCCTAACCGACTCAACATCTCCTCATATGTCAGTCTCGTCATCCCAGGAATCAATCTGGTAAACCTTCGCTGCACTCCCTCTATAGCAAGAACATCCTTAATCAGATAAGGAGACCAAAACTGCACACAATATTCCAGGTGTGGTCTCACCAAGGTCCTGTATAACTGCAGCAAGACATCCCTGCTCCTGTACTCGAATCCTCTCGCTATGAAGGCCAACATACCATTTGCCTTCTTTACCGCCTGCTGCACCTGCATGCTTACCTTCAGTGACTGATGTACAAGGACACCCAAGCCTCATTGCACATTCACCATTCAGATAATAATCTGCCTTCCTGTTTTTGCTACCAAAGTGGATAACCTCACATTTATCCACATTATACTGCACCTGCCATGCATTTGCCCACTCAATCAGCTCGTCCAAATCACACTGAAGCATCGCTACATCCTCCTCACAGCTCACCCTCCCACCCAGCTTTGTGTCATCTCCAAATTTGGAGATATTACATTTAGTTCCCTCATCTAAATCATTAATATATATCGTAAATAGTTGGGGTCCCAGCACCAATCCCTGCGGTACTCCACTAGTCACTGCCTGCCATTCGGAAAAAGACCCATTTATTCCTACTCTTTGTTTCTTGTCTGCCAACCAGTTTTCTATCCATCTCAATACACTACCCCCAATCCCATGCGCTTTAATTTTGCACGCTAATCTCTTATGTGGGACTTTGTTGAAAGCCTTCTGAAAGTCCAAATAAACCACTTCCACTGGCTCCCCCTCATCAACTCTACTACTTAGATCCTCGAAAAATTCCAGTGGATTTGTCAAGCATGATTTCCCTTTCGTAAATCCATGCTGACTCTGTCTGATTCTGCCACTGTTTTCCAAGTGCTCAGCTATTAAATCTTTTATAATGGACTCTAGAATTTTCCCCACTACCGACGTCAGGCTGACTGGTCTATATTTCTCCCTACCTCCCTTTTTAAATAGTGGGGTTACTTTAGTACCCTCCAATCAGTAGGAACAGTTCCAAAGTCTATAGAATCTCGGAAGATGACCACCAATGAATCCACTATTTCTAGGGCCACTTCCTTAAGTACTCTGGGATGTAGATTATCAGGCCCTGGGGATTTATCGGCCTTCAACCCCATCGGAATCCTGAGGTCAAAGAGGTTTCCCCACATGAGAACTGCTGAGAAGGAAGAGCTTCGAGACCGATAGTGACGCAATCATAGGAAGTTTACGGCACAAAAAGAGGCCACTTGGCCCATGGTGCCTGCGCCGGCCGAGAAATGAGCCACCCAGCCTAAATCCCACTTTCCGGCATTTGCTCCGCAACCCTGCAGATTACGGAACTTCAGGTGCATAGCCAGAACTTACAAATACTGTGAGGTGTCACTTGCGGCTCAGTGGGTTGTGCTCTTGGCTGAGTCAGAAGGCCATGGCCTCAAACCCCAGTGAAGCAAAAAATTCTAGCTGGTCCACCAATGCAGTACTGAGCGAGTGCTGCCCTGTTGGGGGTGCTGTCTTTCAGATGTGATGTTAAACCGTTGCCCTCTTGGGTGGATATGAAATGTTCCCATGGTACTTTTTGAAAATCAGCAGTGAATTCCCCCCGTTGTCCTGAATATTTACCCCTCAACCTACATCACTAAAACACATTATCTGTTCATTGTAATATTGTGGGAGCCAAATTGTCTGCCAACTTTCCCACATCGCGACTACACTTCAAACTACCTACGTGGATTTCAAAGGTCACATGCAACCTACAGCAGGCACCTCAAAGCACCGGAGAAGTATCACCACTGATGCCTTCGCACGATCCTTTGAATCCAGTGGCAAGAATGGCGTCCCCTCTCAAGCCAACACCACCAGCAGCAAGGCACTAACCACTCAAAACCAACTCCCCTGGGGAGGGGGGAATGACGCGTCATCCGTATGCCTGACACCAGATTCCTGAAGCAGCTGTTCTACTCGAAACTTGGTTGTGGCAAGAGACTCCCAGGAGGACAACAAAAGTGCTTTGGGGATGTCCTCAAAACAATAATTGCTGGCGTTGCCAGCGATGCACACATCTCAAGAATCAGTAAGAAAAAAGCACCGGTCTGTTAATTGCTTTACAGGAATGGCAGCTGTACTTTGGGTTCCCAGTATTTTCTGTTCTCTTCTTAAATCCCTCTAGTTTCTTTCATTTTCTTGGTTTTTCTTCCTTGTGTGGACCACTTCATCACTTGACTGAGATTTACCCTCACATCATCCAACAGTTCCCTACTTACCTACAAAAATTGATATATATATATATATAATATGTTCAGCAAGGTATGGAATTAAGATGCAGGTTAGTGATGTTCTAACTGAATGGCAGAACAGGCAGGAGTGGGCTGAACGACCTCTCCCTGCTCCTATGGTTGGGACAAGCTGAAGTTGTTCTCCTTACGGAAGTTTGAAAGGGGATTTGATAGAGGTGTTCAAAAACTCATGAGGGGCCTGGAATACACTCCCGGAAAGTGGGGCGGAGGCAGACCCAGTTGTGGCATTCAAAGGGAATTGGATAATTATCTGATAAGACAAAAAACTTAACAGGGCTACGGGGAAAGGGCAGGATGTGAGACTGGCCGAGTTGCTCTGGCAGAGGTGCAACATGGACACGATTTAATAATTCTACGATTCTTTGAAAGCAGGTTGCAGGTGATTCAGCCCATTCGCTTCCTTTCTGTGCTTGGACTGTCTGTTGTCTCATCCTCACACTCACCCCCACCCGTCCACTCCTTGCCCCTCCCCCACTTCCACTTTCTTCCAATTTAACTGAGGAACGTTCTCATCTGTTAAATTTTCGTATTAATGAAGGGCCAAAAACATTAACCTCTGCCCCTTCCAAACGTGCTGAGTGCTTTCCAGCATTTTCTGTGTTTTTGTTTCAGATTTCCAGCGTTGGTGGTTTTCTTTTCACTCGACTAGTGAGCTTCATGTTGCCGAATAGTTTGTGGAGCGCTGCTGGCCTTCTTCAGGCAACATCCTTACATAATTTTCAAAAGTAAATGTGTTCTATTAACAAACATCCCTAGAAATTGCAGAGAACCAGTTTTTCACCACTCCCCTGTGATTTCACCCACGCTGGATTACTGACATTCTTTCTGTGGTTCCGGGACACAGATCAATTTTTCAACTTGGAGTAGTCCCAAAAACTCTGTCTAAAGAAGTGAGATCATGGCAGAAAAGTGGTTAGCACTGGGACTTGCCCAGTCCGAAGGACTTTCCGACCTCGATTTCTCAAAAAAAGTGAATTAAAGAAAATAAAACGTACTGCATGAATAGTCATGACCCAAGCACATCAGCAAATTGAATGCTTCATCTCCTGAAACTTAATCAGTTAAACCAAACACGATAAAGGTGGCAGGACAGGTAATGGGTTGCAGCTGTAGCACGTGGGGTCCGATGGACACCGGTGTGATCCGCGGCAACCACATCTGCAACTCGAGGAACTTCGGCTCCGAACCGATGAGCTGGAGTCTGAGCTTTGGACACTACCAGGCATCGGGGAGGGGGAAATGTCACCTGGGTCACAGTTCCAGGAGGCTGTGACCCTGCTCAGGCTAGGTACTTCAGATTGGTTCATCGGTCAGGGACAGGAGGGTGTGACTATGAGTGAGGCAGGTATGGAGATCTGGAAGGTGTCAACAGAGGAACCTCCGTCCTTGCAATTGTCCAACAAGCTCGGAGTTCTTGCAGCCTGGTGTAGACGAGAGCAGCGAGGATGAGCAAACTGACTGTGGCACCGTGGTGCAGGGCGCCATTCCAGTTGGGGGGTGGTGGAGTAAAATGGAATGTAGTTGTAGTAGGGAACAGTGCAGTTAGGGGGATAGATACTGTTCTCTGCAGCTTAATGCAAGAGTCCCAAAGACTATGTTGCCTGTCCAATGCCAGTTCAGTTCTTTCCCTTTTCTCTCTCCCAATACTTGAGCTGATTTCAGCAGTACCAGCTGGGGAGGAGAGCAAAAGCACCACATGGTGATATGGCAAAGATCAGACAGAAGGTAAATCGGCAGTGGCTCCCTCGCCCTCCCTCTCACCTTTACCATTACGCTCCTCCTCAAAATATGGAGATAGCCCGGAGGTGGGGGAGGGAATATACTAAAAATTGTCAGAAAGGATTTCGAAATTAACCTCATGACAGGATGGGACATGACTGCTCAGCCGGTGTTGAAAAGGAATCAGCCCAAATGCTAGTAAGAAATTTAAACCAAGACTGGCAATGGTGGTCCTCCCTCGAAACATCTACACACATTGCCTCAGGCATCCTACTTTTTGGGATCTTTCGAGTCATTATCCACGCACCTGGCCAAGGTACCCACATGCTGCGGTAACTCCTCTCCTTTACCAGTAAGTTCACACTCTCTCCTTGGCACTTGGCCCAAGCATGGCAGAAACAGCATTAACTCTTTGCTGGCATGGGCTCACCTGCCTTCAGGGCAAGTGCAATCCCAGCAGGAACGAGTGCACCATGGGGCTGCACAGGGCAGGACAACAGGCAGGACCGCACAGGCCTCATGTTAAATTCTCCGTCCAGCAGTCAGTTCCACTGAAGTCATGGTTGCTTGAGGTCAATGGTGGGGCAAGGGTTAGAGAGAGGGGAGCAGTCAACGGTCCAAGGCAAATTTCTACCCCATAAGTTTTCCCCTCTAGAATTCCTGCTGCTGGTTGTAGTAAAGGTGACACCCACCTTGCCCGTCCCCACCATGGAGAGGGAACCTCCATAGATCATGGGTGGAGATTGGGATCAGTTGCGATGTCTTCCAGCCTGGCCTTCTGTTGTCTGTCTGACTCGCATGAAGTATGGCAACTTGGGTAATGTGACAGAGTGCATCCCACAGAATCACACGCTACCTGGAGCTAGTGGCTTTGAGGAGAGAGGCACAAAAAAACTATGTTTTTTGCCAATTCCCTCGGTGTTGCATGTAGCATTAGAAGTGCAAAGGTTGCGATGGTGTCAGCCGTGACTCAGTGGATAGCCCTTTCACTTCTGAGACAGCAGGTTACATCCCTTCCAGACGGTTATGCATATAATCGAAGCTGGTGCAGTACTGAGTGAGTGCTTTAATGTCGGGAGATACTAAACCGAGGCCCTGTCTGTCCTCTCAAGTGGGTGTAAAAAGAATCCCACAGCCACTTTGTCGAAAACAAATCTTCACCCCAGTTAGCCAGGCCAACATTTATCCCTTAACCAACATCAGTAGAACTAGAACAAAAACAGAATTACCTGGAAAAACTCAGCAGGTCTGGCAGCATCGGCAGAGAAGAAAAGAGTTGACGTTTCGAGTCCTCATGACCCTTCAACAGAACTGAGTAATATTAGGAGAGGGGTGAAATATAAGCTGTTTAAGGTGGGGGGGGGGGGGTTATGTGGTTGTAGGGACAAGCAAGCAGTGATAGGAACAGATAATCAAAAGATGTCACAGACAGTCAGTAGAACTAGGTGATCTGGTAATCGTCACGTTCATGGTTGTGGGAGCTTGCTGTGCACAAATCAGCTGCCACGTTTGCAAGGTTACAACTGAGATTACATTTCAAAAGTACTTCATTGGTTGTAAAACACTTTGGGATGTCTTGAGATCATAAAAGGTGCTGTATAAAGGCAAGTCTTTCTTAAAGAATTTGCAGTTGGTGGGGGGGACAAAAAGAGACAGAAAATTGGTTATGGGGTTTTAGTAGCTTGTCCTGCTTTAGAGTCACTTGTCTCTTATTCACATTGACACCTTCTGCTCACAGTTAGGGCACAGAATCCTCTGTAAGTCTTGGCTGTTCCTTAAAGCTTACAACTCTTATTACAAAATCCTTTGGACCAGTTCCCAGAGGGAATTTCCCTGCTTCCAGTAATACTGCTGTAATTTCTCCATTTCACACACACACAAAAAAAAATACTGAATGGAATACTTCTAGCAAGCTTATCCCATTCTTCACTTCTGAGAACTATATCTAGAAAGAATAATTACTGAGGAGAATGATTCCAGTAGCGATGCAGTTTGTTTTGACAGCTTTACTGGTGTTGTAGAGTTTCAAAAAAGGAAAGATAGTCAAAAACATATTGCTATAGTCTAAAGTCTGGAGCATGGTTATAATAACAGCCAGCTTTGCTGTGGTTCCATTACTTAGCCATGGGAAACTGTCTAAATAACATCTGAAGATTAATTGGAGTTATCTAATTTAAACCAACACTCCCACTACAGTAATGAGGGATTGCTGCATTGTCAGAAGTGCCATCTTTTGGATGATTCGTTAAAGTGAGACCCGATCTGCTCTCTCAGGTGGACATCAAGAAACCATGGCACTATTCCTTTTTTTTTAATTCATTCACGAGATGTGGACTTCACTGGCTGGGCCCAGCATTTATTGCCCATCCCTAATTGCCCCTTGAGAAGGTGGTGGTGAGCTGCATTCTTGAACTGCTGCAGTCCATATGGTGTAGGTACACCCACAGTGCTGGTAGGGAGGGAGTACCAGGATTTTGTCCCACTGACAATGAAGGAACAGTGATATATTTAAGTCAGGATGGTGAGTGACTGGAGGGGAACTTCCAGGTGGTGGAGGTGTTTGAGGAAGAGCAGGAGAATTATCTCCAGTGCCCTGGTTAATATTTACCCTTTAATCGAAAGCATTAAAAATAAATGACCCTGTCATTATCACATTGCTGTTTGTGGGACCTTGCTGTGTGCAAATTGGCAGCCCAACACTGCAATAGTCTCTACGCTTCAAAACTTAACTGGCTGCAAAGCGCTTTGGGATGTCCTGCAGACATGAAGGTGCTATATAAGTACAAAGTTCTTCTTTCTAGATGTGGCAACTGCTTTCCTGGTTATCGCAACAACTTCTCCAGTTATTGTTTTGTCTTACCGAGAGGAGTGAATGCCAGACACTGTTGACTTGGCTCGTTGCTCTTCATCTACCTTCAGATTAATCTACTTCTCCAGCTGTGGGATTGTCGCTTGTGATCACTGCAAACTTCTTCACTCAGGAACCACTTGGTAGCATCTTCCTAAATACATTTCAAAATAAGCACCACAAGCTCTGAAGCAGGACATGAGCCAGGATTTTCCAGTCATCGGACAGGCTCGGCGGGAGCAGTCGCAGAGCTGCCTGCAATCGGCTCCGCACCGCGATTTCACGTGGGCGGGCCTTAACATGGATCTTGAGCACTACCGAGCACTACCTGTGCGGGCTGGGGTGGGAAGGACACTCGGGCCCAGCGCGCAGTTCGCACATGAAAAAGCGCTTCAATCCCCGAGGGCACATAAAATTCAACTCAATTACCTCGTTTAATGGCCTTAATAGGCCTTTCAATTATCGGCGGGTGGGCAGCCAACTCTGGCACGCGTCTGCCGAATGAAATTTCGCGCGAATTCGCGATGACATCAGGACGCACACCCAGAGTTATCGCGCGTCATTTTATATCCCGGCACGTTGGGCGTGTGCCCACACGCCAAATGTAAAATTCTACACATGGGTTTCTTTCATTATCCACTTTTCCTTTGATCTACACAAGAAAGCATCTTTGTAAAAAAAAACAAGAGTTTACAAGTTAGCAGTGGTAATCTTTTCTTGGCTATTAAACTTAAAGCATAGAATGGAACATTTCTAAACTCTACTGCAAGTGGATTGAGACACCTAGTGAAGCAAGATGTCCAAGAGCAACAAGGTGAGGTAGATAATAATTGTGGAGAGACTGGAGAAGCTGCAATTGTCCTCCTCAGTGCAGAGCAGATTCAGGGGAGATTTAACAGAAATGTTCAAGGTTATGAAGAGTTTAGATAAAGTGAATAAGGAGAAACTGTTTCCAATGGCAGGAAGATGGGCAACCAGAGGAGACAGACTTGAGATAATTGAAAATGAACCAGGACGAGATGAGAATTTCTTTGAACACAACAAGTGGTTGCGTTCAGAATGTGCTGCCTGAAAGGGTGGTAGAAGCAGATCAGCAGTAACTTTCAAAGGGACTTGGATAGGTATTTCAAATGGAAAAAAAAATCACAGATCTATGGGGAAGGAACAGGGTACTGGGACTAATTGGATAGTTCTTTCAAAGAAACCAGTAAAGGCACAGTCAGGCAAGTGACCTCCTTCTGTGCTGTAAGATTCTATGGGTTATGCAAATCCATCAGTTTTTTCATCTTCCTCCTCTCATTTCAATACAATTCTGTACACCACAGTGTTCATCAATTCCATCTTCACATTTGGATTCATTTTATAAATGTATTTCTGCCACAACATGAGCTATTTGGAGAATGAGGATTATCAGTGGTCTGTCACATGTAAAATACACCGGCTGACATTCATACTTAGGACACATTTTTGCTGTAGTGTCAACATTAACAAAAAGGATCAAAAGCAAAATACTGCGGATGCTGGAAATCTGAAATAAAAATAGAAAATGCTGGAAAAACTCAGCAGGTCTAACAGCATCTGTGGAAAGAGAAACAGAGTTAGTGTTTTGAGTCTGTATGACTCTTCTCAGAGCTCTGAAGAGTCATATGGACTCTAAGCGTTAACTCTATTTCTCTCTCCACAGATGCTGTCAGACCTGCTGAGTTTTTCCAGCATTTTCTGTTTTTACTTAACAAATAAATTGTTTTACATTTTGCAAGCTCAGGATATCCCACAAGAAAGCACTTTGCGACTAATGAAGTACTTTTGGAAGTATAGACACTGTTGTAATTTAGGAAACACAGCAACCAATTTGCGCACAGTAAGCTCCCACAAACAGCAGCGTGGTATTCACCAGATTTTAGAATTGCTTGCTTTGGAATACGTGTTGGCCAGGACATTGGGGTGAACTCCACCTGGTAGACTTTGAGTGAGCGGAGGAGTTGAGGTAGTTTCATGATCCCTTCCTCCTGCAGTTGGGTTAGTCCGCCAATGTACACTACCAAACGTCTAAGTGAAGCCCAATTGAGCAAGGACTTGGAGGATAACTGGCATCTGTGGAACTAAGTTACTACAAGGCTTCAAACCCTCAGGGAATACAGCGGTGGTTCTGGTTCCCTCATAAGGTAGGGGAATATTGAGGTTCTGGTCAAAATTCAAACTAGGACTGCACAATTTGACACTGAATTTTAGAACTCTCGGTTATCAGAAAAGGGTTAAGACGTTTGAGACTTCTTCACCGTGGTTAAGCCTATTCTTTGAAATAATAGGATTGTGGCCTTTAAAATCCCAATGAGAATATTTTGTTCAGCTGAACAAAACTTGAAATTGGATAAGCAGAGCAAAATGAGGAGGGTATCTATATAAAAACTACAGAAATGTAGGATTCCAGGAAATCTTTCCTTTTGTAGCTAACAATGCCTGGGATAAGATGCAAACACAGCTAGAGATCTCGCTACCTATAAAAGGGAGTTGGATGAGCTCCTGAGTGTAGGAAACATTTCCAGTTGTAAGAATACAGAAATGCAAGGTGCTGGTGGTGGGGGGGGTGCGGTTTGCAGCATCAGACTGTAGCAGTGATCATCATCATTTCCTGGACCACCCCCACCAAGTGGGTGATGGTGGTATGTAAGGAATATTACCTTTTGGCTACAAAATGAAATTCCATTAGAAGACCAGTTGAGCTGAATGGACCTGTTTATAAGCTATAAATTCTATGTAAGGCTGGTAATGCCAGTTTTATTTGCCAAGAAACTACAAGTTACCAGATACTTTGGTGGAAATAAAAACAGAAAATGTTGAAAATACACAGCAGGAGACGCAACGCCTGCCCTTTTATCTCCTCGCTTCTTAATGTCCAAGGCCCTAAATACTCCTTCCCAGTGAAAGTGATTTACTTGTACTTCTTTTAATTTAGTGTACTGTATTTGCTGTTCACAATGTAGTCTCCTCTACAATTTGGATTCCAAACACACATCGAGTGAAGATTTCCATTCAATTTACATGCGTGATCCCGACCTTCGACTCGCCCGTCATTTCAATTCTCCACCTCGCTCCCACTCTGACCTGTCCTCGGCCTGCTGCAATCGAGCTCAATGCAAGCTCGAGAAACAGCACTTCATCTTCCGACTTGGCACTTTACAGCCTTCTGAACTCAACATTGAGTTCAACAATTTTCGGTCACAACCTCTGACCCCAATTTGATTTGTGTTTCTTCAATGGTTTCTTTCCCCGCTTTCTCATTTCTCTCTTATTTCCTTTATCTGTTGTTCAACAGCAACCATCCTGCCATTCAACTTCCTCTAAACTCTTCTTTTGTTTCTTTACTTGTCCTGTTTGGCCTTGCAACATGAAAACTTTTGTCATTCAATCTCTCCTGTCCTCCACTCTATCACAAACCTTCTCTTTTATTCTTCTCCACCCCCTCCCCCTTTCACTTGCTCAATGGATTGGATTGGATGGGAAAGATCTGGAGGATTGGATTGGATGGGAGAGGTCTGGAGGGTTATGGACTAGGTGCAGGTCAATGGGACTAGTGGAATAATATTTCGGCACAGACTAGAAGGGCTGAATGGCCTGTTTTCTGTGCTGTAGTGTTCTATGGTTCTAAAACCTATTATTACATTTCTAACTTTTCTTAGTTTGGATGCATGGTCACAGAATTGAAATGTTAACTCATTTCTCTCTCCACAGATGTTGCTTGCTTAGTATTTCCAGCATTTTCTGTTGCTGTTTCGATTTAAGATTGACAATGCTGGCTGTCTTTTGCTTTTGTTTTCTTAGATCGTTTAGCTGGTAAGCATTCAATGGCGAGCTTCCTAGACTGAGTCTCAGCCACTGTCCTGGGAATTAATAACTCCTCCCAAGGACAAATCTGCATAGGTAATAATTCACCCGTCAGGCAGTCCTGAGCCTTGTGACTGTCTCTAGTCGAATGATCTGACTGGCAACTCAGTCAACATAATGCCTTGAGAAGGCGTATGAGAGGCTTTATAAATTTATATGAATTTATTCAATTTGTGGGAGGTGGTGGCGTAGTGGTATTGTCACTGGACTGGTAATCCAGAGACCCAGGGTTATGCTCCGGGGACCCGGATTTGAATCCCAGCTTTGAACCCCACCAGAGCAGATGGTGGAATTTGGATTCAATAAAAAATAAATCTGGGATTAAAAGTCTGATGATGACCATGAAACCATTGCCAATTGTTGTAAAAACTCATCTGGCTCACTAATGTCCGAAATCTGTCATCCTTACCTGGTCTGGCCTACATGTGACTCCAGACCCACAGCAATGTGGTTGACTCTTAAGTGCTCCTGAACAGGGCAATTATGAATGGGCGATAAATGCTGGCCTAGTCAGTGACGCCCACTTCCCATGAATGAATTTTTTAAAAAAAAAATCACAGGATATGGGCTGCTCCTAAGTGCCTGAAGACTAATAACCACTGGGAATTTCCTTAGGGTTCCTCCTGTTACAACTCCGTATGTAAGTGGAGTGGCTGGGGGAGGAAAATCAGAGCAGAGAATGCCCCTGAGGAAATTCCATCAAAGGGAGAGTAAACCCGAGGAGAAGCAAGTTAAATCTGAAGGAAATGACAGAACATGTACACTACAATCCCAGTACTGATGGATTCAGATTAATATTTTAATTGCTAACAAAAAATTACTAATTGAGAAATATTTTCCAAACAGTTACTGATCCTGAGAGAGCTCTTCAAATGAAAACATCCAACTTCCCAAATGCATCGGGCTGAATTTTATTAGTGTCACTGAAATGTATTAGGTTAGTACAACACATTGCTCAGCAATTAACTAGCAGACTGATGCCAATCCCCTACATGGTGAACGTCACCCTTAAGCCTTTTAAAATGTGTATTGTGTGTGATGTACAACTCAAACTGTCAGCTTTCACTGTCTAGACTCACACATGAAGAGTGGCTGCTTTTGTGTGGGGCACTGCAGGACAGCCAGTGTCCACAGAATCTGTACTCCAGCTTGAATTAACTCCCACGACCACTGTTTTCCCCTAGTGTTACACAACTCAAAGGCAGTCATTAACATTTGGGTGTAAAAACTGGAGATCTCAAAATTGGAAAATTGAATGGGGTGGGGGGGGGGTGCATAAAAGGTCCCATATCATCCCTTTTTACACCATCACCCACATTAAAATGACCTCCAAAGTGCTGAGGGAGAGAGAAGGGAAAAATATATGAACCAAACACTGGCTTCAGAGCAGTGTTGGCAGAGCCTTTTGGCAGGGCTGTCAGCTCTCCGCAGACCTGGAAATAAAACTCAAATCCAAAGAAAGAGACTGAACTTGAGCAGGGAAAAGTGTTCTGGTATCGATTATGCAGACCAGTTGGGGTCACAAGAGGGATGACCACTTGGACCAGGTGACCAGCACCCATGATCCTGTACCCAGTGAGATTCATCACCCTCAGGAGAGGTGGTGAGAGAATGGGAGAAGCCTGAAGCCCAAGTAGTCATTCACGGTTAAGACACAAGTTATACCATGCTTTTGCTTTAGTCCCAGTCCTCCTCCTGCCCATTTGCTCTTTCCCTTGTGCACAGAGTGGAAATGATGCCTTCAGCCTTTCTGTGATAGGTTCTGGATGGTGCAGTGGGGTCAACATTGGTCCTTGACCTTTGGATTCAAGGGTACCTCTGCCAGATGGAATGCCTTCTCTTTCGGTACTGTAGGGCTCTCAAGGCAAATTCATTTGTGCAGTCTCAAGGACAAATCTAGCATATTATTTGGGAGAGTTGCTGTGATAAAGTACGCACTGAGTGTGTAGGGAACACTCCTTTGGAGCTGGTACTGAAGCACATTGTTATGGAGCACATTAAAGGAAGCTTTCCACTGTGTAGAATCTTCTCTGCCTGTGAATGCCCAGTGCTGGCACTGGGGGCTTTCAAAATGCAAAGTGCTTCATTCCCCTAGCGCCAACATTCCTGAACTGGACGGGTGCAGAAGTTCCTGACTCCAAAAAGTTTCTAAAATTTGCTGGGCACCACCCATTTTCTGAATCATAATTCCAGTTGCGCTAATGTACAATGGCTGGGAGTATCAATCCCCATCAATATTCACCCAACAATGTGCTTCGGTCCAGTGAATAGACAGGTAACAAAAAGAGGTGCAAATAAAATTTAGCCCAGTTCTAGCACCACCACCCCCACTCCAAATCCCATTCACATGGAGAAAGCTCAGAGATACAGCAAATGAGGAAACTCAACTTCTGTCCGAAAGTTGTATCAGTCCGTGGTTTTTCTAAGTGGAGCAGAATTTTAGGGCCGGAGTTTCAGCCAAGAGCCCAAAGTGCAATTAATTGGCAGGACTGTGCAAAGGAGAAGCAAGCTGGTCTGTCGACAGCAATGAGGCACGTTTCCTTAGAACACAGGACAACATCAAAAAAAAAGGGACAAGAGCGGAAAACCTTGCCGGAAAAACCCTCAACAGAACAAACCTTCAAATGGTAATTTTGTACATTCGAGGTGTGCAGTGTAAGAATTCCATTCAAGATTAAGAGAAAGGTACCAGAAACTTCAGGGGAGTAAAAAAGCAGAAGTTAAAACTCACAATGCTTTTATTCATTCTAAAGTGCTTCCCCAAATCATAAGTTGAAAAGGAAAACAATCAGCCTTCAATTTCCTTTTCATTCATGGGGCGATAGGCCGTATTTACAAGTACAATATTGACAAAGGTCTGGGAGCAGGTTAGCCCGCCTGCTCTCTCAGGCCTGCCCTTGCCCAATCTCCCCCCTCCCTCCAACCCCCACCCTCTAACCAAAATAAGAAGGAAAGGAGAATACAATTAATTAGGGAAAAGTCTAAAATACAAATACTTCGGTGTGGAAATGAATTGGACCCCCTAACCTCCTTAGGATAAATCTGTAAGCAATGGTTTCATTAAAACTGTTTCACTATCGTTGAGTAAGGTTGGCCTCTAACTGTGCAGGTGGACGTGGACATTGACGCAATCTGGGAATTAGAGGGGTTTGAGTCAAGGATAGATGTCCAGTGGCCTCGGGTTTGACTCCCGGACCTTGCTGAGTTGGCTGATCTCGAGTCGAGGTCACTACAATTGGTCTCAGGCTCTTTGGCGGGACAGATGAGGAATAACTCACCAACTAGTGTTGGAAAGTGTGTGTATTGGACAAGAACGCGATTCGAGCTTGAGCACTGATTCCCTTGAAGGATGGAGGAACACTGTTAGGGATCATCACATGTTAGGGTCACTTGGGAGGAATACCAGAAGGTGCCTAGAGCCCCCAATCCCTCCAATCTCCACTGCCAGAACCAAACCTCACTGCCTTCAAGAGGAGAGAAATTAGAAGGAGTACAGGGACAAGAGAAGGCCATTCAGTTCCTGATCTCTATCTGAACTCCTTTTAAATGAGTTAACACATCCAGAGGAGTGGAACCCCAGGCAATGTACAAGGAACAAATTAAGGGAGGCATTTAATATGTTCTCCTGCTGTGCAAAAATTGAGGGGGGAAATCAATGACTTAAACAAGACAGCAGTGAAAATGTTGACAATGGTCATTTGTGTGAAAAAATACGTTCTTTTTAAACCACATTGTTTGCAAAATGTTTTGAGTGCAGATACAGGGCAGTGGAGTGACACCCAATATTGCCCAGTGACTATGATGAAGCAACATGCTACCTGTCTCCTTGCTCCACAAAGCGAGATACAGAGGGAGGACAGCTTTCATATGCTTCACAGCAAGAATACATATCTGCAACTGTTCCATGCGGACCACCCGTAATCAGATGTCTAAATCAGATTCATTTTGGCTTAGGCATTTATACGTTCATCTTTGCATATATTTCCACTTACCTCAATTTTCCCTTTTTTAATATATAAAAAAAATTCTCTTTGTTCATCTTTCTCTTCCTGGCTGCATTTTTGCTCTCTTACCCACACCTGTGTGAACATCCAAAAGTTGGATGTCAAAATCAGATGGGTACTGAGGAAAATATTCAATGTTCGCAATTAAGGGATGAAATCAGAGAGAGTACACACACACACACACACACACACACACACACACACACACACACACACACACACACACACACACACACACACACACACACACACACACACACACACACACACACACACACACACACACACACACACACACACACACACACAAAGGAAGTGAGAAATGGACAGACAGACATACACAGAATAAAACATATACATACCAGAGTCAGTCAGAGATAAATTCCAGAGGGAGGCACAGAAAGGATAAGACATACTTACGGGTAGAGAGAGAGATACAGGGCAGATATAGGCAGAACACAAAGACTAGTGCATTAATTACAGGAAGGAAAAAAACCAAGGCTTTAACCTAGGCTGATGGCGATGCTCAAAGATAATCTTCTCCTCTCCCCAAGATTGGTTGGCAGAATTCAACCAGTTTCCCAACTCATGCAATCAATAACTGGTTCACTAACGCCCTTTAGGGATGGAAACCTGTCCTGCTTAGGCAGTCTGGCCCACGTGAGATGCCAAACCCAAAGAGTAAGATGGCTGACTCTCAACTCTGAAAGCCACTCAGTTGTAGTGAAGAAGGGTTCTCACCATCACCTTCCCAAGGGCATTTAAGGATGGGCAACAAACGCCGGCCGTGCCAGCAACAGCCACATCCTACGAATGAATAAGGTCCAAGGTAGCGTGGGCATCTGAACATAACAAATAAGGGGAACTTTGTGCAATTTGCATCAACAGGATCCCTGATTAAGATAATCCCTCAGGAGAAAACAACATCGATGCCCCAGTGACACAACCGACAGTGAATTACAAGGTAATTATGAGAAACCTCACTAAGTCACATTAATGACCAACAATTCATTACTTCAGAGATCAGGATAATTAGCAATGGGATGTAGTGCTTATGTTTTGTTATAAAATTAAACAGGTTTCTTCTCTGCATAATGTTGCCCATTCATTCAGCAGCAAGATCCAACTCACTTCATGTGAAACGTGACTAAAACTCTCAGCTGAATGCACAGACACACATCTACAGTCTTTGCAAGAACCACTTTCCAATACCAGATTGAATTTGATTTCTTTTTGAAAGTTGCTTATTGGGAGAAAAAAAAAATCATTGAACTTCATATATTAGTGGGCAAAAAAAAACCCTGCAGAAAAAAAAAAATCATTGTTAAAATCTTTTTTTTTGGGAGGGGTCGGTAAACAATGCATGTTAAACAATAAACGAGGATGAGCTGTGGTAACAAAACCACCGCCTCAGGAACAAGTGGAGACTTAAGTCTCTCATTGGAGCTCAGTTCACTAAGTGCAGCAACGGATGTCTCCTCAATGTCCAGACATCCAAGTCCCATACCCATGTAAGGTTCGACATCCGTCTCTTTTGTTTAAAATCCTCCCTCTCTCACACGTTGGTCAGGCCCGCTTCGACCTTTTTCCTCCTTTGAGTTTTAGTTTTTAAAAAAAAAAGCAGGCGGATTTTTTCCCCCTCATCCTCTTTTCAGTTTTTTTTTAATAAAAGAAAAAAAAAGTCTACTCCGCCCCGCTCCTCTCCTGCTTACGGCCTTTCCCTCGTTCACTCGTGAACGTCCCATATTTCAGACAGCAAGGGCGGCAGCTTCTTGTCCTGAAGCCTGAGGGCAAAGACCTGCTCCGAGTGGACACTGCTCAGGGTTCGAAGACTGACCAGCTTCATCAACATGCGAGGGAACATCAGGTGATCCTGTAAAACAGAAAGAAGTATCACTTACTGAATTATCCAACATAGAAGGAGGCCATTCGGCCCGTTTCATCTGTGCTAGCTCTTTGAAATCCAATTAGTTCCATTCTCTTGCTCGTTCCCTGTAGCCCTGTCAATTTTTCCTTTTCCATATTATATCCAATTCCCTTTTGAATGTTACTATTGAATCTGCTCTTTCAGGCATTGCACTCAAGATCATTACAACTCACTGTGCAGGAAAATTTTTCATCTCCGCTGTTTCTTCCCATCAATTAACATAAATCTATGACCTCTGGTTACCAACCTGCCAGTGGTAAATATTTCTCCTACTCGACTCTATTACGTGGGCATTTGACAACTTTTAGAATCTTACAGTGCAGAAGGAGGCCATTTGGCCCATTATGTCTATGCTGGCTCTCTGAAAGAGCAATCCAATTGGTCTCACTCCCCTGCACTCTCCCCGTAGCCCTGCAATTTTTTACTTCTAAATTATGTACCCAGTTCCCTTTTTAAAGTTACTATTGAATCTTCTTCCACCACTTTTTCAAGCAACACTTTCCAGACCACCACAACTAACTGAACAAATACGTTCCTCGTCATATCCCCTGAGGTTTTTGCCAATTATCCTAAATCTGTGACCTCTGGTTACTGACCTTTCTGCTAGTGGAAACAGCTCCTCTCTGTCTAGACAAACAAAACCCCGCATAATTTTAAATACATCTACTATATACTAGTTTAAAATTGAAACTTATCAGCAAAAGTTTCACATTTTCTTCTATAATTCCCCCTCTCCAATTTTGTGTTGAGAACATCGTGTGAATCAAGTTGAGGGATTTTTCTGTTGGAAATGGGGCACTTTCTTACTCCCAGCACCGAGTGTCAGCATCAAGCACTCTCTCAGGATCAGTACAAGTATAATATCAACCCTGACTCAGTACTCCTGCCACTGAGTCAGAATGTCATGGGTTCAAGTTCAACTCCAGATTCTTGAGAACAAAGATCCGGGCTGCCACGTTGAGGCAGTAATGGGGGAAGAGGGTTGCACTGTCGGAGATCCCATCTTTCGGATGAAACTTTAAAGCTGAGGCTCCGCAAGCGATCACATGGCGCTTTTTCGAAGAAGGGCAAGGGAGTTCTCCCTGGTGTCCTGGCCAATATTTATCCCTAACCCGACACCAAAAACCGATTACCTGTTCATTATCACACTGCTGCTTGCTGTGCACAATTTGGCTGCCATGTCTCGTAGAAAATTTAGCATAGGAGGAGGCCATTTGGCCCACTGAATCTGTGCTAACCAAAAATGAGTTATCCAGCCTAATCCCACTTTCTCTTGGGGCATTGCCCTGTAAAATACTGTACTGCAGTTGCATATCCATTTTTAAAAAAAAAAAATACAATGAGGTTTATGATTCTTCCTTTGCCTCAGGTTACATCCCTTTCATTACAAACTGTGACGACGCTTCGAAATTCCTTCTCAGGCTGTAAAGCGTTTTGGGATGCCCTGAGGCTGCGAAAGGCGTTATACACAAGTGCAAGTCCTTCCGCTTTCTGTATTGTTGAACTTACCTTTGGTCTCTTGATGCGCAAATACGAGTGAAGTGCCTCAACATACGGCTGCTGGAGCCTCTCAACTAATTCATGGTCTTGAACATTAGGGCGGTCTGCAAAGACAAAAATTCCAAAGTCAACTGAATGAAAATAAAAGGGCTCTGCACTGTTTTTATAGAAAGCAACAGGATCAACTCGATAACAAAAATTCGAGGTTTCCCCTCCCTTAGGTGTGGGATGCTGGAATTATACCACAAAGTGGAGCACGCTTTAGTTTGCAATTGACTACCAACTGCTACCAACTGGGGAAAGATTAGGGAGTTATCCCAAATGTCTAAAAACCAGTTTACACCGGGTGTAGGGGAGGAACAAGGGAGTCTCCTCCGTCTGTACTCCGTGGCCTTGTGAATAAACCGGGATTAAGGAAGAGACTGGCTCCAGGTTCATCCTTTCCTCAATGTATGAACCGTGACTTCAGCACCAAGGTCTGGGTCTTACGAGCAGGTAATTTGCTTCTTACGGCATACGAACATAAAGACATACGAAACAGGAGCGGGAGCCGTAGGCTGGCAGAGTATGCCCCTTGAATCTGCTTCACCATTCAATATGATCATGGCTGATCTTCAGCTTCGAATCCACTTTCCTGCCCCCTCCCCATATGCCTTGATTCTCTGAGACACTAAGAATCTGTTTATCCCCACCTTAATAATATTCAATGATGGAGCATCCACCACCTCCCCCCACCGAAATAGAGAAATCCAAAGACAAAAACAACTCTCTGAAGTGAAGAAATTTCTCCTCACCTCAGTTCAAAATGATTGGCCCTTTATCCTTAGACTGTGCCCCCCGCACCCTCCGCTAACCAACCCCCCTCACCCACCCACCCAGTGTTCTAATTCCCCAGCCCAGGGAAACAACCTCTCAGTGCTTATCCTGTCAAGCCCCTTCAGAATCTTTCATGTTTCAATCAGATCATCTCTCATTCTTCTCAACTCCAAAGAATATAGACCCAGTTTACACAGCCTCTCATCCCAGGGACCAATTTAGTGAACCGTCGCTGTGCCTCCAATACTAGTATATCCTTCCTTAAATCGGGAGATCAAAACTGCACAAAATATTCCAGATGTGGTCTCACCAAAGCTCTGTACAATTTTGGCAAGACTTCTTTATTCTTGTACTCCAATCCCTGTGCAGTAAAGACCAACATGCCATTTGCCTTCTGAATTGCAAAGAACTGACTATAGTTATGCAGTCATACTGAAAATTAGCCAGTATGGGAAGTCGAAAATTGGTGCGGTAAGGAATTCGCAACTTAGGCTGGGGCTGAGGGACAATTCGGAGCAGATCACAGCAAGTTTTAATTGGAATATAAGAAATAGGAGCAGGAGTAGACCTTTCGGCCCCTCGAGTCTGCTCTGCTATTCATTAAGATCATAACTAATCTGTTACTTCAGCACCACCAACTACAAGTTCCCCTCCAAGCCCACCCACCATCCTGACTTGGAAATATATCGCCATTCTTTCACTGTCATTGGGTCAAAATCCTGGAAACCCCTTTCTAACAGCACTGTGAGCGTACCTACACCACATGGACTGCAGCGGTTCAAGAAGACAGTTCACCACCACCCTCTCAAGGGCAATTAGGGATGGGCAATAAATGCTGGCCGAGCCAGTGACACCCACATCCCGTGAACAGATAAATTTGAAAAATCTCCACTTTCCCACCCTATCCCCATATTTTTTGATTCCCTTTATGTCCAAAAATCTTTCAATCTCTGTCTCCAATAAACTCAACGACTATACATCCACAGGCCTGTGTGTTGAGAATTCCAAAGGTTCACAACCCTTGGAGTGAATAAACTTGTCCTCAGTGGATGACCTCTTATCCTGAGACTATGACCCCCCCTAAAGTCTAAAGTCTCCAGTCAGGGGAAAACATCCTTTCAACATCTGGTTGCAGAGTAGATGATATGAGGTGTTTGATGCTGGCGCCGGTATGCCTTAAACGGGAAGACATCTCATTCCTCGCATCCACGGTGAACGCAGAATAATTTCATTCATAAAAAGCTTAAACAAAAAAAAATGAAGAGAAACCTGCTGAGAAGATATTGATGGCTATGAGCAGGGCATACTCAGCATCATCCAACTGCAGCTTCCTCATGCCCTTCGAAAACTCGAAGATCGGGTTAATGAATTCAAACTGCAGCCCTGAGTGAGAGAGACAGCAACACGTTATGCCAAGGTAGCATGAGAACGTTCACGTGCCAGAGCTCTGCCAGTTCTGAACCTCGTGGCATTAATACCCCGCCGAGCTGGCAACAGCTCAAGAGTTAAATACAGGGGTGGGGGGGGTGACTTTGGGTGCAATTGGCATTCTGGGCACAAACTGCACCCAAAATTGTGCTCGTTTTAAGAAGTGTTTTTTTTTTTTGCCTTATATTTCCACTCAAACTTACTTACAAAACAGCCACAACTGGAGTATTGTGTCCAATTCTGGGCACCACACTTTAGTAAGAGTGCGGAGGCTTTAGAGAGGATGCAGAAAGGTTTCACAAGAACAATTCCAGGGATAAGGGACTTCATTTGTGTGGATAGATTGGAGAAGCTGGGGTTGTTCTCCTTAAGAGAAGAGGAGAATTGGCAGAGAAGTTCAAAATCATAAGAGTGCAGATCAGAGAGAGAGAGAGATAAAAAACTGCTCCCGTTAGCAAAAGGATTGAGATTTAAGTGGAATGGCAAAAGAACCAATGGGGAAAGTGTTTTTGAAGCAGGGAATGGTTAGGATCCCAACTGCACTGCCTGAGAGTGTGGTGCAGGTAGATTTAAATTGTGGCCTTTAAAGGGAATTGGCTAAGCACTTGAAGGGAAAATATTGACAGGGTGATTGAGTGGGATTAGCTGAGTTGCTCTTGCAGAAGAGACAGCAAGGACATGACGGGCCAAAGGGCCTCTTATGATTCTACATCACTGAGAATTCAATCTGCCACATGAACCAAAGCAATCTTTTAACCAAAGTTTTAAAATGCAATTCTCTTTCAAAAGTAATTTTGATATGTTTGGGAACCTTGTGCAATTTCAATTAATACACAAGAAAACAGGTTTAAGACAAAAATTGAAACATTTTTAATCACAACGTCAATCCACCACCTGTGAATAACTCTATTTTAAATGACTGAAAAAGACTTTTAAAAGATGTACTGTACATTTGCTAGTTACACTGGAATACTAACAGGGAACTTATTTGTAAATTAAAAAATTACATTCAAACATTTTTAAAACATGCTAGCACACTTGTGTCCCAAAGATCCAAATTTATGTTTAGAGCCTTCACAAAAGAGCACAATTTTTATTTATTCATTTTTGGTTTGTGAGCAAAGACCAGCATTTATTGCCCATCCCTAACTGCCCTTCAGAAGATGGTGGTGAAATGTCTTCTTGACCCGCTGCTGTCCATGTGCTGTAGGTACACCCACAGTGCTCTTTTCTGCAGAAATTTGATACAACTGAGTGGTTTGCTAGGCCATTTCAGAGAGCAGTTAAGCATCAACCACATTGCTGTGGGTCTGGAGTCACATGCAGGCCAGACTGGGTAAGGACAGTAGATTTCCTGCCCTAAAGCACATTACTGAACCAGACGGGTTTTTAAGACAATAGTTTTATGGTCACCGTAACTGAGACTAGCTTTTTACTCCAGCTGTACTAACTACATTTAAATTCCCCCAGCCGCTGTGAACCATTAGCGTGGGCTTCTGGGTTATTAGTCCAGTGATATTAGCACTATGCTACCGTCTGTCTAGTGGAATTAGTGGTGAAATTAAAACTATACAGTGACATTAGCACTATGCTACCGTCCGTCTAGTGGAATTAGTGGAAACTAATAATTTTGATCAACTCACTGCGGGGACATTGCCAGTTCTGTGGAAGGGGCTGGCTGTTAGCACAATGTTTTTTAAACTAACGCAAGTTATTGTGGAAATCTCCATTTGCTCTCAATCACAGAATTGTTACAGTGCAGAATGAGGCCATTCGGCCCATCATATCTGCACCTGAACATAATTTGCATTCAAAACCCCGCCACCTTTTGCACCTGTTGTGCCCATTTTGGGTGGAATCAAGAACTGCGATCCACAAGAGTAAACAAACAATAGTAGTGAAAAGTGGTTAGTAGTGGCGTAGTGTGTGGTAGAAAAAGAGCCACAACCCTCAAACCAGATAACCCCAAAAACCAGGATGAAAAAGATATTTTGCTCAGCTCCTCTAATGGTTCTCCAATTCTAGAAAGGGGATCAGGCATGAATTAATACATAGAATATAGAAATCTCTACTGGCAGGAAGTCCCCCATCCCTGTTCATAATTTCTTTTCAGACTGTGATGCATCTGCCTCTTTTATTCAATTTTAAACAACTGGCTCCCTCTACTGGTAAGAAAATCAAGTGGTGGCGTAATGGCACTGTCACTGGACTGGTAATCCAGAGAGTCAGTGAGGTTCGAATCACACCCACGGCAGATGGTGGAATTTGAATTCAATAAAAATCTGGAATTAAAAGTCTAACGATGACCATGAAACCATTGCCGATTGTTGTAAAAACCCATTTGGTTCACTAATGTCCTTTAGGGATGGGTAATAAATGCCAGCCTGGCTAGCGACACCCACATCCCATGAACGAATAAAAAAAACATTCAGATCGGAAAGCTTCTGATGCAATTCCTGATCTATGCCAAGCACGCTAGTCTCAGCCTGCAATAGCAAATGGTGGGGGGAGGGGGGGGTATAAGTCAAGCAGTCGGGGGGTGGGGGCAGGGCAGGGCAGCCTACAATTCAGCATGTGGAGGTTGGAATGGGTACAGTACATGATGGCTTCTGTGGTCAAATAAGCTCATACATATTGAAGAATGGCACTTTGTTGAGGCACTGGAGGGATTTGCTGGTCCAGCAAGCTGTGATTTAGATCCTTCAAGGGAGGAGGGAAGATAAATTGGCACTGATAAAAAAACAACTGGAAAGAAAATAAGATAACGGCAAGAACCGGGAAAGGTAACAGAAACCAGGCCTCACTCACCGGCCCGTGCAAAATCATCTTTGCTGTATGTGAAATCCTTGAGGAAGGTGATGCATTCGGTCTCGTGGTTGTACCGCCGAGCTGTCTCCAGCAACATTATCTGGGAAGGAACACATTCGTGAAAGAACAAGCGCCAGTTAGATCTTTGCTCTAGAGTCTCACAGCTTGAGGTTGGCTTGAGGTTGACTTCTGCACGTATGACTGATGACACCTAACCCCCTTCGCCTCACTTTAACTTACTCCATGCAGCACTGGCAACACAATGGATCAAAATCCATTTGTTTCGCAGGATTCACACTAAAACCTGACTGCAGCCCCTAATCTATACTCCTGGCGCAGTGCTGAGGGAGTGCAGCACTGTTGGAGGTGTTAACTTTTGGGTTTGACGTTAAAGTGCCATAAAAAGATCCCGCAGCCATAATTTCTAAGATGGGCAGGGGAGCTCTCCCTGGTGTCCTGGCCAATATTTACCCCTAGACCACCATGCAGGACAGCTCCCCTGGTGTCCTGGCCAATATTTAACCCTCGACCACCATGCAGGACAGCTCCCCTGGTGTCCTGGCCAATATTTACCCCTCGACCACCATGCAGGACAACAGATTACCTAGTCACTGCTGTTGTGAATTGGCTGCCTTGTTTCATACACTGTGTTTGTGATTTTTGGAATATATTGTACGTGTGTTTGTGTGTGTGTGTGTGTGTGTGTGTGTGTGTGTGTGTGTGTGTGTGTGTGTGTGTGTGTGTGTGTGTGTCTTAATTGGATTAAAGGCAGCTGTTCTGAAGGCTTTGATGTAAACACCTCAAATGTTCTTCTTTGACTATCAGGGGTTTTGAGGCCTCCTGAGATTGTGAAATGCACAACAGAAATGCAAACCTTTCTGTGTTATAATCATCCTCAAGCACAAGATGTTATGGCACAACTGACAGTAAATCTGAGTTGTTCAAATCCCAGAGGGAAACTTGAAACAACTTGTTTTGCGATTTGTATAAATTTTGAGATGCGTGCCTTGAATTCAGTCTTACAGGTTTTTACAAATCTAGATTAAACATTTATTAACAAGAAAAATGATTTTTAAACACATGCATGTATCTACAAATTACCACTATAATAACTTCTAAATCTCCTAATTAATCTAACTCCCAGTTATACTTTTGTTAAGGCAGCAGTAAGACACACAGATTTTAAAAGACCCAGGCAAAGAAACACGATACCCTGAGCCAATCGAATTCGAGTGGGTTTTCTTAACTTCAGCTTGAGGCAGAGGTGCTGAAGGCTTTTCACACTTGTTAGTTCTTAAAATACCTACCCTTACACGCATTCCTTCACTCCTTTATACATGTTTTCCCCTTTGAATGCAAATGCCTATTGTTTCACTACATCTTTGGGCTTTACCTTCCAGGTCATAAAAATTTAGCATAGTACCCATCTTTAGGAAAAATAAACACACTATTCCTGAACTTCACCTGGCCAGGTGATACATTTCACCCCTCCTTTGAAAACAAGCTAGTCTGGTTTATTTAAAAATGCAAATGTTCTTTTACACCTTACATTCTAAACTTCACCCATGTTTACAAGAAAGCTTTCAGATCAGCTGCCTTTAATCCAATTAAGTCACACACACACAGATACACACACACACCACTATTTTACAATAAATTCCAATAACATTATTAGAATTATTGTATCTTCCTGACAAAGGGGCATAGTCTCAGGGCCACTACCAATCACTGAGTGGCTTGCTAGGGCCATTTCAGAGGGCAGTAAAGAGTCAACCACATTGCTGTGGGTCTGGAGTCACATGTAAGCCAGTCCAGATAAGACTGGCCAATTTCCTTCCTTGAAGGGGATTAATGAACCAGTTGGGTTTTTATAACAATCGATGGTAGTTGTCATGGTCACCATTACTGACGTCAGCTTTATATTCAAGATTTATTAATTGAATTCAAATTGCACCAGCTGGATTACTAAAACAAAAACAGAATTACCTGGAAAAACTCAGCAGGTCTGGCAACATCGGCGGAGAAGAAAAGAGTTGACGTTTTGAGTCCTCATGACCCTTCGACCGAACTGTATGGATTACTAGTCCAATGGCATAGTGGTAATGCCACTATCCCCCCTTTGACATTCAATATGTGGATTTGGGATCTTTGTAAAAAGTCGCTCCACTTCCTCGCTAACTGGGAGGTGTTATGGGTCAAGATAAGTTCTTTAAGAGGGACAGTATCTATTTAAAGTATTTCAAGTAGGTGGGGGATGGCAAGCTAGCTTTTAGGGAGTAAATCAGCTTGGGGATTTGATATAGAAGTTCAAAATCAAGACAGCGCAGTCAGAATAATACTTTTCCCTTTGACGAAAGGGTCAAGATTTAATGGAAGAACCCCCAATGGTAACATGGGGGGAAAAGAGATTTTTAAGCAGCAAATGGTTAGGAACTGGACTGTGGGAAAATATTGGCAGGGTGATTGAGTGAGACTAGCTGAGTTGCCCTTGCAGCCAGCCAGCAAGGACATGACAGGCCGAATGATTCTATATCACAGTGTAAAATCTGCCACTTGAACCAAAGCAAATGTGCAGACACGTTTAATGTTGAAGGGGTACAGTAACATTGTGGCTATATTTCTGGACAAGCAAGCCATAGAATGCAAGTTCAAATCCCATGGTACATTGAACATTTGAATTCAGTTTAAAAGAATCTGGAAATAAAAGCTGGAGTCAGCAAAAGTGACCACATTGTAAAAAACGGTTCAGTGATGTCCTTCAGTGAAGAAAACTCAGTGTACCTAAGAATCTACAAGATGCACGACAGCACCTTCCAAACCCATGGCCTCTGCCAGACAGAAGAACAAGGACTGCAGACACATGGGAACATCATCACCTGGAAGTTCCTCTCCAAATCACACACCATCCTGACTTGGAAATACTTCGTTGTTTCTTCACTGTTGCTGGGTCAAAACCCTGGAACTCCCTCCCTAACAGCACTGTGGGTGTACCTACACCACATGGACTGCAGCGGTTCAAGAAGGCAGCTCACCCACCACCTTCTCAAGGGCAACTAGGGACGGCCAATAAATGCTGGTCTAGACAGCGATGCCCACATCCCTAGAAATAATTTTAAAAACTCATGGATGGCATCAAAACTGAGAGGACCAGCTATCATGAAAGCATTTGACAAAGATAGAGGTAGAGAAAGTGTTTCCACTTCTGGGGCGGTATCCAAAACTAGAGATTAAAAATACAAGATAATCACTGATAAGCTTCTCCTAAGTTCCCTTTTGAATTTACTGAGAGTTGTAAGAATGTGAACAAAGGAGTGGTTAAGGTGTTGACCTTAGTGTTGATAAATTCAAGTGGAAGCTAGATAAACACATGAGGGAGAAAAGGCTAGAAGGATATGCTGATAGGGTTAGTTGAAGAGGGGTGGGAGGAGACAAGCGTGGAGAATAAATGCCAGCACAAATCAGCTGGGCCGAACGGCCCATTTCTGTGTTGTACACTCAATGTAGATGTGTAGATACTAAAGACGCAGTTAAACTAGGCAGGCTGGCAAAGAATTCTTAAAGTTGATCATGTTAGCTTTTTATTCCAGATAGTATTAACTGTATTTCTGAGTCTCGTGTTACCTGTAAACTCTGTAATTCTGCTTGAAAGAAGATACCCCCCAGCCCCAGCCCCAGCCCCAGCCACTGTGAGGCTGACTGGCCTGTGTTTGCCAGATTTACCCCTCTACCCATTTTTGAACAGGGGCATGACATTTGCAATTTTCCAGTTTATTTTTGGTAGGTTGGAAAATAATTTCATTGGCAACGCCAATTTTTAAAAAAAAAAAATAAAAATTGCGGTGCAACATAATTTGCAAGTAAACACAGAGAATGGATGTATTCCTTAAACAGCAGAGCAAGATTTTAGTGCAGCACTGGAGCAAGGGGACCTTGGCGTGCAGATACAGAGACTGATAAAAGGTGACATTGCATGTAGTTACAGCCACAAAAAGCAAATGGAAGCCTTGAATTTCTTTCTAAAGCACGGAACGCTGAAGCATCTTAAATTCTATGGGGAGTTTGACAGGGTGGATGATGAGAGGGCGTTTCCCCTAGTGGGGGAATCTAGAACCGGGGGCACAGTTTCAAAATAAGGGGTCTCCCATTTAAAATGGGGATGAGGAGGAATTTCTTCTCTCAGAGAGTCATTAACCTTTGGAATTCTCTTCCACAGTGAGCAGAGGAGGCTGGGTCATTGAATAGATTCAAGGCTAAGTTAGACTGATTTTTGATCCTCAAGGGAGTCAATGGTTATGGGGGGGGAAACAGGCAGGAAAGTAGACTTAAAGCCACAATCAGCCATGATCTTAGTAAATGGCAGAGCAGGCTCGAGGGGCCAAATGGCCGACTTCTGCTCCGACTTCTTATTTTCTTAGTTAAAAATCTATAGACGCTGGGGTCAATCGAAATTTTCAATACTGGGATCGATAGCTTTTTTATTGAGTAAGGGTATGAAGGGAAATGGAGAAAATGTGGGTAAATGGGTTCGAGGTTCAGATCAGCCTTGATCTGATTGAATGGTGGAACAGACAAGATGGGCTGAATGGCCTACCCCTGTTTCCACATTCTCTATTTCCTTTTTTTAAAAATTTATACACAGGATGTTGAGGCACCAAAACCCTGCACCTGTGGAATTTAGGTTCGCTGGCTAGGTCAGCATTTATTGCCCATCCCTAGTTGTCCTTGAGAAAGCGGTAGTGAGCTGCCTTCTTGAACTGCTGCAGTCCATGTGGCGGAGGTACACCCACAGTGCTGTTAGGGACGGAGTTCCAGGATTTTGACCTAGCGACAGTGAAGGAACAGAGGGGCAGAGGGATCTGGGTGTACAGGTCCACAAGTCACTGAAAGTGGCAACGCAGGTGGGATAAGGTAGTCAGGAAGGCATATGGCATGCTTGCCTTCATCGGCAGGGGTATTGAGTATATAAACTGGGAAGTCACGCTGTAGCTGTATAGAACCTTGGTTAGGCCACACTTGGAATACTGCGTGCAATTCTGATCACCACATTACCAGAAGGATATGGAGGCACTGGAGAGGGTATAGAGGAGGTTTACCAGGATGCTGCCTGATCTGGAGGTTATTAGCTATGAGGAGAGGTTGGAGAAACTCGGATTGTTCTCACTAGAGCGATGGAGATTGAGGGGCGACTTGATAGAAGTTTACAAAATTATGAGTGGCATGGACAGAGTAGATAGTCAGAAGCTTTTTCCCAGGCTGGAAGAGTCAATTACTAGAGGACGTAGATTTAAAGTGAGTGGAGAAAATTATAGAGGAGATGTGCAGGGCAAGTTTTTTAGGCAGAGGGTAGTGAGTGTCTGGAATTCGCTGCCAGAGGAGGTATTGGAAGCAGGTACGATAGTGGTGTTTAAGAGGCAGCTTGACAAATACATGAATAGGTTGGGAATAGAGGAATATGGACCCCGGAAGTGCAAAATGTTTTAGTTGACGGGCAATATGATCGGCGCAGGCTTGGAGGGCCGAAGGGCCTGTTCCTGTGCTGTACTTTTCTTTGTTCTTTGAACGGCAATATGCTTCCAAGTCAGGATGGTGAGTGACTTGGAGGGGAACTTCTAGGTAGTAGTGTTCCCATGTATCTGCTGCCCTTGTCCCTCTGGAAGGTAGTGGTCGTGGGTTTGGAAGGTGCAGTCGAAGGAGCCTTGGTGAATTCCTGCAATGCATCTTGTAGATGGTACACACTTCTGCTGCTGTGCATCGGTGGCAGAGGATGTGAATGTTTGTAGATGTGGTGCTAATCAAGTAGGGCTGCTTTGTTCTGGACGTTGTCAAGCTTCTTGAGTGTTGTGGGAGCTGCACTCATCCAGGCAAATGGGGAGTATTCCATCACACTCCTGACTTGTGCCTTGTAGATGGTGGACAGGGTTTGGGGAGTCAGGAGGTGAGTTACTCGTTGCAGGATTCCTAGCCTCTGACCTGCTCTTGTAGCCACAGTATTTATATGGCTAGTCCAGTTCAGTTTCTGGTCAATGGTAACCCCCAAGATGTTGGTAGGGGGGGATTCAGTGATGGTAACGCCATTGAACATTAAGGGCCAATGGTTGGATTCTCTCTTGTTGGGGATGGTCATTGCCTGACACTTGTGTGGCGCGAATGTTATTTGCCATTTGTCAGTCCGAGCCTGGATATTGTCCAGGTCTTGCTGCATTTGGTCATGGACTGCTTCAGTATCTGAGGAGTCATGAGTGGTGCTGAACATTGTGCAATCATCAGTGAACATCCCAATTCTGACCTTATGATCGAAGGAAGGTCATTGATGAAGCAGCTGAAGATGGTTGGGCCGAGGGCACTATCCTGGGGAACTCCTGCAGTGATGTCCTGGGACTGAGATGACTGACCTCCAACAATCACAACCATCTTCATTTGTGCTCGGTATGACTCCAAACAGTCAAGAGTTTTCTCCCCGATTCCCATTGACTCCAGTTTTGCTAGGGCTCCTTGATGCCACTCGGTCAAATGCTGCCTTGGTGTCAAGGACAGTCACTCTCACCTCACCTTGGGAGTTCAGCTCATGCCTCATCAATCACTTTTCTTCTCCAAACATGTAGTGGTATACAAGTCAGGTTATTTTGTTTTTAATATCCTTTTCCCCCTCTTCTCCCCTGAAGACACAGACTCTAAGTGATTCAGTTCCACAGGTGCATGTTTTTGGTGCCTCAATATCCACCTAAGCAAGGGACTGGGTCTTTGGCACCTATGGCTTCAAATCTCAGTGCCTTCACTAGAGGAGAGCTGAAAATAATTTAGCTAAAAAAGGAAACTCTGTTCTCAATAAACCAACAGCAACAACCTGCATTTATATAGCAACTTTAATGCAATAAAACATCCCAAGGCACTTATAAAGCTAAAATGTGACAGAGCCACCTGAGGAGGTATTAGGGCAGATGACCAAAAGCTTGGTCAAAGAGGGAGTTTTAAGGAGCTTAAAGGAGGAGGGAAAGACAGAGAGGTTTAGAGAGACAATCCCAGAGCTTAGGACCTTGGCAGCTGATAGCACGGCCACCAACGGAGGAACAATTTAAAATTGGGGATGCGCAAGAGGCCAGATGAAGCAGCACAGAGATCTCAATGGAGGAGACTGAAGAGATAACAAAACTTTCACTGTGACTGACCCACAAGCCAATTATGTCATAACATTAGCAGAGCCATGGGAGATCAGCTAATAGATAGCCTGGGCTCCAGAGCATAGTGATGGCTAAGATGGAACTTTGTTAAAATCTGGCCTGTCCCTTTAAGGCCACTCCGTGGCTACTTTTTAGGAGCAAGTGGTCAAAATAGGCACACCCTGAGGTTTATTAGAAGCCAGGTTTCTGTGGATTGGCAGCTGCTTGTAAATCTCCAAATCCAGCTTGGATAAGGCCAGAATACCCAGCAGAAAGTGACTGAAAAAAGACCTTTGGAACACTTTAGGGGGATATCCCTGTTAACCAGCACGCTCCGGGAATGGGAGGTGCCATTTAATCCAATATGCCAATTAACTGAGATGTAAGATGGCTTCCACATTTTCATCCAATGAGAAAGCTCCAGGATGATCACGCTGGCGTTGAGGTCTCAAAGTGCGGGAGCGTGTGAATCGAATCAACAGCGCCGAGGGAAGATGGTGCTGCAGATGTTGGGACCAGAGCGAGGATGGGCCACCAATAACTATTATCAATGAGTTTGACATCTCCAATCAAAAAAAGAGAAAATTCTGGTTAATATGTGCTGGATAACAGAAATTTTACTGCACTACTTTATCCAGTAGATGGCTGGTTAAAAACTTCTCTGTCTTACCTCGATGGTGGATGCCTTCAAAAGTGCGATCTGGTCTTCCCGCGAGAGATCAAGGAAGCCCGGGATCTGCTTGGCAAAGTCGACGATCTCTTGTACTGAGATGATCGCCAACTCTGTGAAGTGGGCAAAGCGCTGCTGTCGTGTCTCCCGGTTATGGGGGTCATTACTTTGTGGCCAGGGCTGAGAATGAAGAAAATGAAAAACAAAACACGGTTGACGTTCGGGGCTTACTCTCGACACTGACCTTAAACCGGTCATAAACAATCAACTTTCCTAAAATAGCAAGTTAGTGTGGCTAACAACCAATTTAAGATGAACAGTCAAGCTGGTAACGTGGTTCATGTGTACTTGCTAGAAGTGACATACATTCACACACAGGGACCTGTTCTCTGCAAATAAAAAGAGGGATACGTTCAAGCATTGAGCTGTCTTTGAATTACCCGGGAGCCTGGGGTGTTAATAGTTCCCCATTGCTTTCTCATGGCAACCACGGCCAATAAGAGTCGACTTGCCAACCAATCGGCATCCTTTTCTCCAGTAGTATCAGTTGAAATTTGTCATTCACAGAATCACAGTGCAGAAAAGGCCCTTCAGCCCATCGAGTCTGCACCGACACGTGAGAAACACCTGACCTATCTACCTACCTAATCCCATTTACCAGCACTTGGCCCATAGCCTTGAATGTTATGACGTGCCAAGTGCTCATCCAGGTACTTTTTAAAGGACGTGAGGCAACCCGCCTCCACCACCCTCCCAGGCAGCGCATCCCAGACCATCACCACCCTCTGAGTAAAAATGTTTTTCCTCACATCCCCCATAAACCTCCTGCCCCCCACCTTGAACTTATGCCCCCTTGTGGCTGACCCTTCAACTAAGGGGAACAGCTGCTCCCTATCCACCCTGTCCATGGCCCTCATAATCTTGCACACCTCGATCAGGTCGCCCCCTCAGTCTTCTCTGCTCCAACGAAAACAACCCAAGTCTATCATTCTTGCATTTGTTCTGATGAGTGCATGATGAAAAGCTTCAGCTACACGTCTCTCTTTTCAGAAATATTCAATTTCTGTACTACCAAGTGACTGTTTGTGAACAGCTAGTATTCCTTCAAACCCCCAGAAGCAAACTATCCTATACAGCCAGCCATGGCTCAGCTGGTAGCACTTTCGCCTCTTAAGAAGATTGTAGCTCAAATCCCATTGCAGAGATATAACTTAGGCTAACACTGGAGTGCTGTAGTGAGAGACTGCTGCTCTCTTTGATCTGTCTGCCCTCTCAAATGGATGCAAAAGGTCCCATGGTACTATTCCAAAGAAGAGCGGGGAGTTCTGACTGATAATTATCCCTCAATATCATATTTTTAAACAAAATAATTCTGGTCATTATCCCATTACAATTGGTCGGAGCTCAGTGTGCATACACTGGCCTCCACATTTCCTACATTACAACAGTGACTACACTTCAAAAAGTACTTCATCGGCTGTGAAGCACTTTGGGATGACCCAAAGGCACTATAAATACAATTTCTTTCTTCCTGCCTGGTGGATGTCTGGCACCCATGAAGGAGTTGTACCCCAGCAGCAATCGGTACTTGCAGGTCATCTGGGGGCAGGGAGGGGAGTGGGTGGAGTGGGGAGCACAAGGCAGGGAGAAAGCGTCTGTGCTGGACCATGGTTCAGTAAACTCACCGTTACTTTCGGCTGGTCACTGAATGACCGCTTGTTGCACTGCTGCTGTGCGGCCACCAGCTGCTGGATCATCTCTTCCTGCTCTGCTGTAAGCCTGGCTATGTCCACCATCACCGGCGAGTCCTCTGCCGCCATCACCATCGTCTGCGCCATGTCGTCCTCCCGTTTCTTCTGCTTCTTGTTGCGGATCTGCTCTTCCGACAGGACACCTGGAGACAAGCATGTTAATCACTCTGGGGTTGCAGAGCAGTTGCTGATTGTGGTGAGACACAAGTTCTCCATTCAGGTAATTTCCTTCAGCATCTACTCTGTCTGCAACAATGATATGAGTTTTGTTTTAAATAAGGTTTGCACTATAAATAAATAAAAATGGATAAATATTCAGGTTGATTAGAGAAGTTTTCTTACACTCTTCTTCCATTTATTCTTCCCTCTATCCAGTTCTTGACAGCTTGAGCACCTCTCATCAACCCAAAATTTGTACAGATCGTCAACTTCTCCTCTTCCTTAAGAATTGTAACGCAACCACAAGACTTCAAAACTTCTATTATCACCTCCTGATTTAAAAAGAAAATCCCAGCCTCTTCATCTTCTCTATCTCCGACCCTGTCACTCACCTCTGCTTCCTCTGCAAACACATCATCCTGCTTCATTCCCTTCTCTTCAAACCCATTCAGTCTGGTTTCCATCCCACCTTCAGCACTAAGCCTGCCTTGGTCAAAGCCATTAACAATAGCCTGTGTAATTGTATTTGGGCCAGGCTATTCCTTCTCAACTCCCTCAGTTGCTCCAGGCCTTTCAAAGCAGTCAATCCATCCTCCTGTACCATCTCTGACCCATCTCCATGCACTTGTCCAATTATGGCTCCAATCCTACCTATGCCAATGCAGTCAGTACCCCCACCCCCTACCACCTCTAATGGCATCATCTATATGCATGTGTGGCTATCTTCATCATGGCCCAAGGATCCTTAACTCCTTGTTTCTCCTGAACAGCAACATCTGCAGGCATACGGTCCATTTCAGAAAAGCGACCACCTCAATTTTACCACTCTATCATGAGTGGCATGGTGACAGTGAAGTCCAGGCTGTTAAGGGTATATTAATTATATTGTCAAGGTACACAGGTTTAATTAAGTACTTACAGCACTTATAAAGAGAGACTGCTGGGACATTGGGTTAGGTGGTGGGAAGCAGGCATATATAATGCTACATTCTGTAAATAAACTTTATCAAGAAAAGTATGAGTGCCTAGTTTCATACTTTACCAACTGGCTTGGGATCAAATTAACACTGGTCAGCCAGCAATCTCTTCCATTTAACAAAACAGAAACTATCCTATACATCTCTCTCCCAAACTTCGTGGCCTGGTAACCTGTCCCATCTCCTTTCTCAACCACTTGCTCAAGCAGAATTTCAAGATAAGCATGATCAAATTATGAGAGTTTCTCGTGTGAGATTCAAGCTCCACGCCTGACCCGCTGAGAAGATTGCATATGTCCCAAATCCAAAACATCACCTCTGCCCTACGCTCTTATCTCAGCTCTTCAGTGTCCATTCATCCCTTGTACCCTCAAAACTCAATTTCTCCAAATTTCTCTATGACAGACACACAAGCCCCAGCCTGTATAAAACTCCAACTCACCAACAACTCAGTGGCCTGACGCAAGTCTGAGGCTTGCTCCATCTTCGCCCTCACCAGCCTCCACTGGCTCCACAGCTACAGTGCAAGCATTTCCAAATCCTAGATTTGCTTCTCCGAATACCATCACAACCAGTTACAGCACATTGAGTATCAAAGTGTCCTGAGCATTCAGTGTCCTGGACTGGCACACACATTGTTCGATCAGAACAGCCAAAAATAAATTCAGGCATCGGACTGTTAAATATCACCGGCCCACACTATCTACCCTCTCCACCCCACCACCCACCCCTGCCAAATCCCATAATTTCGGAGGGAGGAAAACTGCTTAAAACTCGCTTACAATGTTCTCTCATTCCTGCCTCTCGGCATTTCCGCAGCCGGCACTCCTGACATTTCCTGCGCATGTACATGTCCATCTCGCACTTGCCGCTGTTCTTGCAGGTGTACTGTGCATTCTTGATGACACTACGGCGGAAGAAGCCCTTACAGCCTTCACAGCTTAGCACATTGTAATGGAAACCCGACGCCTTGTCCCCACAGACGCTGCAAACCTCGTTCCCCAGCATTTTTGGGGCCGGGCCCTTCTTGCGCTTTATCATTGGCTCATCCCCTGAAAGGAAGGGCAAGGCAATGAGGCATAACTGCTCAGAATTAAAGGTCTGCTATACAGCTAGATTTTTATAAACAAGGCCAACAAACACTTTAACAACAACAATAAATATTTGTATATCACCTTTAACATAATAAAACATCTCAAGGTGTTTCGCAGGGGCATTATAAACCAAGTGTGATACCAAACCACATATGGAAATATTAGGTCAAACGACCAAAAGCTTGGTCAAAGAACAAGGTTTTAAGCAGCGTCCTAAAGGTGGAAAGTGAGGTAGAGAGGTGGAGAGGTGTATAGAGGGTATTCCAGAGTTTAGGGCCTAGGTAGCTGAAAGTACGGCCACATACTTGGCAAGGCACACAAAGACAGAATTAAGGAAGAGCAATTATCTCACCGGGTTGTAGAGCTGGAGGAGATTACAGAGATAGGGAGAGTCAGGGGCCATGGAGGGTTTTGAAAACAAGCATGAGAATTTTAAAATCAAGACATGAGCAAAGTTTTGGATGACCTCAAGTTTAGGGAGGGTAGAACGTAGGAGACTAGCCAGGAGTGCGTTAGAAGAGTCAAGTCTATAGGTAATGAAGGCATATAAGAGGGTTTCAGCATGGGATGAGCTGGGACAGGGGCAAAATTGAGTGATGTCACAGGGATAGAAATAGGTAGTCTTAGGGATGGCACAAATATGAGGTCAGAGTCTCATCTTGGGACCATATGTGACACTAAGGTTGCAAACAGACTGGCTTAATCTCAGACTGTTGCAGGGAAAGGGATGGAGTCAGCAGTAAGGGAATGAGTTTGGAGCAGCAGCCGAAAACAATGGTTTCAATCCTCCCAATAATTAATTGGAAGAAATATTTGCTCAGCCACTATTGGATGTAAACAAACAAATAAAGCAGACAGGTGATGCTGAACATAGACAAATGATTGGTTCGGCCTGCCTGCTTGTGTTCAGTCCTTGGGCATTTTGCTTTAGAGAACACGTTAAGCCCACAGAGAAGAAAAGAAAGAAGATTTATTCAGACGAGACCAGAAATCATGAGAATTGGTGGTTCTCCCTGATGGAACTGCAAAGATTATGAAGAACTTTACTGTGAGAATGCAGAACACACTACCGCATAGAGGCAATTAGCGTAGACACATTTCAGGGGAAGCTTAATAAGTATCTGAGCGAAAGGAATCGAATATGGACATGCTGATAGGGTTAGATAAAATAAGGTGGGAGGAGGCCTTTTTATGTAGATCTGTTGGTCAAAAGGCCTGTTTCTGTGTTGTAAACTTTGATGTAATTCCATGTAAAATATGAGGGTTATGATGATGAATAGAAAATTGAATTTTGCTGAAAGAGAGATGTTGTCGAAGCTTGGGGTTGGCCCTTTTCTCCTGTAGTATAAATTGTTTTGATCGTTTAAAATTTGGCAATCTTGCATTTGTCCTGATGAGGGCAAGACAAAAAGATTTAGCAACATGTCTCTCTTTTCAGCAATATTCAGATAGAAAATTATTGAAAGCTGAATAACATGTATTTAACCTCTGTGCACAAAACTACTTGTGTGAAAGTTGAGTAAATACACCTGTTCCTAAAGAAACACCTTATATACCAGTTCCTGTGCTCTTCAAGTACTTTCCCATCTCACAGTTCAGTCAAGGTAGAAAATGTGAACTTTTCCAAAGGATCTTTTTGAAGTTTTTGAATTCCTTTTTCTTAAAATGAAACCTTACCACAGATACTTAGGGAGAATTCTGAGTCAGTGGAGAATGAACCATTGTGGAGAGTGGCGACAGAGTCACCACCCTCCTCCACCTCCTCTTCCTTCACATGATGCTGTGCGCTGTCTGCACTATCCTCAGTGACAGGCTCTGTGACACTTCTGTCATCTTCTGAAAATGGAGAGAATGAAAAAAATTCAAAATTAACCAATGTCAATAAAACTTGACAATGATATATTCATATTGTTACAATTTCTATGAAAACAAAACCTTAGGAACAGAAGTGTTACAGAGGGCTGTTCAACCCATCCTGTCTGCACCAGCTCTTTCAATGAGTAATTCACCTAGTGCCATTCCTTCGCCTTCTCCCGAAACCTTTCACATTCTTTCTTTTCAGACAATACTCCAATTCCCTCTTGAACGCCTCGAATGAATCTGCCTCCACCAGACTCTCAGGCAACGCATTCCAGATCCTAACCACTTGTCCCGTAAAAAAGTTTTCCTCATGTCTCCATTGCTTCTTTTGCCAATCACCTTAAATCTGGGCCCTCTTGTTCTCGATCCTTCCACAGTGGGAACAGTTTTTCCAAATTTACCCTGTCTAGACCCCTCATGATTTTGAAAACCTCGATCAAACCTCCTCTCAACACTCTCTCTTCCAAGCAAAACAGTCCCAATTTCTCCAATCTAGCTACATAACTGAAGTTGTCCATCCCTGGAACCATTTTTATGAATCTTTTCTACATTGTCTCTAATTCCTTCTCAGTTTTCCTAAAGATAAACATAAGGAATAGGTGGAAGCCATTCAGGCCCTTGAACACTGTCATTCAAAGTGATTATGGCTGATCTATACCTGAGCTCCATTTATTCGCCTTTGCTCCAGATCCTTTAATACCCTTACATCACAAAAATCTATCAATCTTCATAGCTCCATGACCCCAGCATCCACAGCTTTTGGGAGGAAAGAAGTACCAAAGTTCGAATGCTCTTTAAACTCCTGTTTAAATTGCTCCTGTTTTTGGTCCTGAATCTCCTGGCTCAAACTTTAAGATTCTGTTCCCTTGATCTTGATTTCCCCACCAGAGGAAATGGTTTCTCCATATGGACCCTTTAAACATTTTAAGCACCTTGATTGGATGGCCCTTCGATCTCCTAAACTCGAGGGACAGCAAGCCACGTTTATGCAAGCTGTCCACATAATTTAACCCTCGACGTCCCTGTACCATTTTGGTGAATCTGCGTTGTGTTTCTTCCAAAGTATGTGGGGTCCATTAAGGTCCTGCAGCAGTCATTTCCATCTCACCAACACAAACCCATTCTAAACCCATCAGAGATATTCAGATTAAACTAACATAGGAACAGGAGTAGGCCATTCAGCCCCTCAAGCCTAAACAGGATAAGCTATTTAATTAGATCGCGATTAATCTGTATCTCAACTCCATCTACCCACCTTGGTTCCGTAACCCTTGATACCCACCTGACAAAAACACAATTAATCCCAATTTTGACATTTTCAATTGGTCCCTAGACTCAACAGCTTTTTGGGGGAGTCAAAGTTTCAGATTTCCACAACCTTTTGTGCGAAAAAGTTATTCCTGACATCATCACTGAACACCTAGCTCTAATTTTATTTTAAGGTTGTGTCTCCTATAGCTCACTGGTTAGCCAGGTCAAAGAAAGAAGGACCTTGCATTTCAATAAACCTCAGGAAGTACCAAAGCACTTTACAGAGAATTGAAGTGCAGTTACTTGTAAGTAAGGGAACATGGCAGCCAATTTGCACCTGTTTTAGTGATCAAGCAGTCACAAAACCCAACAACTTAAACCAAGTTTCTGCTGACACAGTGTGTCACAGTGCTTATAGATAAAGCCCTTCTAAAACCTTGCGGAGGAAGCAGAAGAGATTCACCAGATGCTACCAGGGACTCAGTTATGTGGAGCAAGTGCAAAAGCTGGGGTTGTTCTCCTTTGAGCAGAGAAAGCTGGGGCAGGATTTAACAGAGGTGTTCAAAATTATGAAGGGTCTTGTTAGAGTACATGAGGAGAAATTGTTTTGATTGGCAATTGGGTTAGTAACCAGAGGCCAAGATTTAAGATAATTGGTAAAAGTGCCAGAGGGGAGATGAGAACTTCTCCTTATGCAATAAGTTATGATGATCTGGAATGCACTACCTGAAAAAGCAATGGAAAAAGATTCAGCAGCAACTTTCAACAGGGAATTGGATACCATAGGTTGTAGCGCATAAGTCGACCCAGCGTACAAGAAAACCCCATGTTTTTGGCCCCAAAAATCATGTTTTTGCAGATACTCACCATATAACTTGGCCCCCTTTTCAGCCATGGCATGCTATACTCACAAATATAGTCAATCTCAATTTTTCATCCCATAAATGGATATTTTACTTATCGATCCCTTATAACTGGGTGCAGGGATCAAACAGGCGATACGGGCTGTTGTGTGAATATGTGTGGGAGTTTAAGACGTGCCCACACAGAGCAGACCACACGCGGTGAACGACAATAATGGCGACCACCCACACCCATGCCGGCGGTTCACTTTTATACTTGCCGTGCAAGTCAACCCTCATTTCTGGAGGGATATTTTCGAGGCTTCCAAGGTCGACTTATACACCAGCATTTACTGTATATAGTTGAAAAGGAAAAATTTGCAAGGCTATAGGGAAAGAGAGCAGGGAGTGGATTGGATAGGTCTTTCCAAGAGCCAGCACAGCCATGACGGGCTGAATGACCTCCATGTGTGCTGGACAATTCTATAAAAGGGCCTACCGTGGCCAGCATCCAAGCCATTCACAGCTGAGAAGGACATTTTCCATCACGTGCGCCACTGCATTGTGAAAATACAATCCCAGAGAGAAGCTAAGAAATAAAAGTACAAATCGTTAATGGTGCAGTTTGATCTTTAATTTTATTCTTTCACTTCCTTGCCTGGAACTGCTCAGCTTCAGCTTCTACTCGTAGCAATGGTGTGACTGCCCAGTGGTCATTTTTTACAGCTGCGTTTAGACACTTAGTCAACAGGCTATTCAGCATTAGAGGGTATCATAACTGGTTGGAATTTCCGTCAGCACTCAATAACCGTGCCCCCCAAACACATACTTCCAAATCTTGTTGGTGTACAGCAGTCAGAAGCTGAAAACCCTGAATGAAGCAAGAGAACTGAACTCTTTAACAGGGCACCAACGCGTGTCAGTCAGACACTGTTGCTGCAGAGGAGCAGAAGTGACTGAACTCTAGGCTATCCAAACAGTTGCTTGGTGGTGGTGAACTTGAATATTGCTGAAAAGAGAGACATTTGCTACAGCTTTTCATCTTGCATTAATAAGCGATTGTGCAGCACCTGCTGAACAATCCTGAGTGCGTAAAGTTTTACTACAGCTACAGGGCCTTGGTGACAATCGACAACACAGTATGATAGCTAAATTTTCTGATGACACCAAGATGGGTATGAAAGTAAGTTGTCAAGAGGAGGTGAAGAGAGATTGCAGAACTGGGTGGTACAGAGGGATCTGGGTATCCTGGTGCATGAATGACAAAAAGCTAGTATGCAGGTAGTGATTAGGAAGGCAAATGGAATGTTAGTGTTTATTGCAAGGGGAATGGAATATAAAAGTAGGAAAGTTTTACTACAGCTACAGGGCCTTGGTGAGACCACATTTGGAGTACTCCTCATTTGGAAAATAAGATATATAAATGCATTAGAAGCAGTATAGAGAAGGTTCACTCGACTTATTTCTGGATAAAGGGCGTATCCTATGAAGAAAGGTTGAAGAGGTTGGGACTATACCCATTGGAGTTTAGAAGAGGTGATCTTATTTGAACATCTAAGATCCTGAGAGGGCTTGACAGGGTAGATACTGGGAGGATGTTTCCACGCGAAGGAAACTAGAACTAGAGGACAGAGTTTAAGAAAAAGAGGTCTCCCTTTTAAGACAGAAATGAAGAGAATTTTTTCTTTCTCAGGGGGTCGTTAGTATGTGGAATTCTCTTCCCCAGGGAGCAGTGGGGCTGGGTCATTGAATTTATTCAAGGAGACAGATTTTTGATATACAAGAGAGTCAAGGGTAATGACGGGGCAGACAGGAAAGTGGAGCTGAGGCCACAACCAGATCAACCACGATCTTATTGAATGGCAGAACACACTCAAAAGGCCAAATGGCCTATCCCTGCTCCTAAGTCCTATGTTTCTATGTCTCTCCTTTCAGAAAGAACTCTTGGTTCATGGACAATCTCCATCAAAACTGTTCTATAGAAAACCAGCAGAGGCAATTATGCCCCTTCCCCTTTCCTCTCCCCACCACCCCAGGATACAAGACTTGGCTAATGCCAAATGCCCATTCCCAGCTGCAAACTGCAACAATAATTTCAGACACAGGAAACCCCTTTTTCAATTTAGAAACTGAAACTTCAGAACTGGCGCGTCATCTCTCTGGGGCCGGGCTTGAACACACAGCCTCTGACTCAGAGGTAAGAGCGCCACAGCTGACACCATGAAATCTGGCTGTTATACAGTGACCTGCCCCAAACCAATCAATATTCAATGCCTGGACAACCATGTAGCATACCTGCATTAGCACATGTTGCCACCACTGGGCTGCCAGCGCTCGCAGCTTCAGAACATTGCTCCAGCTCCACGCAGTCCAGCCACGCGAAATCTTGTGGGCTTTCCCCACTCTTGCTCTTTCTTTCTCTTAAGTGCTCGAGAGGAGAGGTCCTGAGTTCAGGTCACGTTGGAGAGTCTGTATTCGCTGCTTGCCCTGAAACAACACAAGGTAGTCGGATGAAACAACTCACCTGAAGGAAGCTTGCAAACCATAACAAACATGTAGGAAAAAATAAGTGGAGGGAGTGGCTTTAAGCGAAGTCTTATAAACAGATCTCAGAACCATGGAAATAAACTTTACAAAGCTCATACAATGATAACCAAACACAGGAAATATACTCTTAACTTCCAAATTTGAAATCTGCAGGGCTACGAGCTAAGGGCAGGAAAGCGCGACTAATTGGCTAGAACTTTCAAAGATTCAACACTTCAAAAGTACTTCATTGGCTGTAAAGCACTTTGGGACACGTGAAAAGCTTGGGCGTAAATGCTGGTTTGTACAGCCCAGGTCACCCCTTGAGCTTGGAAGATAGGGAGGAAAAGTGAATTAATTCCTGCTCCTGATCACTGTTCAGCGATACCTGCCAGTAATGGCATGTGCTCACACGTCCAATGAAGACAGGATCAAGTTCAGCTGTCATTATCACAGATGTTCCTTTGCCCTCATCCCACCCACCTCTTGCTCGAATCCTGTTCCATCTCTAACTTTTCCCAGTTCCGATGAAAGGTCGTTGACCTGAAACGCTAACTCTTGTTTCTCTCCCCACAGATTCTGCCTGACCTGCTGAGTGTGTCCAGCATGTTCTGTTTTTTCAGACTCAGCTGTGATGCCCTTCCCAGTTCAATAGCCCACCTACACATCCTATCCAGGCTCATCAAGGATGATCATCTGCACAAGAACACCAGAGGGCAGCAATGTGATGGCGCAAGTCTGAGTTAGCATGTTCAGGAGGAGAAAGAAAACCAATTTTTTTAAATGCAGTATGCAAAACTCAAAAGAAAAAACCCTGTCACAGTTTAAAGATTCTTGAGAAATATCAGATTGGAGCACTTCTAAAAGTGTTGGAAAACAAATGAGAAATCAAATGAGCTTTCCTCCTGATTATTTCAAACAACCTTCTTCACAAGTGATCCTCGACTGTGGTTGGCAGTGAGCTATTTGACCAAAAAGGGCATCACAGTCAAAGTCAATCCTCATTTTACCCAACACAATACACACGCTCTCTTGTAGGGGGTCACAGAATACAATTAGAAGCAAATTTTTCCCCTCCCTAACCTAGGTTCTGTGAGTTCAAAGGTAGTAGCCCTGTACTCTCTCTCTCCAGATTATCGTTTTCCCTTATAGAGGAATCATTTCATCATCTTAAAAAGTTAAAACTGCCTCATAGTGCAAGGAGCATAGACTCTACCGAGGAATAACATGCTTATTTCACACACACCCACACCTACACACAGGGGCAACAATAACAATTAATGCAGCAGCTTTATTGTGGTAAAGTGGCCCAAGCCACTTCACAGAAGTATATTTTGGACAGAATCATAGAAAGGCTTCAGCAAAGAAGGAGGCCATTTAGCCTGTCGAGCCCATGCTGCCTCTCTGCAAGAGCAATTTAGCTTGTCTCATTTCCTCACCCTTTCACCATATAACCATGCAGATTTTTTTTCTCTTCAGATAATAACCCAATTCACTCTTGAAAGTCCAAATTGAACCTGCCTCCACCGTGCTTCTCAGGCAGCGTGTTCCAAATCCTAATCACTCGCTGCATAAAGATGTTTTTCCTCATGCCACCTTTGGTTCTTTTGTCTATCACTTTAAACCGTTGTCCTCTGGCTGTTAACTCCTTGACCAATGGGAACAGTTTCTCTCTACCTACTCTGTCCAGTCCAGAGCCCTCATGATTTTGAACACCTCTATCAAATCTCCTCACAACCTTCTCTTCTCCCAGGAGAACATCCTCGGCTTCACCAATCTATCCATGTAACTGAAGTCCCTCATCCCTGGAACCATTCTTGTGAATCTTTTCTGCAGGCCCTTCAACGCCTACACATCCTTCCTATAGTGTGGGGTCCAGAATTGGACACAATACTCCAGCTGAGGCCAAATCAATGTTTTATAAAGGCCCACCACAACTTCCTTGCTTTTGTTCTCTATGTCTCTAGTTATAAAGCTCAGGATCCCATATGCCTTTAAAATCACTTTCTGAACCTGGCCTGCCACCAAACCAAAGAAGGAGCTATTAGGGGAGCTGCCCGAAAAGCCTTGTCAAGGAGGTAGAATTTAAGGCACAGCTGAAAGGAGGTGCAGAGGTTTAGAAGGGAATTTCAGAGCTTAGGGTCTAGGCAGCTGCAGGGACAGTTACCAAGGCACTGCAATTAAAATCATACACACACCAGAGGCCAGAATTGGAGGAGCGCAGATATCTCGAAGCTGGAGGAGCTTACAGAGATAGGGAGGGGAGAGGTCACAGAGGAATTTGAAAACAACGATGAGAATTTTAAAAAGGAAAGCTGCCAATAGGAGCATCCTCCAACCGAGGAATTCCCAGTCATTTTCCCATTTCACACTCCCAGTGGTCAATTTCATGGTCCAGTGTTGCAAACCTGAGTTCATGATTTATTTAAATGGCAGGAACCGGGGGGGGGGGGGGGGGGGGGGTGGTGGTTGGAAATCACATGCAACAAGCTCCCAAGTGTCAGAATGACCTCCCAGACATGTGAGGCTCCGCACTGGGAGAATAAAGTCAGACAATTATCTAACGCTCACGTCGTCCTTCAGGAGGAGTCCCAGGTTAAGTGCAGATAAACAGCCTTACTCGCCAGGTCAGGAAAGCACTTTCTACATCACGGAAACAATGTGAAATGTTAAGCTCTTTGTTGCCATTGCCAGTTTCTCTCCTGAAGGTAGGAAGTGATGCTGGAAGTCTACCTCAAGGGTGGGAGCAGGCTCTGCAAACACTCAGGTAGAGGTCATACTTCAGAGATTCTCTGATTGCAATTCCAGTTTTATCTCTTCCGCAACTCTGGAGCTTATCCCACTTCCAAATGGCCTGGTTCAGCCCCTATTTCTTTTGTTCTTATGCTCACTTCAATGATAGGAGCAGAACGAGGCCATTCGGCCCCTCGAGCCTGCTCTGCCATTCAATAAGATCATGGCTGATCATCTACCTCAGCTCTACCTCCCTGTCCTATCCCAGCCATATAAACACCGCGGCTACAGGAGCAGGTCAAGGCTGGGAATTCTGCAATGAGTAACTCACCTCCTGCCTCCCCAAAGCCTGTCCACCATCTACGAGGCACAAGTCAGGTGTGTGATGGAAAACTTTCCACTTGCCTGGATGAGTGCAGCTCCAACAATACTCAAGAAGCTTAGGAACACAGGAACAGGAAAAGGCCATTCAGCCCTTCGAGCCTGTTCCGCCATTTAATACGATCGTGGCTGATCGAACACTTAAATGCTTTTTACCCAAACTATCCCCATAACCCTTTATGTTATTGTCAATCAGAAATCTAACAATCTCTACCTTAAACATATTCAATGACTGAGCTCCCACAGCCCTCTGGAGTAGAGAATTCCAAAGGTTCACAACACTGAGTAAAGAAATTTCTCCTCTTCTCGGTCCTAAGTGGCTTCCTTCTTATTTTGAAATTGTGTCCCCTGATTCTAGACTCCCCAACCAGGGGAAACATCTTGCCTGCATCTACCTGTCTATTCCTTTAAGTATTTCGTAGGTTTCAATGTGATCACCTCTCATTCTTTGAAAGTCGAGAGAATACAGGCCCAGTTTGCCCAATCTCTCTGCATAAGGCAGTCCCGCCATCCCCGGAACAAGCCTAACACCATCCAGGACAAAGCAGCTCACTTGATCAGCACCCCATCCATTAGCTCCAACATTCACTCCCTCCACCACCGATGCACAGTGGCAGCAGTGGTACCATCTACAAGACGCACTGCAGCAACTTATCCTTCGACAGCACCTTCCAAATCCGTGACCTCTACACCTAGAAGGACAAGGGCAGAAGGTGCATTTGAGCACCACCACCTGCAAGTTTCCCTCCAAGCCACTCACCATCCTGACTTGGGAAATATATCGCCGTTCCTTCACTGTCTTTGGGTCAAAATCCTGGAACTCCCTCCCTAGCAGCACCATGGGGTTACCTACACCACAAACTGCAGCAGGTCAAGGAGGCAGCTCACCACCACCTTCTCAAGGGAAATTAGGGATGGGCAACAACTATCCTGTCAAGCCCTCTAAGAATTTTATATTGCGATCACCTCTCACTTCTCTTAAAGTCTGGTGAGTATAAGCCTCGGCGGCTCAATTCTGCCAATAGGACAATCCCCTCACCCCTGAAGTGCCTATGATCAGTAACTAGCAGCCCAGTACCTCATCCTTATGTGAGTCTAGACGGTGAATATCAACAGCATTATTTGAACCTGGGGAGCAACATGGGCAATCCTGATCCTAAGACCATAAAACCATAAGACCATCAGATATAGGAGCAGAAGTAGGCCATTCAGCCCATTGAGTCTGCTCTGCCATTCAATGAGATCATGGCTGATCTGATAATCCTCAACTCCACTTTCCTGTCTTGTCCCCATAACCCTCGATTCTCTTACTGATTAAAACTCTATCTATCTCAGCGCTGAATATACTTATTGACGCAGCCTCTACAGCCCTCTGCGGTAAAGAATTCCACAGATTCACTACTCTCTGGGGGAAGAAATTCCTCCTCATCCCTGTTTTATACGGGTGCCCCCTTACTCTGAGATTATGCCCTCTGGTCCTAGACGCTCCCAAAAGGGGAAACAACCTCTCATCATCTACCCTGTTGAGCCCCCTAAGAATTTTATATTTTTCAATAAGGTCGCCTCTCATTCTTCTAAACTCTAATGAGTATAGGCCCAACCTACTCAACCTCTCCTCTTAAGAAAATCCCTCCATACCCGGGATCAGCCTAGTGATCCTTTTCTGGACTACCTCTAATGCTTTCCTTAGATAAGGGGACCAAAATAGTTTGCAGTATTCTAGGTGAGGTCCAACAAGTGGCTTGTATAGTTTTAGCAAGACTTCCCTATTTTTATGCTCCATTCCCTTTGAAATAAAGGCCAACATTTGCCTTCCCTATTTACCGGCTGAACCTGTATGTTAGCCTTTTGGGTTTCACGTGAAAGGATTTCCAAATCCCTCTGTGCTGCAGCCTTCTGCAGTCTTTCTCCATTTAAATAATACTCAGCTCCTCTATTCTTCCTGCCAAAGTGCATAACCTTGCATTTTCCCACATTATATTCCATCTGCCAAGTTTTTGCCCACTCACTTAACCTGTCTATATCCCTCTGTGGGCTTCTTGTGTCATCCTCACTACTTGCCTTCTCACCTATTTTTATGTCATCCGCAAACTTGGTGATTTTACATTCACTTCCTTCATCTAAGTCATTAATATGTATTGTAAATATTATTAAGTAGCCTTATGTGCTCAACTCAATTGAGCACACAATGTCCTCCACTCAATTAATGTCAAGACTTGAATAATTTTTTGGTAAGAGACATTGGATTGTGACCTGAAGTAGGAACAATTGTTGATTTTTCTCCCAACTTGACTCAAAGGGAAATTGGATGGGCACTTGCGGGAACTAAACTCACAGGGCTACAGGGATAGGAGGGGAACAGCACTGACTGGATTGCTCTACAGAGCCATTCAATCATGGCTGATAAGTTTCTCAACCCCATTCTCCCGCCTTCTCCTCGTAACCTTTGATCCCCTTACCAATCAAGAACCTATCTATTTTGGTCTTAAATACACTCAATGACCTGGCCTCCACAGCCTTCTGTGGCAATGAATTCCATAGATTCACCACTCTCTGGCTAAAGAAGTTTCTCCTCATCTCTGTTCTAAAAGGTCTTCCCCTTTACTCTGAGGCTGTGCCCTCGGGTCCTAGTCTCTCATACTAATGGAAACATCTTCCCCACGTCCACTCTATCCAGGCCTTTCAGTATTCTATAAGTTTCAATCAGATGCCCCCTCATCCTTCTAAACTCCATCGAGTATAGACCCAGAGTCCTCAAACGTCCCTCATTTGTTAAGCCTTTCATTCCTGGGATCGTTCTCGTGAACCTAAGTAACACAAGATTCAAAAGCATTACACACGGAACATTTTACATTCTGAACTCATGCTCAGTTCAGTAATTCCCTCAAGCTCTTCTTGAATAGGGACCCTCACTTTCAGCGGCCAGAGAAAAATATTTTCATCCTATCACTACAGGCTGGATTGAAAATCAGATGCCAGAGGCAGATGAAAAGTCAGTGCCCAACCTGAAACACTTCAACAATTAATACTACTCCTTAGAGCATCACCAATATTCAACTGTAAGTATTCGATGCATCACTAATATGGTAAGCTCTCTATCCCTTCCCCAAATTCCCAGTTCTTGCTGGAATATGTTTCCAATTACACAAGGAGCTCACTGGTACTGCATCAGATTGATGCTCCTTCCAATGTGGGCCAGACTGCATGCGCTCTATTTGCACCATATGAGAGACCAGTCCAGTTGTACCCATAATTCCTGCACGTACACTTTCTAGGAGTCAAGGCTGACACTCCAGTGCAGCACGGAGAGAGTGCTATACTGTCAGAGGTCTTTTGGATAAGACATGAAACTGAGACCCAGTCTACCCTCTCAGGTGAATGTAGAAGATCCTATAGCACCACTTCAAAGATGAGCAGGGGAGCTATCGCCGTGTCCTGGAAAATATTTATCTTTCAATCACAAAAAAACATATTAAACAAACATACGAACAAGGAGCAGGAGTAGGCCATTCAGCCTTCGAGCCTGCTCCACCATTTAATAAGATCATGGCTGATCTGATAGAAATCTCAAATCTACATCCTGTCTATCCCCAATAACCTATCACCCCCTTGCTTACCAAAAATCTATCCACCTCTGCCTTAAAAATATTCAAAGATTCTGCTTTCACCGCCTTTTCAGGAAGAGAGTTCCAAAGACTCACAAACCTCAGAAAAAATGCCACCTCTTCTCCCTTTTAAATGGGTGACCCCCTATTTTTAAACAGTGGCGCCTAGTTCTAGATTCTCCCACAAGAGGGAACATCCTCTCCACATCCACCCTGTCAAGTCCCCTCAGGATCTTATATGTTTCAATCCAAATCACCTCTTACTCTTCTAAACTTCGGCAAATACAAGTCTGGCCTGTCCAACCTGCCTGGTGGATTCTCCCAACTGCTTCCATTGCATGTGCATCCTATCTTAACTAAGGCAACCAATACTGTATACAATATTCAAGATGTGGTCTCACTAGTGCTCTTAGTTACACCTTGCCAACCTGAAAAAGACCCATTTGAGCCTACTCTCTGCGTCCTGTTAGCCAGATGATCACTTAATTCTTTGCTCTTTGTGGGAGCTTGCTATGTGCAAATTGGCTGCCATGTTTCCTTCATTACCACAGCGACTACACTTCGAAAGTGCTTGATTTGGCTGTAAAGTGCTTTGAGACATCCAGTAGTTGTGAAAAGTGCTATTTAGTTGCAAGTCTTTTTTTCTTGTTATTAGATAGGGAATTACCCTCCCAACCTGAGGAAGTGGAGGGGGCTCTGGAACTAATGGCAGCATGACAACTGCTCTCCATTGTTCTGTAGTGTGGTTACTGAGACAGATACACCAGGCCACTTTTAGGCTTCATATCTGCCTTGCTGGCCTGATATTGGCCACCTACTTCAGACGTCTTGAGCAGTTGGACAAGAGATGCATTTCGAACATCATGGGCATCAAAAGGGAGGAACAAAGTGCCCAACACTGAGGTACTTCAAAGAGCAGAAATATTGAAGCCCTCATCATCGGAGCCCAGCTTAGATGGAGTGGCCATGTAGTACATATGACTTGATGATAAAATCCCTAAGGTGGTCATGTATTCACAACTTCAACTTGGACACCTTCTGCGAGGTAGGTCTGAATTAAGGTTCAAGGACTCCTTAGGAAATGTGACATGTCCACCATAGACTGGGAAAAAAAACACACAAGAAAGAACTACCTGGGGAGTGATTTCAACTAGTGGCATCGCTTCCTTCAAACAGCAAAGAATACAGGCAGCTAAGGACAAAAGATGAGCTAGGAAGACTGGGCAGTCCGAACAAAGTCACACAATTCATCCTCGCTCACATTGTGGAAAGCCATGCAGGTCTGCAACTGGCTCCACAACCACATTAAAATGCACAATGGATGACTCTACACAAGCGAGAAACAGTCATCTTCTATAGCGAAGAGAAATGAACTACAAAAATAACATACACTTCTTGTGTTTTTTTCGCTTTTAATTTTACGAAAGACTTTGAGTGATAGGCACAATGGCTCTTAGCCCACAGAGCACAATATTTTCTTTTATGGATTTTGGTGCATCAAAGTCATGGGTTTGGTTAATCACACAAGATAAACAATGTCAAATCATTTAAAATGCATAGAAATACTAAGCTGGTTAGCAAGCAGGAGGTCAGATTAACAATTACTTAAGAGGGAGACCACCTTGAGGAGTGGGTCAGTCAAAACATGAAAGTTTTCAATTCACACTAAAAAGAGATCGGATCTTTTAAAAGAAGTGGATTAATTTGGTGCCCCCACCCCTACCCTCAAATGACAGTATTCTGCGTTGATTTTTTTGGGAGGGGTTTAGTACTTTTTCACATTCATCAGATGCACTACAGAAACTCACCAAGGCTCCTTAGGCAGCACCTTCCAAACCCACGGCCACAACTATCTAGAAGGACAAGGGCAGCAGATACATGGGAACATCACCACTTGGAAGTTCCCCTGCAAGTCACTCACCATTCTGACTTGGAAATGTATCACTGTTCCTTCACTGTCGCTGGTTCAAAATCCTGGAACTCCCTCCCTAACAGCACTGTGGATGTACCTACACCACAGGGACTGCAGCAGTTCAAGAAGGCAGCTCACCACCACCTTCTCAAGGGAACTTAGGGGTGGGCAATAAATGCTGACCTATCCAGCAGTGTCAATATCCCACGAATGAATTTTTTAAAATGACCACACACCCCCTTACATGGAAAGCAAGATCAGAAATCAACTGCTGTTACATGCATCAGTGTCACTTCTGAGGTGGGCTGTAAGAAGCCACCCAATGACACTCAACCTTCCATTCCACCTCTTCCCACTGTATAGGGATGTGACTGATAGACAGCCCCCACCCCGACACACAACAGCATGGCTGAGAATCAGCAGGCCACAAGCACCTACCCATTTCCTACTAAAAGTCTGGGAGGCTCCAGCTGTTGCAAAATGAAACTTTTTCTTCTTAAGAAAAGGTAAATGTGAAGAAAAGTTGAGTCCACTTGACAACCAATCAGCACTCTCTTCTCATGCAGTATAAATTGTTGTTCCCCCCATTACAGATTGGTAATTTCTTGTGAGCTATCCTGATGAGTGCAAGATGAAAAGCTTAGATAGCATTTTTTCAGCAATACAAAAGCTGATTTATTGTTCTTCAAAGCTCAATTTTATTTTCCCCAGGTCTGCTTGAACAAAATGCATTACACCACATGGAGAAACCAAACTGGACAGATCAGCAACTGTACAGAATGCAGGCTGTTCTTTTTTTTAAAAAATCATTTATGGGAAGTGGCCATCACTGGCTAGGCCAGCATTTATCGCCCATCCCTAATTGCCCTTGAGGAGGTGGTGGTGAGCTGCGGTCCATATGGTGTAGGTACACCCACAGTGCTGTTAGGCAGGGAGATCTATATCACTGCCTCCTGCAAGATGCTTTAGCAAAGATTAAAGCAGGCGGCAAAATATTTTCTTTCATGGATTTGCTTGCACCCATATCATGGGTTTGACTAATGATGCAAGATAAACAACATCAAATCATTTAAAATACTTAGAAACACAAAGCTGGTTAGCAAGCACAAGGTCAGATTAACAATTACAGTACTTAAAGGGGTGAGGGGGGGGGGGGGGGGGGTTGGTCAGACAAAACATGACAAGTTTCCAATTCACACCAAAAGAAAGGGATCAGATCTTTTGAAACCAATGCACCAGGCAAATGATTCGTTTCTGATTCTTGAATTGAAGCAATTTTGCAGCCTGTTTTTTTTTTTATATAAGGGTGATTTTAGCCAAGGAAGAGATTTTAGGGGCTGGGATTTTAAAGTCCCTGATGTTTGATGCAGAGGATCCACTCTGGGCCTCAGACAAACAGGAAGTAAACACGAAACCCCCTCCCACTCACCTAGAATAATAATGCAGCATTTAAACAGGAATAAAGACACAAAACCGACCCCCCCCCCCTCCCACTCTTTAAATAATCACTGCTTTTAAGGGCCCATTAGATCATAAACCCCGTGTCCTTACCAGCCTGTGTGTAATTTTAAGTGAAGTTATTATCTTATCTCCAGTCCCTTTGGAACTTTCCCTCTCTCCCCCTTCAGCAGATTTGACAACTTCAGGGAAACCCAGGCGCAACCTCACTCTGCGCTGCCTCCCAAAGTCCCGCCTCCTCGCCGCCCATTGGGCCGCCGGTCCCCCGGCCCTCCCTCCCATTGGCCGGGCTCCAGGTCAATCACCGCCGCCCGCCATCAAAAACGAGGTTTTTTTTTTGACGCGCGGCGTTGACGAGGCTTCCGGCGGAAGACGAGGCCGAAATGATATCATTCCTTTCCGTTTTCTTTTAATTTAAAGCAGTTGCGCCGCGTCGGACGCGTGAAGAGTTTGTTCGACATTTCTGAGCTATTTTTTAAAAAAATTTTCTTTCCACCTGGGACTTTTGTTGAGTGATCTTTGCCCCGCTGCCTGTTGCGACATTGGGGCGCCATCTTTGTTTGGGGTGTCGTGGGCAGGAATGGGTTGGTTGGTGGTGCACAGCTCTCCAGCTCATCCTAGTTAGTTCTTGTCAACAGCTGTCCAGGCAGTTATTATTAGTAATCTATCTTATGTTGAATAATTATTCCTTTGTGCATACACTGACCTCCTGGCTCAGTTTAATAGCCCATTTCCATATATTTTCTTTATTCCTGGGATATGGGCATGCAAATTAGGAGCAGGAGTAGGTCACTTGGCCCCTCGAGTCTGCTCTGCCATTCAACAACATCATGGCTGACCTGATTTCTACCTCAACTCCACCTTCCCGCCTATCCCAGTAACCTCTCACCCCCTTATTTATCAATAATCTATCTTACCGCTGCCTTAAATATATATTCAAAGGCTCTGTTTCCACTGCTTTTGAGGAAGAGAGTCCCAAAGACTCATGATCCTCTAAGAGGAAAAAAAGTCTCCTGATTGCTGTCTGAAGTGGGCGACTCTTTATTTTTAAACAGTGTCCCCTCGTTCTAGATTCTCCCACAAGAGGGAACATCCTCCACATACATCTTGTCAAGACCCCTCAGGATCTTACACGTTTCAATCAAGACCAGGTTAGCCTATTTGTTACCCACCCTAAATTAGCCCTTGAACTGGGTGGCTTCCTAGGCCATTTCAGAGGACAGTTAAGAGTCAACCAGATTGCTGTGGGTCTGGAATCACACATCGGCCAGACCAGGTAAGAATGGCAGATTTACATCTCTAAAGGGCATTAGTAAACCAGATGGGATTTTATGACCATCAAAGATAGTTGGCATGTTCACTATTACTGAGACTATTTGTCAATTCCAGATTTTATTAATTGAATTTAAATTCCACCAGCTGCCCTGGTGGGTTTTGAACCCATGCCCCCCATGCACCGCTGTTAAGGTAACACTAAGACACACAGATTTTAAAAGACCCAGGCAAAGAAACATGATACCCTGAACAACCCAATTCAAAGTGAGTTTTCTTAAATTCAGTTTGTTGTAGACAGCAGCTTGAGGTGTAGATGCTGAAGGCTTTTCACACTTGTTAGATCTTAAAATGCCTGCCTTTATCCTCAGCCTTCTCTCCTTTATACATATTTTCCCCTTTGAATGCAAATTCCCATTGTTTCACTATGTCTTTGGACTTTACCTCCCTGATCATAAAAAATTATCATAGTACCAATTTTACCAGCAATCATCGGGAAAAATAAACACACTGTTTCTTAACTTCTGGTTAAGTGTAATATTTCACTCCCTCTTTTGAATTTAAGGTAGTCTAATTTATTTAAAAATGAAAATATTCTTTTACCTCTTATATTCTAAACTTCCCCCATGTTTACCTACTTAACATTTTAAACCTATCTTATCTTCTAATACATCAAAACCTTCAGGCCAGCTGCCTTTAATCCAATTATGTGTCACACACACACCCACACACATATAGACACAGATACCACTTTTTTACAATAAATTCCAATAACATTATTATATCTTCCTGTCACTCGGCATAAAGTGACCAATCTGAAAGGTCATCTGTCTCTCTCCACAGATGCTGCCTGACTTTGTGTTTCCAACATTTTCTGCTAAGTTCTTTGAATCAGACAGGCCATTTTCATATCAGCCAGTCTGTAGAAATTTCAACTACTTTACTGCCGTCGCACAGTATTGTTCTGTGATGTATGTTTGTAAGTGCCACTCAATTTGGTTTGAAATATGTTACTTATTTTGATGTACTTTCTGTAAAATAAAGATGGTTCTATATACTTAGATCGTGTTGCAGTCCATCATAAATTTGAAATCTAACTCAACTTTCTCCCCCAACAATGACAGCTCTGTCTCTTGACAGCCACATGATTGTACTTTCACCAGCAGGCAGATATAAGAACAGGAACATAAGAACAGGAAGAGAGACTGTTTAGCCCTCTGGCCTGTTCCGCCATTCAACGAGATCGTGGTTAACCTGTGACCTAACTCCAGACACCCACCTTTGCCCCATATCCTTTAATATCTTCGGTTTAGAAAAATCTATGTTGCCGCAAAACCAGCAAATTCCTCACTGGTCCATTCTGAGTTTCACAGAACGCAACCCAAGTGGTTGTATCGGAATTATTAATTCTGATACTGTTCATATTATGGTCAACTTATTTAAACCTCATCAGAGGTGAGCAGCTTGTACTGAGACAGATGGGCAGGGTTCTGTTCCCTGGAATTTAGGAAATCAGGTGGTGATTTGATTAAGTTTCAAGACATTAAAGGGAAAAAGATAGACAGAAACTATTTCCATTGAATGGAAAATCTAGGACTAGGGTGACTAGTCTAGAAAAGGGGTCTCCAACCTTTTCACATGAGAGGCCATGTTTCAGTTTCTTTCTCACTCATGGGTTCAGTGAGCAAATTTCAGAAAGGTAAGCCAGTCAGTTAACTGATACATTCTCCATGGCAACGCCTCTACCAATCAGAGTCCACATGCCAACCATGGCAATGCCTCTACCAATCAGAGTCCACATGCCAACCATGGCAACGCCTCTACCAATCAGAGTCCACATGCCAACCATGGCAATGCCTCTACCAATCAGAGTCCACATGCCAACCATGGCAACGCCTCTACCAATCAGAGTCCACATGCCAACCATGGCAATGCCTCTACCAATCAGAGTCCACATGCCAACCATGGCAATGCCTCTACCAATCAGAGTCCACATGCCAACCATGGCAATGCCTCTACCAATCAGAGTCCACATGCCAACCATGGCAATGCCTCTACCAATCAGAGTCCACTTGCCAACCAATCAGCACTCTCTTCTCATGAAGTATAAACTGTTGCTCCCTTTACATTTGTTATTCTTGCAAATTGTTCTGATGGATGCAAAATGAAAAGCTTCGAAAATGTGTATTTTTTAAACAATACTCAAGTTCTGTGCTACCAAACAACTAAAAGGTAAGGCATTAGAAATTTATCTCACTATTAATCAAAACAAAAAATGCGCATTTCTATGAACAGGCTTCAAACAAGAAAACTAATTTATTATAAAAGCAAAATACTGCGGATGCTGGAAATCTGAAATAAAACAGAGAATGCTGGAAATACTCAGCATATCTGACAGCATCTGTGGAGAGAGAAACAGAGCTCTGAGGAAGAGTCATATGAACTCGAAACATTAACTCTTTCTCTCTGTTTGACCAGACTAATTAATTAGCTCATTTCCTCGTCACTCTATTGAACACTGATCTAGTGAGATATCGGGCATTGATTTTTGCTTGCATAAGTCATCAATGTCTGCCTGCACACTTGATGTAGCGATGTGGAGTATTCAAGATAGTGGAGTATTCCAGATAGGTTAAAAAAGGGACACAAGCTTGAATGAAAACTGTTGATCACGAAACAGGGTAAAATTAATTTAAAAATTGCACAATAAAATGCAGCCATTCAGGGGGAGGGCACATTCCCTCAGTTGCAGTGAAATCCAGTGCCAGCGCCCTGATACAAAATGATTGAGAATAATCTCTAAGCGGATGCTGGGCATTTAGCACCTTTTTGTTCACCCAACACCTGCGCAACCAAACTCAATAGCCGGATAGAGCATCAGCCCGGTGACTCCCAGGCCAGGGAGCCAATCAGAAACTGCACAGCTGGACACTGGCCCAATGGCCACAACCCTTCAGACAATGATGGCATGATAGCCAGCAGACCAGGTTGCAGTGTAAAGTCTCCGCCTCTGGGAGCAGTTGGAAGAGTTTTCGCTGTGAAATTTTAATGTTAAGAAAGATTGGGCCGGCCGGATTCTAACCCACGGGCTATATGTTGGACAACCCTGGTCTACAAATTAGAGCCAGATCTTTCAGGAGAGAAATTAGGGGACGCTTCCGCACACAAAGGGTGGAATTGTCCCAGGTTTGCGCTAAGTGTTGTGGCGAGCAGGTAAAACGACATTTCACCTGCCGTATTATGTATGCATGCCTGGGAAATGTGCCATTTCCATGGCGGATGGGCTCTCATTTTTCCTGCCATGCCATCACCTTGTCACTTCATCATGCTGGGTGGGCGCCATATTTTAAAGTCCAGCCATCCTTACAAAACTCGGTGCTTCCAGCTCATGACTACTGCAGGGAAGATGTCCACAAAAGGCAAAAAGGTCTGCAGCCCCCATGTTTTCATGATGCGCCAATAGCATGTGATTTGGACGCTATGGAGACCTGCCGTGATGTCCTCTACCCCAGCTCTGGCCACAGGACGGACAACGGCGTCACCAGTCCAGCATGGCAGGCAGCAATCAGTGCCAGTGCTGCACAAGAGGTCGGCTATCCAATGCAGATAGAGGATGATCTCAGCCGTGCAGTCAGGGGCTAAGGCAACCGTCTCATCACTCTAAACTCACACACTCACAAGCCCATCCACGCGTTCACTGGCATCTCACTCACTGCCAGCTCAAGGGACATCACCACCCACTCTCTCACATACACCCTCACATGTCTATCTGACCTCATCTCCTCTGGAGACTGCCTCCTCAGGCATCCCCTTCTTGAGGCCACACGCACAGATCAGCACGTGCCCCCAACACACACCCTGGGTTACCCTCCATTCCCAGTACAAGCCTCACCCTGCAGCCTCTCCCCCCACCCCAAGCAAGGCCTAACCCTGCAGCCATTGAAAAGCCGCCCACCTACGGCTGGTCTGGTAGGTAGAAACCTACCCGTGAGCCCCCCTAAAAGTGATGTGGTGCTGTCTATGAAGCCTGGCGCTGATGACTGCGAGTGCTGACCGAAGCAAGGTAGGCAGACGAACCTCGAAGTCCCAAGTGAAGTGTGGTCTGCCGGATGCACGTTGCTTATGTACTGTTGTGAAACACACTGATGTAGGTGGACAATCCAGCAGATAGAGGGTGAAGGGATGAATCCGGCGAGCTGGCCTTATGATATGCTGATGTATTACAGTGAGGTTCCCAACATCTGATGGCAGGAAACGTGGCCCACCCTCAGCGGGCTTTGCAGACGATCGCAAACTAGTTTCACACCATCATGAAACCAATCGTGCCATATTGTCCACTCACGTCACCGAACACACCCAGTGTCAGCAGGCACAGAAAATCCCAGCTAAAGGGACTTCCATAAACAGCAATTAATGCTAGATTAAGTGTAAATTTTAAAAATGAGATGGATAGACGGTACATCAATGATTACTTCGGTGCTGCTTCATGCTCTCGTCGGGACCTGGAAAAATTTATTGATTTTGCTTCCAATCTCCACCCCTCCATCATTTTCACGTGGTCCATCTGACACTTCCCTTCCCTTCCTTGACCTCTCTGTCTCAATTTCTGGGGATACGCTGTCCACCAATATCCATTACAAGCCTATCGACTCCCACAGCTACCTCGACTACAGCTCCTCACACTCTGCTTCCTGTAAGGACTCCATCTCATTCTCTCAGTTCCTTCACCTCCGTCGCATCTGTTCTGATGATCCTACCTTCAAAAACAGTTCCTCTGACATGTCCTCCTTCTTCCTTAACCGAGGTTTTCCACCCGCGGTAGTTGACAGGGCCCTCAACCGTGTCCGGCCCATCTCCCACGCATCCACCCTCACGCCTTCTCCTCCCTCCCAGAAACATGATAGGTCCCCCTTGTCCTCACTTATCACCCCACCAGCCTCCGCATTCAAAGGATCATTGTCCGCCATTTCTGCCAAATCCAGCATGATGCCACCACCAAACACATCTTCCCTTCACCCCCACCACCCCCCCCCACCCCCGGTGGCATTCCATAAGGATCGTTCCCTCCGTGACACCCTGGTCCACTCCTCCATCACCCCCTACTCCTCAACCCCCTCCCACAGCACCTTCCCATGCAACCGCAGAAGATGCAACACCTGCCCCTTCACTTCCTCTCTCCTCATCGTCCAAGGGCCCAAACACTCCTTTCAAGTGAAGCAGCATTTCACTTGCACTTCTCTCAACTTAGTCTACTGCATTCGTTGCTCCCAACGCGGTTTCGTCTACATTGGAGAGACCAAACGCAGACTGGGTGACCGCTTTGCAGAACACCTTCGGTCTGTCCGCAAGCATTACTCAGACCTCCCTGTCACTTGCCATTTTAACACTCCACCCTGCTCTCTTGCCCACATGTCCGACCTTGGCCAGCTGCATTGTTCCAGTGAAGCTCAACGCAAACTGGAGGAACAGCACCTCATCTTCCGACTAGGCACTTTACAGCCTTCCGGACTGAATATTGAGTTCAACAATTTTAGATCTTGAACTCTCTCCTCCATCCCCACCCCCTTTCCGTTTCTTCCCCCTCCTTTTTGTTTTTTCCAATAATTTATATAGATTTTTCTTTTCCCACCTATTTCCATTATTTTTAAATGTATTTCCACCCATTGTTTATCTCTACCTTTTATGCCCCTTTTAGTCTTATTTCACCTCACCCCCACTAGAGCTATCTGTACCTTGTCTATCCTATTTTCTGCTCTTAATTAGTACATTCCTTTAGATAATATCACCACCTTCAACACCTTTGTCCTTTTGTGTGTGACATCTTTTGGTTATCTCCACCTATTACTGTCTGCTTGTCCTAACAACCCCACCCCCAACCAGCTAATATTTCACCCCTTTCCTATTTTTATTTAGTTCTGTTGAAGGGTCATGAGGACTCGAAACGTCAATTGTGCTCTTCTCCGCCGATGCTGCCAGACTTGCTGAGTGTTTCCAGGTATTCCTGTCTCTGCTTTTGTTTTGGATAGATTTTTGTTATCCAAAGGTATCAAGGGATATGGGCAAATATGGAGGTAGGTTGCAGATAGGCATCCCATTTCCATTGACTGGCAGAAAAAGTTCAAGGGGCTGAATGGCCTCCTCCTGTTCCAACGAATGAGAATTTGAGAGTAGGACAATTAGATACAGGACAGGCAGGAGAGTTCTATGAATCAAAGCAGGTACGGATTCTACAATTGGCCTCTCAGCACCAGAATCAAAGACAAAAGGTTTAGCCAGAGTTTCCATTTGTTATTGTCATCAGGCTTGCTAGTTCAAAATAACATGTGTAAACATTGCATCAGGTACCAGAATGGCTCAGCTGAGACACCAGATTCAGACAAATTGCCTCTTGCTGTACAGGTTCACGTTTACAAGGCAGCTAGTTATGGTGGAGGATGTCTCCTGGAAACATGCCGAGAAATAATAGTCACCTGTTGGCAAAGAGGTCAAGAACTGACGAAACAATAGGGCATCGATATCACGATGTATGAATTAAATTCGGCACCTCCCCAGCTTTGAACCTATTGCAGCACATTCTAAGCAAGCAGAGGACTAAAAACAGAATGCACAGCGCCAGGAGCCTGGGGGATTGAGAGCATGAATGTTGAATTATCTCCAGCACACGAGAAGGACAGGTGAGACTAAAACCGTGACCCGGTTTACAATTTAACAGAGTGAGAGTCATTGCAGTTCTGAAGGAGCTGAACAGCCTTCCTGCTTCCTACCCCAGCTGCAATCTTACACCTCCAAACTCGATGATGTTAAAGTTCATCCTCAAATTGATGATTTATGTGGATACGAAAGATCTTGTAGCATTGTTTAAAAACATGGGAATTCTCATTAAAATTAATTCCTTAACCAATATCAGCAACAAAAAAAAAACATTAACTGATCATCCAATCTCATTGTTCATTACAGGACCTTGCCTTGAACAAAATCACCATTATTCAACAATTGGTGCTACTTAAAATTAATGTGCTGCATGTGGAATGAGTGATTGCAGCTGAAACATAATAATGCTACTGCACAATCAATTCTATGGTCAAGATGGATGACTTACAACAGATGAAAGAATCAATTTGGTGTGTGAGGAAGTAGCTCAATTTAAGCATACATGTTTATGCTGTTCTACATTGACTTCAGTTCCCAATGCCAACCACCTGGATTGCCGATGGCCATAGTTCATCATGCACTTAGATCATTTTCTCCCTTGAACCTGAAATATGATGCCTATTTTACACACTGGGAAATGAAAGACTGAACAAATTCCTCAAGAGTTTTGAGTATGATAGGAGCAGGAGTAGGCCATATGGTCCCTCGAGCCTCTTCCACCATTTAATGTCATGTCTAATCTTAGACTCCCTGATCTATTTCAATTTTACACTGCTCTCTATTCCCTTAGTATCTAAAAAACAATCGATTTCAATCTTGAATATACTCAACAACTGAGCATCCACAGCTCTCTGCGGCAAAGATTCCAAGATTCAAAACCCTTCCAGGTGAAGAAATTTCACCTCAACTCAAGTCGTAATTGTCAACCCTTTATTCCGAGACTGTGCTCCTTGTTCTCCAGCCAGGAGAAACAGTCTTAGCATCTACCCAGTCAACTCCTCTAAGACCCCAACATCCTGCCTCTCCAACTAAATCGCCTTTGCTCCATCCAAAACCAAGTTATTTTCCCTGTAGTTTTCTCCTTCTCCCAAATGCACCAACTCTTGCTGGTCTGTAGTTCCAAACTCATGAACAGCCCTCCAGTATCGCATCCAAGTGGCTATTATGAGATAAGACCTTATCAGCAAGCTATTTGGGCAGGGGATGCATCAAAGCCAAAAACAACCCACTCCCCAAACAATTGGGGAATAACTCACCTCCTGACTCCCCAAAGCCTGTCCACTATCTCCAAGGCACAAGTCAGGAGTGTGATGGAATAGTCCCCACTTGCCTGGATGAGTGCAGCTCCCACAACACTCAAGAAGTTCAACACCATCCAGGACAAAGCAGCCCACTTGATTGGCACCACATCTACAAACACTCACTTCGTCTGCCACCAACGCACAGTTTCAGCAGTGTGTACCATCTACAAGATGCACTGCAGGAATTCACCAAGGCTCCTTCAACAGCATCTTCCAAACCCACGACCTCTACCAACTAGAAGGACAAGGGCAGTAGATAAATGGGAACACCACCACTTGCAAGTTCTCCTCCAGTCACTCACCATCCTGACTTGGAAATATATCACCATTCCTCCACTGTCACTGGAAATCCTGGAACTCCCTCCCTAACAGCACTGTGGGTGTACCGACACCACATAGACCGCAGCAGTTCAAGAAGGCAGCTCACCACCATCTTCGAGGGCAAGTAGAGATAGGCAATAGATGCTGGCCCAGACAACAAAGCCCACATCCCGTGAATGAATTTATTTTTAAATGATTAGAAAACACCGATGACTATCAGAGAAGCTTGTACAGCCTCCTTAAAACCTGCAATAAGTGAGTCTACTTGGGGCCGAGTAGCAGGCAGGCACCACCGTAAGATGTAGGAGCAGAAGTAGGCCATTCGGCCCATCGAGTTTGCTCTGCCATTCAATGAGATCATGGCTGATCTGATAATCAGCAACTCCACTTTCCTGCCTTTTCCCATAACCCTTGATTCCCTTACTGATTAAAAATGTCTCTATCTGAATATACTAACGACCCAGCCTCTACAGCCCTCTGTGGTAAAGAATTCCACAAATTAACAACGCCGAGAAGAAATTCCTCCTCCTCTGTTTTAAGTGGGCACCCCCTTACTCAGAGATTATGCCCTCTGGTCCTAGGCTTTCCACAAGGGGAAACAACCTCTCAGCATCTACCCTGTCAAGCTCCCTAAGAAGCTTTTATTTTTCAATAAGGTCACCTCTCATTCTTCTAAACTCCAGTGAATACAGGCCCAACCTACTCAACCTCTCATAAGAAAATCCCTCCATTCCCAGGATCAGCCTAGTGAACCTTCTCTGGACTGCCTCTAATGCCAGTATATCTTTCCTTAGATAAAGGGGACCAAAACTGTTCAGTATTCTAAGTGTGGTCTAACTAGTGCCTTGTGCAGTTTTAAGACTTGCCTATTTTTTATACTCCATTCCCTTTGAAATAAAGGGAATTTGCCTATTACCTTTTGAACTTGAACGTTAGCTTTTTGGGATTCATGCACAAGGACCCCCAAATCCCTCTGCAACTTTCTCCAGTCTTTCTCCACTTAAATAATATTCAGCTCCTCTACTCTTCCAGCTAAAGTGCATAACCTCACACTCCCACATTATATTCCATCTGCCACATTTTTCCCCACTCACTTAAACCTGTCTATATCCCTCTGTAGACTGTTTCATCTTCACCACTTGCCTTCCCTCCTACTTTTGTGTCATCTGCAAACTTAGCAATGGTACATTAATTTCCTTCATCCAAGTCATTAATATATATTGTAAATAATTGTGGCCCCAGCAACACAAGGAAAAAGCAAAACACCCGATGCTAGAAATCTTCAGGCACTTGCATGCCATTGGCAGTAGATGGCAACAGAGGTTGCATTCACCTCTAAAGTCATTTGAAAATCGAAGCAAACCACTAGCACGCCAAGTGGGTCTGCAGGTTTATATTCCTGAAAGCCCATTGAAAAATGACTGGTGCTAACTCCAGCTTCCCCAGCAAAAAGAGCACAAGCAACAAGCTGAATAAAACCAATTGTACCTTTCTACAAAGGCGGTTGGCTCTACAGAACCCCAGTTAAGTCCGTAAGATCAAAGCCAACCTGTCCTGCACCACTCCCTTGCCACTTCAAACACTGCTAGTTTGTCACTGATCTTTTACATCAAAAATCTGCTGTTGCCAGGTCAGAGCATTCTTCACATACAACCCCACCCTCAGCAAATTCTATTGGCTCCATGCCCCTGGGACATTTGTGGCATGTAGGGAGGGGGAGGTGACCACTTTGCAGAACACCTCAGTCCACAAACATGACCAAGCTCCCAGCCAGCTGGCATTTTTAGTTAAAAACAAAAAACCACAGATGCTGGAAATCCAAAACAAAAACAGAATTACCTGGAGAAACTCAGCAGGTCTGGCAGCATCAGCAGAGAAGAAGAGTTGACATTTCGAGTCCTCATGACCCTGTTGAAGGGTTTTTGGTTTGGCATTTTAGTTCTCTGCCTTGCTGCAGTGCATGACCCTGTTGAAGGGTCATGAGGACTCGAAACGTCAACTCTTCTTCTCCGCCGATGCTGCCAGACCCGCTGAGTTTTTCCAGGTAATTCTGTTTTTGGTTTGGCATTTTAGTTCTCTACCTTGCTGCAGTGCTCCAATCGAGCTCAATGTATGCTTTAGGAACAGAGCCCCTTCTTTTGGCTGGAGGAATGAATTACAGCCTTCTGGACTCAACAGTTCAACAATTTTAGATCATAACTGCAGTACACCACCCCCACCCCACCAATTTTGTTTGGTTTCCTTGCTGGTCTGGTTAATTCTCACATCTCCCTTTATTTGCTTCCTTCACTTTGCATTCAGGTGACAGCTACCCTTCCGGCAGTTTAGAGAACGTGAAAAGGTTAGTCTCGTGCAGAAGGTTCAGCCTGTACTCATTGGAACTTTGAAGAATGAGGGGATGATCTATTTAAACTTAAGATTGAAGGGGCTTGACAGGGTAGATACAGTGGGGATGTTCCCTCTTGGGTGGGGGGGGGGGGGGGGGGGGGGGGGGGGGGTGGAATCAAGAACATTGGTAATTTCCATTTAAGACAGACAGAAGGGAGGAAATTCTTACAAGGGCTGTAGTTTTTGGAATTCTCTTCCCCAGACAGCAGTGGAGGCTGGGTCATTGAATATATTCAAGGCTGAGTTAGACAGTTTTGATCAACAAGGGAGTCAAGGGTTATAGGGGGTAGACAGGAAAGTGGAGTTAAGCCCACAATCAGATGTCAGAGCAGGCTCAATGGGCCAAATTGCCACCTCCTGCTCCTATTTCTGTTATTCACACCTCTAAACTTATCTTTTGTCCATTTACTTGTCCCATTTTCACCCTTTGCACAATGGACTTGTTAAACCTCTCCTGCCCTTCTACCCTATCAGAGCTTCCTTGTTCTTCACACCCTCCACCACTTTCCCCAGTTTGAGATGTTTTGCTCCCCACAGATGCTACAACACCTGAGTGTATACAGCATTTTGTCAAATTTCCAACACCTGCAGTACTTTGTATTTGTATCAGCAGCAGCATTCTTATCTCAAGACTATGGCTTCAAGTCCCACTCAGTTTCAGACCTCAGTATAGGAATTGCATGGCATTGACAGCACAGAAACAGGCCATTCAGCCCAACATGGCAATGCCAGCATTTCTGTTCCACACAAGGCCTTCCACCCAACTTCAGTTTTACTCATCTAACCTCCCTTAAAACAAATTCCATGTCGTTCACCTCAGCTATTTGTGAAAGCAAGGTCCACATTCTCACCACTGGGTAAAAAAAAATCCATTTTTTATTGATAGTTTATAGACTCCTAATATCCCTATTGGAAATATCCCATCAGAACGTCATCATTCAAAAAGAGCCTTTACCTGCTGAATCATTCCTTAGTGGGATTAGGCTGAGTGGCTCATTCTTTGAAAAGCAGATTCAAAGGGCCAAGAGGCCATTGTGCTGTAAACTTTACGATCCTATGATGGTTATAACCTCATTTCTAGCATCAGCCTTGGAAGGGCACAATTTAACTACCAGTCAATTTTATTGGCCACTCGTACCAGCAGTCAGTGGCATCTCTGTTGAACACAACATTCCATTTGCCAAGGAACAGGTCAAGATGCCCATGTCCTCCTACACCCCAAAATGGGGTCAGCAAATTGGGCAGGGTATCAGACAACAGCTGTACCACCTGCCTTCAGAGTAGCTGCATGCTTGGACAACTCTAGTTTTCACAGGCATTCAGCCTTCAGACAATCCATTCACTGCAACTAACCACATTCTTCCTGCCACAGCTCAGTGTAATCAGTCACAATTCAGAGAATACTAGTTACCAATAAAGAGAGACCATACTTCAAAATAAAAATAAAGTTACTTTTAATCAGACAGCACTTTTAGATGTATCACTGCAAAAAAAAATTAAGACACCCAAGGGAAACTGGAAGCTCCCAGCCAGACACCTGGTAGTTGGAGCTGTGTGGAGTCAAAGAAGCAGGTGACAGCCTACAAATGATGCTGGGTTTGAACCAGGCCAATTTTTAAAGGATAGGAATCACGTCTGCATGAGACCTACGTTAAGAGGGCTCAACCCAGTTTGTAGTGGGCAGGCTGGCTGCCATTCCCATCCTACAGGAGCAACTATCCCAAACCACCGTTGGGCAGACTGGTGAGCATCTCACCCTGCTCGTCACTGCAACACAAGCAGTGAGTGTCAGCATAGAGGTTTATACCCATGAGAAGAAAATTAAATTTAAGCTCTCGTGACTTTTCCCTTTCTTCCCCCCCTTCAAAATGAGTCCAGTACAGATAGTCAGTTCACTTCCATCTGGGGACAACAGGCTCTGCTCAGACGTTCAGGGTTGAAGTCATACCTAGTGCAAAAATTAAAGTCAGTTAATGACAGCAAATTCATTTAACAATCAAGCTACAGTAAAATTGGCTACAGATTTCCATCAGTAACAATCTGCCTCACAGATCCCAATCTCAACCTCTGAGCAGCCTCCCAATGCTTTTCCTCAGTTCTGCTGATATGTCAGCTCAGCAGGTGCACTTTCTGAATCAGCCACACTCATAGCCCAGTGCTAATCATCATTGGTAAAAGCGCTGGAGACTCTCCTCAAGAACCAGAGGCAGTGATTTATCAATACTCACATTTCATGTTAAATACAGAAATGAAACTACTTAAGTGGTTTCATTCATTAACCCAATCCTCCCAAGCAACTTCTAATGCCCAATCAAATTGACCAGGTCCCCCCTCTGGCAAAGGTAACTTGCCCACCCAATGTCACTATTAAAATTGTGACCGAGACCCATGAGCACAAATTTGCACAGGAAGGTATTACATACATCTGTAAAGGACAATCAGATAGAAGGCCATTGTTATCACCAGGTCTGAGATCTTCAGGACTAGCCCCACTCTGGAGGTGAATTCCTCTCCTCTTACCCCCACTGTCTTGCAATCCCCCCCAGTACCCCAAATGGGATTTTTCAGAACAGGAACAGGCCATTTGGCCCATGCCAGCAAGCACACTCCACATGAGCTTCCTTCCCACCTTCAGCTCTGGATTCTTCCTCGTTTTGCCTCTCCTAGGGGATCACATGTGATGGGGGACAGGGTACACCCTCAACTGACCGTTTCTATGTTTGCATGAGCCAGACAGCAAGATCCTGAACTCAACGTTTAATTCTGCTACAGTGAGACAGCAATCAGGATGTAGCTCAGTTGGCTAGTGTGATACAGAATGACAAACAGCATGGGTTCAATCCCCACCCTGGCTGTGATAGTTCAGCCAGTCTCCTCACCTTGGCCCACATCTGCAGAGTGGTGCCCTTCAAGCTGTATATAACATTGTCTCCAAGAGTGGGAGACGAACATTGGTTGTGAGCTATGGACAATTACCTGAAAATCATGGGTGGGGTTGCAAGCAGCGTAGACAAAATTGGCTCAGTCTTGATACCAACCAAGGTCACACAGCCCTTGAAGAATAAGGCTATAACTCATGGGACCTTCTCACCCTCTGCAGAGGCAAAGTAACCACCTGTAATTCATCTCAATGATGTAGCACAGCAAAGAGGCCATTTTGGCCCATTGTGTCTTGTGCTGGAAATGGCAACGATGTAGAAAACATTTTACCCAAAACTTGAGGGGGGGAAATAGCACAGGAAAAAGGAAAGTGGGCAATGTTAAAAGGAAAATCTAAACACTTACAGTTAGCGATTATCACCAAATCTCTCAAACCATGATGTTTTCATTTCAACCTGGAAAATCAGATAACTTCAATCAGCAGTGGCTGTGTTTAGCATCTTATAAACCTACATTACACATACCTTAAAACATACCTCACATATGGCAAACCATTGGAACTGAATAAATACTAGCATTTAACTAGCACACTTTGCAATCCATTCCCTTTTAAACGTATTAATTCAAAACAAGGCTTCCAAATAAGCAAAAGGTCAATCAGTTTCCCCTTTTTGTACATCTCACCATAATAGTTGTAGTGAAGAGATTGTTACTGGATCTTAAAGGGTTAAATTGTGGACAGGTTGCATAAATTTGGAGTGCACAATTGAGGCATTTAAAATGTTACCAGTCTTTGATAGGAAGCAGCTTTCCTCAGCAGGAATCAAACAGTGCATCAGAGCTAGGTTGACCAGGAGTGAAATCAGGGAGCATTTGCCCCACACGGTGGAAGTGGAAATCTAGATCCTTCTTCAAGATCCGTGTATGCTGAGGGACAACTGGAGCTTTCAAAACGAATTTTTGCTGCAGCAGAACAAGCCCAAAAGGCTGAATGGCCTCATCCTATTAAGTGCAGGATTCACACTCCCGACTTTGCAAATATTGTTAAGGACAGCCCATGGTGGCACAATATTAATATAAATATGTTTACAAATATTTTTAAAAGTGGGCAGGACTCCAAGCAGGGTTCTCACTCAGGCACTCGGAGTGTCAAGTCACCGAGTGGCACATGTATCCCTCAGAGTGTCAGAGCCCAGTGCTAACATCATGGTGAGAACAAGGCTGGGGGGGGGGGGGGGGCTTAACTGTCCCAGGGGTTTACTGTTATTAATTGGATCTCCAATCTATACATCAATAGATTTCTGGTTGGTGATGTAGACACTTACCCAGAGTAATTTGCGCTGCCGAAGATTCAATTCTTTGCGGCCAAACAGCATTTAAGGCCCACCCATCCCTGAAGGAGAACCCTTACATGTCCCTGCTCCCGACCACGTTTCTCTCTTTATACAGACACACGGGAGATGTGAGCACCTCCTTAAGCAAGCACCCACCCCCTTCCCCCCCACCCAATCCACGTGGTTCTCCATTCATCATCCACAGCCCTCTATCCCTCCCCTCCAATCAACCCCCGCACCCCCTCTCTCTCTCTCCTCCAATCAACTCCCATACCCCCTCCCCAAATCCTTTATTAGGAGGGGCACCCATTCTCTTTTACATCAAGTTACCATCACCGCAGCGAGCGGCGCCTTTAAGGGGCACATTCTAAAGAATAACGTTGCAACCTTGTTGCAACTTTCAGCCGCCACAATGTTGCAACTTTCAGCCGCCACAATGTTGCAACTTTCAGCCGCCACAATGTTGCAACTTTCAGCCGCCACAATGTATCGAGCGGCTTCCCCTGGGATTCCCAATGTCCAGGCCCAGAACTCGCTGCAGCCCCGAACTCCACTTAAACCCCTCACTCCCTCCAACTCCAGCCACTGCCAGGAACCAAGAGGCTGCCCCGCTCCTCCCGCGGCCCTTTTATAACCCAGCCGCCAGGCCCTAATTGTTAGGCAGTAAAACAATACGCCTGCGCTCACGAGGCGCAGCCATTCATGTTTTTTTTTAAATAGGTCCGTGTGATTTATTGCTGTAAGATTTTTTTTTAAATACCTATCGTCTGAATTTGCTAAAAAAAAAATAAGACGAAGTGATTAGATTTGTTCCGAGGCATTTTGTTAGCCACCCATGTCTGTCGGGGCTTGGGGGATGCCACTCAACATGAGCCTTAAAGTGACAGTGTCCAAATCTCACAATAACAACCTGCTCAGCTTTAGATTTACAGTGACCTTCGCTGCTCTCTTGAAGCTGCTGGTTCAAAGGCACAATTTTCCCTGGGGCAGCAATCTGCCCAAATGTCCATTCTTCAACCGTGAAAAGAAAAAAAAAACTTGCATTTATATAGATTCCTTCATGGCCTCAGGATAGGGTGACCAACTCCGGGGGACGAAAGTTAGGGGACAATTTGATGGAGGCGGAGTGGGTGCTGATGAGAGTGGATGAGTGGGGGGCAGAGGAAGATGAAACTAGGGACCCAGGGACAGGAGCTTCTAGGGAACAATGTGCACAAAATCAAGAGGGTTGAGGAGGACCAAATAAATTGCTCAGACTAAAGACTTTGCCCATCATGGTGCACTGCATAAAAAAATACTTTACTTACCATCGACCCCATCGTTGCTGAGCACACAGCTCCCTCAAAGCTCGGCGCTGCTACCCAACCCCCCACCACCCCCGCGCCACCCCCCCCCCCCCCCCGACTCTCCATGTGGCTACCCAACACACAATCATCTGCCCAACTCCCCTCCCTGGTCAGAGGTACTCAGCAGCCCCTCTCACCAAAATCTCTGATTTCCCCCACTCACTCAGGAGCCCCTCTCCCCTGCCCCCTCTCGGGCCTGCTGGACTCTGCTCCCCATCAGGCCTGCCTGGATCACCCCACTTGGGTCTGCCCTCCATCCACCCACCCCCCCCCCCCACCCCTCCCAGCCACCCTTAGGCCTGCTGAATGCCACCCCAACCCCCACCACCACCACCCTCGGGCTTGCCAGACACAACCCCCGATCTCGAGTCTGAGAGTGCTTCTGCTGCTGGACCTCCCCCATGGTCGCTGGACTCCCCCTGCCAGATTCCGCCCACCCCCCCAGTCACCAGACCGCCCCCCCACCCCCCACCACCGCTGGACTCACTAGACACCACCCACAAACCCCACACCCCCTTGCCCCGACCCGGAGAACCCCCCCCCCCCCCCATCACCGGATCTTTGGCCCGGACCCGCAACCCAAACCATCCACCTCCTGAAGCCAAACAGCTCAGAGGGCAGAGTGTTAGCCAGCGGTCTTGCTCCTCGTGGCTGAGTGTGGGCTCTGGATTGCACAGTGAGCATGGTATCCGGGAATCCCAGGCACAGGAAAATGGGACAGCAAGGCAAATTACTGGTTAACCCTGACACCTTGTCCAAAAGCGCTTTACAGCCAATGAAGTAGTAGCCATTATTGTAATGCAGGAAGCGTGACAGCCAATTTGCACACAGCAAGCTCCCACAAACAGTAATGCAATAATGATCAGATCATCAGAAATCAAAGTGTTTCCATAAAGGGCTTGCAAAGTCATTCTTTGCCCTGCTTACTGTAGTTACTCAGATTCTTTACACATTTATGGACTGGAGTCAGTTGAGGACAGACATGACCAACTCTGCTGTTCTTTCATGAGATCGCTGCCAAACTCCAATCTTCACTACTTCCCTTTCAGGGATATTTTTGGGACATGGGTGTCACTGGCAAGGCCAGTATATGATGCCCATCCTTAATTGCCCTTGAACTGAGTGACTTGCTCGGCCACTTCAGAGGACAGTTAAGAGTCAACCACATTGCTGTGGGTCTAGAGACACATGTGGGCCAGACCAGGTAAGGTCAGCAGATTTCCTTCCCTAAAGGACATTAGTGAACCAGATGGGTTTTTAACGACAATCAATGATAGTTTGGTAATCACCATGGGCAGCTTTTTCTGGTTGGTGAGTGGGGGCGGGGCCTGCTCGCTGAGGCGTAAAATGACGAAGTCGGGCGTGTGTCCCCATGTCATTTAGATTTTCAGTTCGGCGGGCACACAGCCGACGCGGATGCAGGCCTGCCGACCTGTCAACGGCCTATTCAGGTCATTCAAAAAGTAATTGAAATGATTAATGGACCTGCCCGTCCAACCTTAAGGTTGGCGGGCAAGCGAAGAGCCCAGGCGGCCTTCCAAAAAGGCGTGAAGCCTCATCCACAGGCGGGATGAGGTTTCATGAGGGATTTAAAATTTTCAGAATATCTTTAAATAAAAATAATGGACGTGTCCCAGCTGATGTCACATGAGCTGGGACATGTCAGGAAAATTTTTTCTGACCTTTAAGAAATTATAATAACTTCAACCAATCTCCCTGAGGTGGCACTTGGTGATTGGGGGCGCTAATCGGGAACCCACCCGCTCGCGCCTGCACAACACCCCCTGACGAGGGGGGTGGGGGGGGGGAGGTGGTGGGGAAATGCAGCCCCATGAGACTAGTTTTATATTCCAGATTTATTAATAGAATTTAAATCCCATCAGCTGCTGTGGTGGGATTTGAACCCATGTCCCCAGGGCATTCATCTGGGTCTCTGGGTTACTAGTTCAAAGTAACATTACTACTACAACACCATATCTCCAAGAGCTAGTGATTATCGACAAGTCAGAATGAGGTAAATGGGGACCTAATCTTAAAATTAGACCTAAGGATATTCAGGATATTTGGAACAACCGTAGGTAATTTTGTCTTTTCATGATGCCTCTGCTCCCAGTGGGGACAGTAACCCAATTACCCCAGATAGCTTATCTAATAAGGAACTGAGCAAGAGAGACCAGGAAAATTATAGGCTTGATCCCCAGTCTGCAGCAAGGTGAACGGCTTTTTGATAGGCACCCACAACTGGCCTCACTATCTCTCGGTTTGGGATGGTAAAATCAGCCAGGATTCTCACTCCTGATCGATAGGCCTTGACTAGAAGTGCGCTTGTGCAGGCAGTGATGGATGCATTTGGCTGCGACAATCAAATAGCCTGCCAACCCTCACTGGCGAGGCTCACACATGGCAGTTCAACAAAGCGCACTGCCTCTTTAATTAGTTACACTATAGGTGAAGAGAATGAATGGAATTCATCTGTATGTACAGGTGGAGTAAATCATCAAAATAAAGCTTTTCTTTAAGGGGAAGGTCATACTATGTTCAGCAGAGTCAATGAGAAGTGTTTAAACATGTGGCACTCCTGTGGCTTAATTTTAGTTTTGCCATTATAATTATATGTTTGCAGAGCTTTTCCTGGCTTATAATTAGATCCACCCCACCCAGTCTCTTGATGATTATTGAAAACAGACTAGAATTATCTCCGAGGGTTGAATGGATCTCTTTTAAGTCTCTTTCATTGTTTTTGACTCTCCCCCAAAATTTCCACCAATTTTTCCCTCTATCCCTGCTCCCCTCAAGGTGCTGACACAGTTCTATGAGCACAGGCAATGCTGCTCTTCCCTTGCTCAAACCCAACCCCGTTTTGTCCTGTGCTGGGCATCTCAGGTCGGAATAGCTTCTTTGGTGCAGCCTGGATCAGCCAATTAACAGCCGAGCTTGAGACTTTTCAGTGTGCATGAGAATGAGCCACATGATGTAATTAATAAATAAGAAACTGCAATGGCAGAAAAGGAGTGGCCCACGTCACCCCTGCCCTCCAACACCCCCCCCAAACTCTCCCCCCACCTGTCCAACAGCTCCCCCACCCGCCCCACCAATACCTCCCCAACCCTCCGCCACATCTTCCAACAGTCCCCAACTTCCTCCAGCAACCCCCCCCGGCGTAATTGATGGCCATTCTTCCCCCGCAGCTAATGTGAACTGTCGTCCAATTTGAATTTTAATTGAATGCATCAGTCTGGAATATAAAGCTGGTCTCAGTAACAGTGGCCGTGAAACCACCACTGATCATCCTTAAAAGCCCATCTGGTTCACTAATATTAGGGAAAAGCTTTCTCACCCAGAGGGTGGTGGGTGTCTGGAACTCGTAGCCCAGATTGGTGATGGAGTCAGAAACGCTCGGCTCATTGAAAAAGTACCTGGATCTGCATCCGGAGTGCTGTAACCTGCAAGACTATGGACCGGGCACTGGAAGGTGGGATTAGAATGGGCGGCTAGTTTTCTCAGCTGGCGCAGACACAATGGGCTGAATGGCCCCTTTCTGTGCCATAACTTTTCTATGGCTCTATGTCCTTTAGGGAAGGAAATTCTTACCTGGTCTGACCTACGTGACTTCAGACCCACAGCAATGTGGTTGGCTCTTAACTGGCAAGCTAAGTTCAAGGGCAATTAGGGATTGGCAACAAACGCTGGCCTTGTCAGTGATGCCCACATCTCATGAAAGAATAAAGGAAAATAATTCAAACCTCAGCACTAAACACATAAAAGCTCCAACAAACAGTGAACGCAGTGGCAGAGCTTAAACCATAAGACATAGGAGCAGAAGTAGGCCATTTGGCCCATCGAGTCTGCTGCACCATTCAATGAGATCATGGCTGATCTGATAATCCTCAACTCCACTTTCCTGCCTTTTCCCCATAACCCTTGATTCCCTTCCTGATTAAAGATCTATCTATTGCAGCCTAGAATATACTTAATGACCCAGACTCTACAGCCCTCTGCAGTAAAGAATTCCCCAGATTCACTAGCCTCTGAGAGGAGAATCTCCTCCTCATCTCTGTTTTAAGTGGGCGACCCCTTACTCTGAGATTAAGCCCTCTGGTCCTAGACTCTCCCACGAGGGGAAAACACCTCTCAGCATCTACCCTGTCAAGGCCCCTAAGAATCTTGTGTTTCAATAAGGTCGCCTCTCATTCTTCTAAACTCCAATGAGTACAGGCCCAACCTACTCAACCTCTCCTCATAAGAAAATCCCTCCATCCCCAGGATCAACCTAGTGAACCTTCTCTGGACTGCCTCCAATGGCAGTATGTCTTTCCTTATACAAGGGGACCAAAATTGTTCACAGTATTCTAGGTGTGGTCTAACTAGTGCCTTGTATAGTTTTAGCAAGACCTCCATGACAGATTGAATCCTTGGCTTCCCAGAACATGACAGAAAGAAGAAAGAATGACTTACATTGGATTACAAAGGATACATTACACTGAAACAGGCCATTCGGCCAAACCACTGCATGCTGGCGTTTATGCTCCATTCGAGCTTTCTCCCATCTTTTCTCATCTAAATCTATCATCATAACCCTCTATTCCCTTCTCCCTCGTAGGCAGACACGATGGGCTGAATGGCTGCTTTCTGTGCTGTAACTTGTCTATGGTTCTATGGGCCGGACACTCCTGAAGTCACCTGGGTGGATGGCCCCAGGGTGTGCACCTGCTGATCCTCCTCCCTATCGGTGCCCAAGGACCTCTGGCTGACTCCTTGAGAAGAAGTAGAAGCTGGAGTGAGATCAAGCTGCCTGGCACCCCTCTCACATTGGCACTATTGGAGGCCAACTATGGCAGGGTTTGGGTGATACGATGTGAAAAGCCACCATTGCGGCCGGCGGGTAAAATGTTCTTTTTCTTCTTGCTACCGCACTTAGTGCAAATCTGGGATGATAGCAGCTATGTCATTTAGGACCCGGCCAGTAGTGGTGCTACCGAGCCACTATTGGTGATGGACATTGAAGTCCCCCACCCAAAGTACATTCTGTGCCTTTGCCACCCACTCTTCCAAGTGGTGTTCAACATGTAGGGTCACTGATTCATCAGCTGAGGGCAGCTGGTGGTTGATAACTTGCAGGAGGTTTCCTTGCTCACATTTGACCTGATGCCATGAGACTTCATGGTGTCCGGAGTCAATTTTGAGTACTCTCATTGCAACTCCCTCCTGACCAAATACTACTGTGCCACCACTTCTGCTGGGCCTGTCCTGCTGATGGGACAGGACATACCCAGGGACGATGATGATGGTGTCTGGGATATTGTCTGTAAGGTATGATTCCGAGAGTATGACTATGTCGGGTTGTTGCTTGAATACTCTTTGGGACAGCTCTCCCAATTTTGGCACAAGCACCCAGATGTTAGTAAGGAGGATTTTGCAGAGTGGATAGAGCTGGATGTGCTGTTATCATTTCCGATGCCTAAACCAAGGCTGGGTGGTCCATCCAGTTTCATTTCTTTTTGACTTCATAGCAGTTTGACAACTGAGTGGCTTGCTAGACCATTTCAGAGTGAACCACATTGCTGTGGGTCTGGAGTCACATGCAGGCTAGACCAGGTAAGGATGGCAGATTTCCTTCTCTAAAGTGCATTAGTGACCCAGATAGGTTTTGACAACAATCTCCAATGGTTTCATGGTGACTATAACTGTAACCAGCTTTTCATTCCAGATTTATTAATTGAATTCAAATTCTACCAGCTGCCCTGGTGGGATTTGAACCCATATCCCCAGAGCATTGGCCTGGGCCTCTGGATTACTAGTCCAGTGACATTACCATTATCCTACAGTCTCCCCCAAATCATTGAAAAGATAGGTACTAAATAATGGTGTATAGGCATTTGTGAGCAGCCATTAGTAACCCAGTCTTGCTCTTGAATTGGTTACCACTTTCTTTTTGGGCTACATAGTTGTTTGAAAGTACAAGTAGCGAGACAGTGACTTATTCCATATATCTGCACTTGAAACCTGTGCTGGTCTGTGTAATATAAGGGTCTAGCACATACAGGGTTAACGTGGGATCAGTACAGTACCGCCCACACAGTGATGTCAGAGAACAAATGACCTGAACCTAGGCGTCAGTCTAATGTTGGACAGAGCTGTGTGCACAAGCAAGCATGGAGACAGCTCCCAGCTTGAATCCTTTACTGTATACTCTTTCGAGCAACCAATTAAACTGAATTAATAAAAATGAGGGATCAATTAAAAGGCAGCCCCTTAAAAGGGTACTGCAAGAGGAAAAGCAAAATGTTAAAGGAAACTCATAAACATCAAATTAAAATGTGATTAAAGAGGTTGATGAAACACCCCAAAGTCCCTCGTGTCCACTGGGCACAGAAGGCCTCAATCATTCTAGTGGACACCACGTGCTTCCTCTCCAAGAGCACCTGGCCGTAAACGTAGCTGTGGAAGAAAGCTGCTGGCATGCCACAGAATAATGATCAGGGAAGGTCTTTTGATATTTGCTTCTAGCCCCAATCTGCCCCATCCTAGATGGAACTTGAATCCACAATCCCTGGCTTCAGAAGCCGGTGCATTACCCATTAGGTCAGCCCTTTACTGGACATAGTTCCTGTAGTTAATAAATACATACAGTTAACCTAATTAAGACTACAAAGTCTTCATTGAGATCTACCGAACAGTATCCAACACCATACAACAGTTTGTGATGGGAGTTATGCCGTTTTACATGAATATATTGAGAGGATTGGAACCTGAAATATCCTGGGCTTTTTTTTAATCCAGTTTCCCATTTGATAGGTGCAGCCACAAATAAGGTTTGTGTGGAACATAAACACCAGTCTTGAGCAGTTGGGCCAAATGGCCTGTTTCTGTGCAGTAAATTTTCTCTCTGTTCCTTTTCAGATTAATATTACATCAGTGATCCCCAGACCATTATGTGAAAGGTACAATTGTATTCCTGGGTGTTCCAGCGCAAGGAATAAGGATGTTTAGAAGGTATGTTCCTATGTGTTTGAACAACTGAAGGCTCTGGGTAAAATTAGTTCTCACTTTTGGCTTTCCTGACATTTCTGGTAAGCACAATGTTTTGTTTCTTTTCCCCAAATAGTTTCCCTTCTATCTTCCTTGTGTTCATATTTTAAAAAGTGTGCTCTCTGCTGCACCCGTGGCTCACATGATAGCTGCACAACCGCGTGTAGAAATGGGTCAGAAGTGTTCTCAGTTTCATTACAGCTCTGTGCCGAATTACCTGATCACAGTCAGGAGGTATCATAAGATGTCATAAACAGCTATTACTACAAAGGTATGCTGTGTCAGGTAATACAACGGAACCAGTGATCTCCCTCCTCCAATTCAACTCATTTGAGTCCGGCTGAAGTAAAGTTCTACTCATGATAGCTATCTTCTGGAGCTTAATGCAGATTGCCACCCTGTATGCATGAATCTAGCTAATAAATATCAGAAAGCTATTTGCCAATAGTAGCATCACATGTCAGCGCTATTCCGTCCTCACCAGCTGAGATCACTAATGAGGGAGCATTCAACAGCCTGGTTGATTTTACTCTCTCCAGCTCAGGGACAAGGTGGATGTTGAATATGGGACCTTCATGATCTGTGCAGCACTGCCTTTACTAACCCAAAAGCACTGCTAAGGCTTCCTCAACAGCACCTCCTAAATCTGCAGCCTCCTCCACTACCTAGAAGGACAAGGGCAGCAGTTGAATGGGAATATTGTCACTGCGACATTCCCGTCCTGGTCACGTACCACCCCAGCTTGGACATAAATCGCCATTCTTTCATCGTCACTGGATCAAAATCCTGGAGCTCCCTCCCTAACAGCACTGTGGGTGTACCTACACCAGGTGGACTGCAGCGGTTCAAGAAGACAGCTCACCACCACCTTCTCAAGGGCAGTTAGGGAATGGGCAATAAATGCTGGTCTAGCCAGCGACGCCCACATCAACAATGAATTTTGAGAAGTGTTTTTCACTTGACTGGGTCACTTGTGGTTGTATTTGTCCTGATGGTATGTTAGGCTCAAGCTAGGGTCATTCTATAGATCCAGATTTGAAATCGAGCCTTTATCAACCGAGACATTTAGCTGCACTGATCTCAACACATTAATCAGTACCTTCATGCATTCTTAGTGTTTTCTTGGGAGAATTTTTTTAATCCTTCAGATAAAATGTGAAATTTCACACATCTTCCAGCTGTTTAGATCTACTTCCAATGTACCATATTGCTTATGACAAGCTGCACACTAAACAGGGATGGTGTTCCAACCATACTGCATGTGAAACAGCGTCAAAGCACAAGCTCAGCAATAGCAAGACATTCCTTCTCACAGGCAGAAGAGCAACGAGAGCAGATGGCAACAGCGGGAATGAGACAAACAAATAGATAGACTTAAAGAGGCGACGATGTGGGGGGGGGGTGGGGGAGAGAGAGAGAGAGGGAGAGAGAGAGGGAGATGGAAACATATCGAGACGTACGGTGACTCTAGTAAACAGGCCGCTGGAGACACAGGGAACAAAAAGAGGAGACTGACAGGGGCAAGATTGAGACACGCGTGTAGATTTGCTAACAGATGAAAAGGGACAAAGCAGGCCGACCTACTGGGAAAAATCTAATGCCCATCCCTGTGGCAAATTTGGCTGTGGGAGGGGCATTCAATCGGGATGGTGGGTGGTGGATGGGTCCCACCTTGCTATCAATTGAGGTCTTTAAGTGGGCAATTAATGCGCACTTAAGGGGCCTCACCCCGCCACTGGAGGTATTCACTCAGCGGCAGTCAGGGGACTCGTCATGCTGGAAGCCTGAAAAGCAAACCATGTTGGGGTTGCTTGCGGCCTTTCGAGAGCGTGGGGGAGAGTCCCTCATTCATAGGCACTCAGTGCCTGATCGAGGGACCGAGCTTTGGGAAGGAGGGGCTCTCTGACAGCTGTCCCTGACCCTGCTGTCGAGCCCCCTCCTCCCCATGACTCCCACCTTGTGATCCCCTCTCCCACCAGCTACTCACCTGTGGCCTGGATCCCTTGGCAATCCTGGGCCTCAGGCGGGTGCACTACCGTCTCCCTGGTGGCGCTGCCAAAGAATGAAGAGCTGCCGGCCCCTGGTTGGTGTGCAGGGCATCTGTCCCCAGGGCCCTTAGTCCTGGAGAAAGGCTGCCACTGCCCAGTTAAGTGCCCGATTGTCACTTAATCTAGCAGACCTTCCCTAAAAGAGGCAATGCAGGGGTCTTTCCAGCTCTCCAGCAAGAGAGGTGGGGTAAATCTTGGGGAGACCGAACACAGATTGGGTGACTGCTTTACGGAGCATGTCTTTTCAGTCTGCAAGCATGACCCCAAGCTTTCAGTGGCCTGCCATTTTAATTCTCCACCTTGCTCTCATGCTGACATCTCTGCCCATAGTCTACCCCACTGTACCACTGAAACTCAATGTAAGCTTGAGGGACAATACTTCAGCCTTCTGGACCCAACAATGAGTCCAACAATATCAGACCATAATTTTTGCCTCCATTTTATTTCCTTTCCTTTGCATGTGTTGGTCTTTATCTCGTTTTCTTTGCTTTTGTTTTTGGATGGCAGTTGTCCATTATTCTGCCATTCACACCTCCTCTGGACCCATCTTTTCTTTCTTTATTTGTCCCCATTACCACTCCCTTTGGCCCTGCACCACCAACTCTTTTGCATTTAATGTCTCCGTCTTCCTACAGACCTTCACTTTTGTTCTTTTTCCACCCTCTCCACTTCACCTACTCAAAAGCTATTACATTTCTAACTTTTCCCAGTTCTGATCAAAGGTCATGACCTGAAACATTAGCGCTGTTTCCCCCTCCACAGATATTGCCAAACCTGCTGAATAGCTCTGGCATTTTGTTTATTTTCTTGCCTTTAGACACGTCATTGAATATTTTTAAGGCAGAGGTAGATGGATTCTTGGCTAACAAGGGAGTCAAAGGTTATCAGGAGTAGGCGAAGGACCCACATGGTACATGCTGATCTGCTGAGCAGAGAAATTTGCTTGTTCTGTAAGAAATAAGGAGTTTAGTTAATTTCTTTATCTTTATGTCTAAGGGTTGTAGTGATCTGGCCTGCATTTTGAGGTCTGTGCATCCTGGCCCTTATAGCTTTATTTTAAATGGCTGGACCTCAACATTATTAAGCCAGCCCAAATTGTCTGATAAGAGTGTAACCCCAGCCTTCGTGTCCAGTTTAAATTCTGTTCTGTATCCTTTGACTTCCAGCTCTACATACCAGAGCTGCTTATCAGGATCTTTTATTTCTCCTAGGAAATCATCTGGTTGAAATGCTGTATTCCAATTTCCTGGATCGTAAAATGGTTGGAAGCTTGTTCCAGCTTTCTTCCTTTAAATTGTGCTTTAGATTTGCAGAATTGTTTAAAATGTCTGGTCTTACCACAGAGAAAGCATTCGGTGCCCCCTGCTGGGCATTTATCACAGCGCTGTTTCTTTTTGGCACCATATCTGGAACATTTTAAAATAGGTGGAAGGGTTCTTCCCATCCCTTTGGAAGTTTTTGTAGTTTCTTCTGTGGGGCTTTTCGGTGAGCGAGGCTCCCAACTTTGGGCCAACATACTGGATCGACCCCTCCCAAGCCTTGACATCTCCCCGAAGTATACCCAGATTCTGCTGTCGCACCTCCCCCTGCCTTGCAAACTGTTTGGCCTTCTCGAACATTAAATCCTCCCGGGTTTGCAAGAAGTCCAATAGCACCTCATCAGGCACACTGACTACAATGTGGTTACAGATTAACTCACATTTTAAAGCTCCATAGCTGCAACTACTGGCCAGCCTTTACAAGACATTAACAGATGAATTGATGGATTCACCCAGCCTATGGCTTCTTTGGTTGAATCTCACCCGTTCAATAACCAGATTTTACTTGGGGCTAAAATAATTATTAAGGACCCTCAAAACCTTCTCATAAGACACCGAGGGCTCCTCCACTCCCTTGTCTTGCCAGGACCTCATCAGCTATGTACCCAACTGCATATAGAAGGGTAATTACCTGGTGTTTTTGTGCCTTTTCTTGTGAGTCCATAACTGTTCTGTACCTTTCAAACTGGTGTCTCCAGAGCACCTATCATTGTCTTTGCTGTGGATCCCTGTTTGTTGGAAGGGCCGTGGAAGGGGTAGTGACTGTTCGGTGGTCACAGACATCCTGAGTGGTTCACTCACTGTCCACTACCAATGTACCTTTAATTTTTGTTCTTCTTCTCTGCAAAATCAAACTGTCCCTAGGTCTTCACCGTGGGTTACCAATCTGTGGTCTCAGTTTTCTTAAACATGGTTTGACTTGTTGCCCTTGACTTGTGGTGTCTTCTGGCTGGATGATGTTTCCCTTACTCTATGAGTGACTTGGAGATAATCAGTATTAAGTTTTTCTTAAAGCTATTTACATCCAAGACCTCATGGTAAGTATGTTGTTCTCTGAACACAGATAGTTCTGTGTCTTGCTCCTTTGGAGCCTCTTGGTCATCTGATGTCATGCTTACACCATCATTAACATCATTGCCTAATTAACATAACCATTAACCCTTTACTGTACAGTTGGGAATGGGCGGAATGTGGAGTTGAGGCCATAATCAGATCTGCTATGATCTGACTGAATGTTAGAGAAGGCTCTTAAGGGACCAAATGGCCTACTCCTGTTCCTAATTTGTATGTTTGAATGTTATATTCCTTTCAACTGACTGGAAAAAAAATTAAAATTGTTTTAAAATATTGCTCACAGTCAGGATCTATCCTATACAGGAAGACAGACAAGGGGACAGACATGTGAGTGGGAGAAAGGGCCACGAGGCCCAACAATGCCAACCTCATCCACTAGACGGTGCAATCTCACACAACTTTCAACCCAATGTGTAATATTGGTAACTCCTGGGTGAGACAATGGAAAAAGGAAAAGAATACCTTGTGTCTAACTTCAGGAAGTGTCTCCCTGATTCCATAGGCCATCAAGCTTCAAACTACGTTGGCCCATAATATACAGACAAAGGTCAGACAAAAAGCTGCTTCAATTGTTGAAATCAAAGGGTTTAATTTAGTGATCCTGTATGACCAATGCACCACCAATGGAGAGCTTTGCTCAATGGGAGTGCAGGCGAGAGCATTGGTGCTAATGTGTCCCTTAAAACTTACTGCTTTGACCCTCACCCTGTCCTAATGTCTCCTTCTTTGGTTCAGCTTGTCAACATTTTGTCTGATTATACTCCTCACAATGATTCTTGCACCTCCTGGCTCCACAAACAGGGAAGCAAAATAATAGTGCACCTATCTTTTCATTAGCAGCCTTCAGTGGCCCTTTAATGACTACTGGTTTGGCCACTATTGTCCTGGGAAAAACTCAGCTGGGCCTGTTCATGCCAAATTTGGATTTAGTGTCTTAAAAGAGGTGCTTAGAGGACCTGTCTCATTCTTATGCTCAAGGGGCATAGTGCTGCTTTCAAGCAGGTTCCCTGGGCACTTGGCAGTAGCTATGTTCCATTTTGGCAACTGATGCAATTCTGCGGGAGAAACCAGTGTGAGAAGTCCGACCTGATAATTGACACACACAGCTTTATATTTTTGGTGCAAGTAAACATTAGAGAAACTCACAACATCAGAAAAGATTCACCAGAATGGTTCCGGGGTTGAGAAACTTCAATTAATGGAGGTAGATTTGAGTAGCTGGGGCTGTTCTCCTTAAAGAGAAGGTTGAGAGGACGTTTGATAGAAGTGTTCAAAATCATCAGAGGTCTGGACAGAGTAGGTAGGTAGAAACTGTTCCCACTGGGGGAAGGATCGAGAACAAGAGGGCACAGATTTAAGGTAATTGACAAAAGAAGCAATGGAGACATGGGGAGAAGCTTTTTCAAACAGCAAGTGGTTAGGATCTGGAATGCGCTGCCTGAGGGGGCGTTCAAGAGGGAATTGGATTATTACCTGAAAAGGAAGAATGTGCAGGATTACAGGGAGAAGGTGGGGGAATGGCACTGGGTGCTTTGCTCACTCAGAGAGACAACGCAGCCACGGAGGGGCTGAATGGCCTCCTGCACTGTAACAATTCTGTGATTCTGTGAAATAACGAGTGTGACAGAGACCAATTTCTCCCCTCGTCATTTTCGCTCTGGAGAACAAGGCAACAGATCACTTGCCAAATTTGGCAGAGAAATTAATGGCCCCACCCCCTCCTCTCAACTACCCTCTTTGAAAAGTGATCCAAGGAGGTGGCTATTTGGTTACTGGAAAGATGCATGTTTATTTTTAGATTGACAGCTGTTGTTTGGAATATTATTGGAGATACTGCCCACAGATTATATGGAGCTGGGAGGGACCTGCTCCTTAAATTTAAATATGGATCCGACAAGGCTAGAGTGAATTTGACAGACACTGGAGTGAAATCGACTCAGTTTTATGGCAGATCTATCTTATTAAGGTCTCCATGGCACCGCCCCTGCATATCTCTGTCACGTCCCCCAGCCCCACGACCCTCTGAGGTACCTGTGCTCCTCCAATGCCGGCTCCTTGAGCATCCCGGACTTTCATCGCGCCACTATTGGCGGCCGTGCCTTCAGCTGCTTGGGTCCTAATCTTTGGGATTCCCTCCATAAACCTCACCGCCTCCCTTTCCTCCTTTAAGGCACTCCTTAAGTCCATCCTCTTTCATCAAGCTATTGGTTGCCTGTTCAAATACGTGTCTCGGTTCGGAATTTTGCTTTGTAACATTTCTGTGGAGATGTTTTATTCCCTTTAAGGTGCTTTAATAAATCAAGTCGTTATTCTTGTTACTTGCTGAGGGGGGTTGCTGGGGGAGGGGGGTGGTGGGGGAGATGGCAGGGGTCGTGGTGGTGGAGGAGGGGTAATGTTCCTCCATCATAGGTTCCTCCCATCACCTACTCCAATCTGTCTGCCACAATTAAGCAGGGTTTATTTAATGATAACCCACACTTGCTTGCCCTGTGATGGTGATTTTTAGCTTTCATCCAGAGTTTTGGAGGGAAAAATTGATCAGCAATCACTTGTCTCCTTCTCCCACCAATACCACCACCCCCCCCCCGCCCCCCAACAACCCCCTCTATTTCCTCCCAGAGCAATTTTCTTTCCTGAGGGTGGTGATGGGTTACAATTCTACCCATACCTCACTGTGAGCCTATACAGTGTGGATTAGTATGCCATTCTACCATGGGAAGCGCCACAGCTGAGCTCAAACATGTCTTGTTTTCGCCCAATGTCCACATATGCACATTTTCTAGGGGGGTGGGGGGGGGAATCATCAGACAGCGAACAGAAGCAAGAACTCCAACTGATTTTCCGTCTCTCTGGCTCAGAGATGCTGAGTTACCATGGCCAACGCTCTTGGGACCAGCTAACCTGCTCTAACCGAGGGGGGGGTGGGGTGCGGGTTCTAAGACTGGGGCCTTCCTGATGTGAAGCATTCAGTTTCACAAAAGATGAAGCTTTTACTAACTGAGGCACAACAACATCTGGTCGCATCGCTGTTTGTGGGAGCTTGCTGTGCACAAATTAGCCGCCCCGTTTCCTACATTTACAGCAGCCTCCACAACATAATTGGCTGAGGCCATGAAACTTGCCGTAAAAATGCCAAGTCTTTCTTTGAAGACGGTGTAAACGTTTTTAATCTCTTGAAGCCATGAAACCTCTTTGTTCCCACACACTCAAATCAGTTCATCTGCTGGACTGTCACAGAATGATAACACAAGCCAGAGAAGGCTGAAGCCTACGGCATCTTGACCTGTTTGCTGCGCAGCTTGTTATGTAATATATACAGTACACTGGGAATGGCTTGAAACAGCTGGATGGAGCAGAGTGTAATGTTTCAAATTGGATTGGAACAAGGAATTTTTTTTTTTAAAAAGGACTTGCTGTGAGACTGAGGACTGATGTGTGTTGGTAAACACAGTTCAGCGCTGCTGCTGAATACTATGCAAAACATAGGGTGGGATTTTCCAGTCCCGCAAAATTCCCGCACGGAGTCAAAAAAGCCTTTTGCTGGTCCGTCAAATTTTCCATCCAGCCCGTGCCAATTCCTGCTGCGAGTGGGACTGGAAAATCCCACCAATAGACCCATTCATACACAGCGCTACACCAGGGCAAGGCTTCTATTTTTTGCTTAAGAAACCCAGATGATTAGCAGAGTCCAATACTACATTTTTTATTTGTTCTTGGCATGTGAGTGTTGCTGGCAAAACCAGTATTTATTGCCCATCCCCAATTGCTCTTGAGAAGATGGTGGTGAGCTGCCTTCTTGAACCGCTGCAGTCCACGTGGTGTAGATACACCCACAGTGCTGTTAGGGAGGGAGTTCCAGGATTTTGACCCAGCGACAGTGAAGGAATGGCGGCATAGTTCCAAGTCAGGATGGTGAACGTCTTGGAGGGGAACTTCCAGGTGGTGGTGTTCCTGTGCATCTGCTGCTCTTGTCCTTCTAGATGGTAGGGGTCGTGGGTTTGCAAGGTGCTGTTGAAGAAGTCTTGGCAAGTTGCTGCAGTGCATCTCGCAGATGTTACACACTGCTGCCATTGTGCGTCAGTGGTGGATGGAGTGAGTCTCTGAGGTGGTGGGTGGGATATTGATAAAGCGGGCTGCTCTGTCTTGGATGGTATTGAGCTTCTTGACTGTTGCTGGAGTTACGCTCATCCAAGCACTCCATCACACTCCTGACTTCAAAGGTGAGATGTCTTAATATGAAAACGATATTAAATGCTGGCTTTGGTTGGTGGTTACTGCAATAACCAGGCAGTAATTATGAAATATGGATACTAACCCAATCCTGTGGTGAGCACAAGGTGTAAGTTGTCTGATTTTCTTTGTTCTACCTGCTCCTGTTCTACCCTCCCAATTTATGGTGGCCCTTTAAATACCTCCAACCCCATGAAGTGTTCACGTGATCTCTCCTCAGCCAATCAGTGGCACTGCATATGGATACAGAATTCCATTTAGCTCCTCCTTGATGCTTTTCAGCACTTTTCAGCAGGCACAATTTCAGGCAAACTGTAGTCAAAGTTTGAGAAAGTCATAGATCTTTGGGGTGCTAAGGAAAGTAAGGGATATGGTGATATGCAGGAAGCTGTGATTGAGATAGCAGATCAGCTATAATTGCACAGAATTGCGGAGCAGGCTCAAAGGGCCAAATGGTTGACTTCTAATCCTCTTACACTCTTATTACCGCTAAGTGAGCATTCTTCATTTTTGAGCCCAGAGCGTGGTTGTAGACAAAGTATTTCACCAGTGGATAGCCATCAGGAGCAGGAGTCCAAGTTGATTTTTTATCTCTAGCCAAAGGACACGGCAACCAATTGTTGCCCTGGCTGAAAGTTAGGAAACTTGTCAGAAACTGAATATTGGACTTGGGATCTCCCTCTTCCATATGGTTCAGTATTTTGTTCTGAGTACCTGATTCGGTATGGTAAAGTGTAAAGGGCAAAGAGGTCTACATGATGCTGCTCGAATAATGATGTTAGATCACATGACTCAGAAATAAGAGAGATCTGGAAGGAGGAGAAACTCCAACCTGGTGTAGAGATCCAGTTGTGTAAATACTTGCTGTAAATAAAAAGTAATGGTTTTGAGAAACTGCAGACATAAGCATCATACTTTGGGAGAATAGGGAACCCCCCAAACGCCTGTCCAGATCCTGACAACACAACAAAACAGTTTCTAGGGGGATAGGAACTGAAGTAGATCATTTGGGCCCTTGAGCCTGTACTGCCATTCAAGGAGATCATGATGCTTCAACTACCTGCCTTTGCTCCATATCCTTTGACAGAAATCCATAAATCTCAGTCTTGAGCTCTCCAATTGCTCCTCCAATATCCACAACCTTTTGCAGAGAGATAATTCCAAATTTCTGCTACCCTTTGCATACAAAAGTGATCCCTGATTCACACCTAAAAGGCTTTAGCTCTAATTTTAAGATTGTGCCCTCTCATTCTTGATTTCCACTACCAGAGGGAATAGTTTCTACAAATCTAACCCATTGAAGGTGTGTTCATAATGCAGCCAAACAAGTTGAGCATCAACAAAAGCAAAATACCGTGGCTGCTGGAGTTCTGAGATAAAATCAGAAAGTGCTTGATAAACTCAGCTGGTCTACTGGCAATATCTGTGGAGAGAGAAAAATAGAGTTAATGTTTCAAGTCTAATATGACTCTTCTTCGGAACTGAGGTTGAGTATCAACCTGCAAATCCTTCTGATACATGCCAATGGCAGGTGGTACCAATGCTCCTTAGGCAGCACCTTCCAAACCCATGACCGCTACCATCTAGAAGGACAAGGGCAGCAGACACATGGGAACACCATCACCTGGAAGTTCCCCTCCAAGCCACATCGCATCCCGACTTGGAATTATATCGCCGTTCCTTTCTTCCCTAACAACACTGTGGGTGTACCTACACCACAGGGACTGCAGCTGTTCTAGAAGGCGGCTCACCACCATCTTCTCAAGGGCAGTTAGGGATGGGCAATAAATGATGGTCTAGTCAATGGCGCCCACATCCCGCAAATCAATGAAAAAAAGAGTGTGAGAGATTCCTGGTCAGCCATGTGAAGGAAAGCAAGTTGGAGACTCCATCATCATTGTCCGTAACTCCAGACTACAACATGCATGTGAAAAATGCAACTCAGGGTTCTTGGGAGGGGGGCGGTGGGGGGGTAGTTGGCTCAGCTGGCTGGATGCCTGGCGTGGATCAGATTGATGCTAACAGCAAGGCATTCGATCATTGTTCTGGATTTGAGACCTGCCTCCCTGTCCTACCCATGGTGGAGGTTGTGGCACTATGGGTTGGACTGCCTTTGGGCAGCAAACCAAAGAAGATCTACCCTTTTGAATCCTTTTAACATCTTAAATACTTTTGATGAGACCACCCCTCAATCTTTTATGAAAATTTGACAGATTTGTGGTCACTTATATCAATTGTGTTTTTTTTTTAATTTCCCAGTTTTGTTTCAAGCTGAATACAAGTTCTGGAACTGCTACAGTGGGGCTTGAACTTTCATTCTCTGGATCGTAAGTTGCTGGGTCACTAGTCCAGTAACATAACAACAATTGCCACCATACTATACAGTTCAGCAGCTATTCCGAAGCTGCCTGTCGCTTTTGGAAAGTGGCTCCATTGATTGTTAATGTGACCACTAGGTGGAGCATCAAGTGTTTTTGGGTGCATTGACTTCAATCCAAAAGCACGTCAGTCTGACAGCCGGCGTGGAGATGTCTGCCAAGCTTCCAGCTCACTCACTTATTGATTGAAGCGGGATTACATAGGATATAGGGAACAGATATAGGCCATTCAGCCCAACCAGTCCATGCCAGTGTTTATGCTCCACTCAAGCCTCCTCCCATTTTTCCTCATCCACATCGATCACCTATCACCTGTGCCCTCATATGTTTGTCTCGTTTCCCCTTAAATGCATCTGTGCTATTCACTTCAATCACTCCCTGTGGTAGCGAGTTCCACATTCTCACCACTACTTGGTTAAAAAAAGTTTCTTCTGAATTCCCTACTGGGTTTCTTTTTGACTATCTTATATTTACAGCTTCTCGTAATGTTCTTCCCCACAAGAGGAAACATTCTCTTTGTATTCACTTGATCAAAGCCTTTCATCATTTTAAAGACCTCTATAAGGTCACCCCTCAGCCTCTATTTTTTTCAGCTTAGCATCGGTGGTAGGAAAAATAATAGAATCCCTACTAAAAGAGAGAATAGAAGAACATCTAGTAAAGAAAAATATAACAAATGAAGAGCGTATTTAGTAGAGCACTACTCCGCCATGCTGTGTTAACTCACCGTTATTACAATCACCTAGCTCTTCCTTGAGGTTGATGCTCTGTAGCCACAAAGCTGAAAAAAGAAACCTTTTTATTAAGAGCTTCCATCTCACTGAGGAGGATTCAGGCCAACTCGCAAACCAACAACCTGCTCTGAAAACTCTGCTCACATTTTGACAGGTGTGACAAATTGCAGCACAGTAGCTGAGACATTCTAAAACAATCAATAACATTCTAAATTAAACAACCCACAACATTCTTAAAAAAAAGTCAATTCGCCCTATGCCCCAATCTTAACGGATTCTTTTTAAAAATTCCAGGATCTGGATCTGGATCTGCATCTTTGCCAAAACCTAATCAGTTCTTCCTTGGGCCATACCCCATCTGTGCACCAAGTTTCGTTGAAATCTGTCCATTTGTTTTAGAGGCATATTGTTTACACACAAGCAGACTAACAGGAGAAAAACATTACTTCCACCCACTTTTAGTGGCAGAAGTAATGAATAGTCAGTATGGATCTCAAAAGGGAAAATCTGGATTGACCAACCTTATTTCAAAAGACTAATGGATGAATAAAAGTTGTGAGGAGGCAGTAGTAGAAACAATAAAATAAACAAGATCAAAATTACAGACCCAGAGTCCAGCTCCAGCAATACACATTAACTCTGTGCGGTCATAATGACTCTATTACAAAATGCACCTCCTGAATGAACAACTTGCATTTTTATTGCGCCTTTCGCAAACTCCCAAAGGCCCCAAGTGCTTCAGAGCTTTTGAAGTGTACTCACTGTTATAATGTACCTGGCATGGTACACACAAACACACAAAAATAACAGGAGGATTGCTGTTCTGTGGTCAGTTATATGGCTGGGTTGGTTGTTGGGGACACCACTTAGAGGTCCATGACAAAGTGGGGAGGGCAGAAATGGTCCAAGTTGCCCAATCAGAAAGCATGTATTCTGGGTGAAGTCAGTATGTGATGCCCCATACAGTCAAATAGCATGCTGTCCCAAGTATTTTCCAGGCTCACACAACAACAACTTGCATTTATATAAGGCGTTTAATGTAATAAAACACCCCAGGGCACTCCTCAGGGGTATAATGAAACAAAATTTGACAAAAAGCCACATAAGGAAATATGAAGAGACCAAAGTTTCGTCCAAGACATAGGTTTTAAGGAACATCTTAAAGGAGAGAGGGAGAGAGAGAGATTTGGGGGATGGAATTCCCGGACATTTCACACATGAAAAATGGGTAACTCGGGAGAGATATAAAGGGACTGTAGAGTTGCACGTTAAGTGTGAGCCAGTACCTTCAGAAGAGGAGAGGGAGAACATTTGAGTGTGTGTTCCTTGAAAACAAAAACACAACCAAGCTTTGCGAAGTAACCTCCCTCCCGGCTCCAGAAACTTTCACAGGCTAGTGACGTTTCTTTTCCAGTGCTACTACTACTCTGCACATGCTCAATGCAAGGGGGACACTCCTCAAGTTTCCCTCTGAAGGATCAGAGAGAGAGAGAGAACGAGATTGAGAGAGAAATAAGAGAGAGAGAGATCGACAGGACAGAGTCAATCAAACAGTGCAGGCATTCTGGTCTTCAAGCCAGCTCCAAGGATTTAGAAGACACTTTGATCTTCAACTCCAAAGAAAGCGCTTTGTCCCATTGATTAGCTTTTTAAAAATAGAAATCACAGCAAACACGTTAATTTGGAGAGAGTTGGCGAACGTTTGAGGTGAGTCTTGTTAAACATTTATGCGTCTGGTGCTGATCCTTTCTGTCACTGTCAATTCTAAATTTGTGACAAATATTCCTTTTTTTTTTGGAAAGAAAAAGTTTTAAACTGGTCTTCCAAAAAAACAGACTGTCCCTATTTAATTCTCGCTCGCTGTTTGTGTGTGTGTGTCTGTGTCAGTGTCAGTGTCCGTGAGCACATATCTAAGCAGCTCGCTGCACAGTTATAAATAAATGGGTTTTATCTGTGGCTGCATTGGGCATTACGGGACTAGCAATAATTCCTCTGCTGTTTCTGCCAAGCATATGGTTCGGCTATCAGCTTGCAGCCTTTGTCAAGACTTTTACAGATTGGAGGCCAGCCAGGTCTGCAGGGAATACTTCCCTCTTTTCCCAGGAATTGTGCAGCATATTATAAATCTTGGAGAAGTTTTTAGTGGCGACTGCATTTGATGTGTTGGAAAATAAACAAATTCTTTTTCCACAGTGAAGTACAATTTCTTAAAGGGACATTCCCTCTGTGTGAAAATAAACTTTAAGTACTGCTGGATATCCACCAAACGAGGGAGGATTTCCATTCCTGTTTTTTTTTTGATTTATTGTTTCCCTGAAGGACAGTTAGTGAACCAGAGGGGTTTTTTAATGCCAATCAATGATAGTTTTATGGTCCCCACTCCTGAGGCCAAGTTTATATTCCAGACTAACTTTTTACTAATTGAGTTTAAATTCCACTAACTGCCCCAGTGGGATTTGAACCCATGCCCCCAGAGCATTAGCCTAGGCCTCTAGATTACTGGGCCAGTGATATTACCACTACACCACCATCTCCTGTTTGAACTTTGCAGAAGCAACCCGAAACCAATCGGACGCCCTCCTTGCCGGTGTTAAGTTCAGTATTGGCTTGTGGAAACAAAGGCGTTAAAAATAGAAAATATATGGCACAGACAGAGGCCATTTGGCCCAACAACCATTTTCAATGGCTGGGGGGTGGGGGGGCATTATATCTCAGTTTAATTGTCCTCATACTGAGTCCATTCATGTACTCTTTCCAACAAAGGTCACTCGGTAGTATTGGTCAATTTTTTCCCATGTTAACCTAAATAGTCCCATCCAGGATAAAGCAGCCCACTTGATTGACACCCCAGCCACCACCCTAAACATTCACTCCATCCACCACTGACGCACAGTAGCAGCAGTGTGTGTACCCTCTACAAGGTGCACTACAGCAACTCACCAAGGCTCCTTCAACAGCACCTTCCAAACCTACGACCTCTACCACCTAGAAGGAAATGGGCAGCAGACATGTGGGAACACCACCATCTGGAAGTTCCCCTCCTAGTCGCTCACCATCTTGACTTGGAAATATATCGTCGTTCCTTCACTGTCGCTGGGTCAAAAACCTGGAACTCCCTCCCTAAGAGCACTGTGAGTGTTCCTACACCACATGGACTGCATCAGTTCAAGACAGCAGCTCAGCACCACCTTCTCAAGGTCAACTAGGGATGGGCAATACATTGCCAGCAACGCTCACATCCTCAGAATGAACTTTTTAAAAAGTGAACCTGCTGAGTGTTGCTCAGGTCCAGCATGAATGGTGCATCTACCCAGCATGTCATCAAGGGAGCCTTTAGTGAGCTAGGTGACATCATGCAAGCTGTCCCTCCCATCTTCCCATCCGCCTCTCCACCTCATTCCCCCTTCCCCCCGACCTCTCCACCATACTCAGACTGGGTGAAATAGTTACATGGCGGGGGAGTAGGGGGGAGAAGCCCTGACACTTCCTCTCAGTTATACATTTTCGGGGTCATCCCGCAACTCAGCACTCTCAGTGGGCAGCCATGCATTCCCGGTGGGAGCACCTCCTGAAACGCTCCCAATTGGGACTTTTCCCAATCATTTATTTCAACAGACAGAAATATCACAGAGTTGCGCCCCCTACAGTTTCCTGAGGCCCAGAGTCGGCACCAAACTGCTCCATTTATTCTGAACACTAGGCTAGCAGAATGTAACGCTCAAAGGCCATTGATGACGAAACCTCGTTCAAGAAGCATTAAGTTTGACAAACAAGAGAATTTCTTGTGTAGCTCCTGCAACAGCAACTTGCATTTATACAGCGCCCTCAATGTAGTAAAATGTCCCAAGGTGCTTTGCAGGAGCTTCATCAGTAAGAATCGGACACTGAGGCACAGGTGAACTTAAGGCAGGTTTTAAGGAGTGAGTTTAAGGAGTGATAATTCTTGCGTTCTTGTGATTTGAAGGGTGGAGGTGAGAGAGAGAGAGAGAACCGAGAGTTTTAGGGAGGGAATTCCAGGGCTTAGGGCCTTGGCAGATGATGCCAATGGTGCAGCAAAGAAATCTGGGTGGTCAAAAGATCCAAGATGGAGGAGCCCAGAAATCCCTTGGGTTGTAGGGCTGGAGGAAGTTACAAAGATAGGGAGGGGCAAGGCCATCAAGGGATGTGAACTAACGGAATTTAACCCTCAAAGTCCACTGATGAAGAGCAGGATTAACCCTTCCAACGTCAAAATAATTTTCCCCATTGTAGTATCCAGTAATTATCTGTAATTACAGTGAGCCAAGAGGCACTTTGCCTGTTTGCTTTTGTGGGCTCAAGCCTGTACTGAGTGTGCATGCAGTATCTGTTGTGTATACATGCGCTCTCACACCTGTGTCTGCTTGGTACTTATGTTCCAACTATAGCTGGAACTGGTTAGGTGCCTTACAACTTCATCATAAGGATGAACTTCAGTCAAATAACTCCAGATACTTCATGTCAAGATGAAATCATAACTTCAATAATAAGGAATGCAACAAGTTAAATTTATGCTTTCATTTTGGTTACCACCATCACTGTATTTATATCCTTTGCCTTTAGGCATCCTTATATCACTGTCAGACGTTCATTCTCTGAACCTCAACCGTTTTCCTGCAGGGCCTCAACATTCTTCATGTTAACGTGTTCACACACGCTGTTAACACTGTATCAAAGCGCCTATACATGTTGACAAAGGGCATCACTGTCTCGTCATCAAAGGACATCAAGATGCTAAGAGTCTGTTTCTGTCTCTGTTCTGGGATGGGCCAAATGGCTTATTCTCATCTCTGACATTCCTCATAGTCTTAATGCTCCCGGAGACTTATGAAGCAACAAGGCTGACACTGCAGGACAATCAATCTGTTGTAACATGGTGGAAGTTTCCCCAATGACTCATCGGGTACAAACATCACATGGTGTAGAACTGAGCCAGACTGGCCAGAAAAGTGCCAGATTTGTGCTGTGGACTGCTCTCATAGGTGGTATAAAAGAAAGGACTTTCATTTCTATCATACTTCTCATAGCCTCAGGATGTCCCAAAGCATTTGCACTCAAACATAATACATTTTTGAAGCATTGACACTGGTGTGATGCAGCAAGCTCCCATGAACAGCATTGTAATGTCTGTTTTTGCGATGAGAGTATGTGCTGGAGCAGGACAGAGGGGAGAATTTTCGTGCACCTCTTCAAATTGTACCATGGGGTCTTTTATGTCCATTTGAGAGGGCAGACAGAGCCTTGGTTATGTCTCATTCGAAAGACAGCATCTCGGAGAGTGCAGCATTCCCTCAGTACTGCAGGGGAGTGCCAGCCTTGATTTTGTGTTCAAGTCTCTGGAGTGGGACTTGAACCCACCGCTCTCTGGCTCTGAGGCAAGAGTGCCATAACTTATACGTGGGTGTGGGGGGTGGGGGGGCTGCTGGTGAGAGGGTTCTGTGTCTCCAGGGTGCAGAGGATGAAAATGTGTGCACCATCATTGGGGTTTGTTTTCTATTCATTCATGTGAGTATCACTGACTAGGCGGTCAAAATCCTGGGACTCCCTCCCTAACAGCACTGTGGATGTACCTACACCACATGGACTGCAGCGGTTCAAGAAGGCGGCTCACCACCACCTTCTCAAGGGGCAATTAGGGATGGGCAATAAATGCTGGCCCAGCCAGCGACACCCACATCCCGTGAATGATTTAAAAAAATAAAAAAATAACACCATAGAGCTGCTGAGTGACGCTTTGGAAAGAGCCAGCACTTTCAGCCTCCAGTTTTGCTGCACCTCATCAACCACTTTCTAAGGTGATCAACAAGGATGGAACAAGGCAGAACATTAGTTTTACCCCCCCCCCTTCCACAATTTCCTCCCCCCTCCCAATCTGACACACTGTCCAATTATCTCCCATGGAAACTAGCACACGAGTGTAGTTAGAAGTTTCCTTCAGCTTCTTCTGAAGGTTCAACACATTGGGAGCACAGCATTCGCCAAAGCAGAGTCCAGGTTCACACCTTTATTTAAATTTATCCTTTCATGGTATGTGGGCATCACCAGCATTTGTTGTCCACCCGCAATTGCCTCTGAACTGAATGGCTTGCTCGGCCATTTCAGAGGGCAGTTTAAAAGTTGGCCACATTGCTGTGGGTCTGGAGTCACGTGTTTGACAAACAAGAGAATTTCCTTGTGTAGCTCCTGCAACAACAGCATGCGTTTACCCAGCGCCCTCAATGTAGTAAAACGTTTCAAGGTGCTTTGCAGGAGCTTCATCAGTTAGAATCGGGCACCTGTGCACAGGTGGAGGCAGGTTTTAAGGAGTGAGTTTAAGTAGTGACATTCCTTGTGTTCTTGTGACTTAAAGGAAGGAGAGAGAGAGAGAGAGCGAGAGAGAGAGACCAGGTAAGGTCAGAGAGGCCAGACCAGGTGAGGATGGACGATTTCCTTCCCTAAAGGGTATTCATCAACCGGATGGGCTTTTACAACAATCGATGATTGTGCCATGGTCACCGTTACTGAGACTAGCTTTCAATTCCAGATTTTATTAATTAAAATTTAATTTTATTCATTAAATTTAAGGTCTATGAGCTGCCGTTGTGGGATTTGAACCCGTGTCTCCAGAGCATTAGCCTGTGACCTCCCCCACTCTCTGGATGTGACAGCAAGAGTCAGTGCTTTGACCTTTGACCTTGGCACACGATAGTTAACTTCTATCACTCTCAAGTGGTAAATGATTGAGGCTCTGGTTCAAGTCTCTATCTGCTCCCAATCCAGATTATCATACCATCACAGTGTACATGTGTGGACATTGGGTGGTAAGGACAGAGTCTATGATTGGCTGAGATGCTTGTCCTCTATGGTCAATGAGGACATGTTAATAATCACTGATTTAGGCTCATACAGTGAGCATTTGAGTAAAGTGCTGCAGGATCGCTGGTAGGGAAGGTGCTAATATAAGAGGTTAGCAACTTCCACTCGAGGAATGAGGGAATTGGAAGCAGGTAGGTAAGGTGGTTAAGACAGCTTATAGGATACTTGCCTTTATTAGCTGAGGTATAGAATATAAGAGCAGGGAGGTTATGCTGGAACTGTATAAAATGTTAGTTCGGCCACAACTGGAGTACTGCATGCAGTTCTGGTCACCACATTATAGGAAGGATGTGATTGCACTGGAGAGGGTGCAGAGGAGATTCACCAGGATGCTGCCTGGGCTGGAGGGTCTGAGCTGTGAAGAAAGATTGGATAGGCTGGGGTTGTTTTCCTTGGAGCAGCGAAGGTTGAGAGGGGACCTGATAGAGATATATAGGATTATGAGGGGTATAGATAGGTTGGATAGGAAGGCACTTTTTCCATTAGTAGAGGGGTAAGTAACCAGGGGGCATAGATTTAAGCTAAGAGTAGAAGGCTAAGAGGGCAATTGAGGAGAATTTTTTCACCCAGAGGATGGTGGGAGTCTGGAACCTACCTGAAATGGTGGTTGAGTCAGAAACTCTCATAACATTTAAGAAGTATTGAGATATTCACTTGTGTTGCCATAGCCTCCAGGGCTATGGGCCCAAGCGCTGGAAAATGGGATTAGTGTAGTCAGATCTTTGTTGGCTGGCGCAGACATGATGGGCCGAATGGCCTCCTTCTGTGCTGTACACGTCTATGAGTCTATAATCTTCCGGTAACCAGTTTCGAAGTAGCGTTCACAGGAGCCAGTGAGGCAAGGTCATCCGCTTCCCTCTCACCTCTGTCCTCCGCAGTTGGAATGGTGCCAATGTGGGAGACCCAGCAAGGAGGAAGCGAGGAAGAATCACAAAAAGAGAGAGACAAAAGCACGCGGTAGTGTTCAACAATGAGGTCAGAGGGTCTCAGGTTCTATTCCCCATCTGTTGCTCAATGCGGATCACTTGTCCAGTGAAAGGATGTGGACAATGGGCGAGGAAAGGGTCAGGTCTTGCTGTGAAGTCCTTTGCCACCAGTGTAGATATCCAACGCCGGCTGCTTAACACTCAGGCAGTGGCCAGCTGGGTGAGATATTGGGAAGGCTGTCAGTGCCGCTTGGAGATGTAGGCCAGCGTGGAACCAGGGCCTTTTCACTGGCAAGAGCAAAAAAAAAAAGTCAGTCTCCAAGCCTCCCACAGCCCCTGGTCTACGTTGTCAGTTTTGAAGCCAAGATTACGTTGTTCCACCTCTGCCGAAATTAGCTGCTGCACTGGATGATGCGATGGGTTTAGACAGAGTGTGGCTCAGGCTCACAATGTGATATCGAGCCTTGGGAGGGGAGAAAACTGGGGTGCAACACAAAATTACACTTGGCAGCATTTATTGGACACTGGAAACTTTTGAGTGTAGTTCTTCATTTCAATCGTAAGTGTTTATGTTTTAGAACTTGGGCCAAGAATTAACCCAGGAATCTCCTATAAGGTTTAATTTCTAGCCCCTGCCCTGAACTGATTAGTAGCATTGCAGCAACACGAGGGGGAGGGGGTGGGGGGGGGGGTGCGTGAGGGGGAATATTCTTCATCAAAGCAGATTTAGTTCCAAGCCAGTTTTTATTGGCATCCAGGGCTGTGGTAAGCGCAAAAAATATACAGCCTCTTATTACAGGGCTGGAAGGAGAGCAGGAAATGAAAACAGAAAATCCACAGCAAGTCAGTGTCTGAAATAAAATGGGTCATTGTTTTGGGTGGAGATCCTTCATTGGTTTATAAGTGAGCGTGTGCAGTGATTGTTGGCAGACCACATGACTGTAAAAAGCATCAGCACCAATTCAGGGTTAGATCTGAAATGTCAATTTAGTCTTTTCCCTCAAATATCTCTGGCACTTTCTGCTTCAGTTTCGTAATTCCAACAGCTGATATGTAGATCTATGCCAGATAAATCAGCATATGAGTTCAGCTAAACACTAAACCTTCCCGTCCTCTCATCCCCTCTCCTCCATTCACTTCAGCGAGATTCCAGACTGTGTCAATACAGTGTCCCAGAGTTAAACTCTTAGTTACTCTCCACTTGCCTGAATGAGTGCAGCTCCAACACTCAAAAAGCTCAATGCCATCCAGGACAAAGTAGCCCGCTTGATTGGCACCACATCCACAAACATTCACTCCCTCCACCACTGACACACAGAAACAGCAGTGTGTTTCATCTACAAGATGCACTGCCGCAAGTCATCAAGGCTCCTTAGACAGCACTTTCCAAACCTGCGACCACTACCACCTAGAAGGACAAGGGCAGCAGATACATGGGAACACCACCACCTGCAAGTTCCCCTCCAAGTCACATATCATCCTGACTTGGAAATATATCGCCATTCCTTCATTGTTGAACAAAGAACAAAGAACAAAGAAAAGTACAGCACAGGAACAGGCCCTTCGGCCCTCCAAGCCTGTGCCGATTATATTGCCCGTCAACTAAAACATTTTGCACTTCCGTTGCTGGGTTAAAATACTGGAATTCCCTCCCTAACAGCACTGGGGGTGTACCTACACCACATGGACTCAAGAAGGTGGCTCACCACCACCTTCTCAAGGGCAATTAGGGATGGGCAATAAAAATGCTGGCCTAGCCAGCAATGCCCACATCCCATGAAAGAATTAAAAAGTGGCATTAAGTTAAAAAAAAATTATTCAGTCATGGGATGTGGCTGCAAGTGTAGCATCTTTGTGCAACCCAGTAGTTTGCTAGGCCATTTCAGAGGGCAGTTAAAGTCAACCTTATTATTCTAGAGTCACATCTAGGCAAGACCAGCAGATTTCCTTCCCTAAAGAACATTAGTGAACCAGTTGGGCTTTTATGACAGTTCAGTAGCTTCACAATCACCATTACTGAGAGTAGCATTTTATTTCAGATTTATTTAATCAATTGAATGTAAATTCCCATAGCTGCCTTGGTGGGATTTGAACCCACGTCTGCAGATCATTAGTCCAGGCCTCAGGGTTACTAGTGCAATAACATAACCACACCATCATACCCTAAATATCAGAACAAAACTGTGCCAAAATCAACGAGAACCGCAAAAATTGGTGGGATTAGAATGCGCTGGTGTCACATCTGACGGGAAAAGCATTGTAAAATCAAGAATGGAGTGAAATCAGCATGAATTGAAAACAAAATCAGTGCAATCAGAGAAAATAAGTGGCAATCTGTGAGCAAAATCAATGTGAAATCAGAGGAGCGCGAGACCAGTGCAGAGAGAGAATAGGGTAAAGACTTTGAACAACAAGAGGCAAATAGCAAGATCAGAGAAAATCCATCCGAAATCAGTTCAAGTTGAAGGTTGGGTAGGGCGTGGGTGCGGTGGGGGGTGGGGGGTGGGGGTGGGGGGGGAGGGGGGGGGTGGCGGGGGGGGGGGGGCGGGGGGTTGCTGCATAATTGCTGGGTTCAGCAATCTCAATCAACAGAAAAAATTCAGCTCCAATATGCCATTGGAAATAGGACAATTGTTGATACTGCGTTCCTGTTCTTGGCCAAAATAAAGCCAGCAGCTTGTAAGAAATCAATGATCGACTGGCTTATTCCTTTCTCTGCTTGAAACCTCTGAGCAGCATTAGATCAAGTTTTCTGCTAAATCCCTGACTCTGACACTGGGATTGTTTGGGTTGCCAAGTATTGTGCTTTGGACTGATGTCAGGAAGCTCTTCAGAGGAAGAGCGACAAGCGCTTGGAATAGACTTCTGGGTAGATCAGAGAGAGCGGAAACCCTCTTGAATTATTGAATGCAGGAGGTGGTGGGGGATCAGTGCTAGGGATGGGTGAGCTCATGGCCTTCCTTATCCTATCCATCTTGTGTGACAAGATTTCAATGTGATATTGCAAAACAGGATATGAGCAGAATGAACTTACTCCCTGCGCCCATAAAATGGCCTTTATTTCCCTGCTGGAAGGGCTGTCTTTTGGATGAGATGTTAAACCAATGCTCTGTCTGCCCTCTCAGGTGGTCATAAAAGATCCCCCGGCACTATTTCGAAGAATAGCAAGGAGGTTCTCCCCAATCTCCTGGCCAATTATTTATCCCTAAACCAACCACATAAAAAAAACCGAGATTATCTTGTCGTTAACCCGTTGCAGTTTCTGGGAGTTTGCTGTGTACAAATTGGGTGGCACGTTTTCTACTTTGCAACATTGACTAACTTGAAATCAACTTATATTGGGTGTAAAGTACTTTGGGACATCCTGAGGCCATGAAAGGCATTATAGAAATACAAGTTCTTCTTTTTAATCCAGAATTTGTCACTAGAGGCAGCCATATAGGGCTAGGACCACTTGAGGTGTTAACTAAAGGCACTGGGGAGGCCAGTGTTTATAAGGTGGCCCACTGTGTTTGCACCACAAATCCAGTCTTCCTTATCCTGGCAGCAGAACTGCAGACCTACGAAACACTATTTACTAATGTAAACAGAGAGGCACTTCCTAGAAGCTGTTTGTGAGGAATCTGAAAGAAGCAATTAAGCACTGAAACAGGTCACAGCTTATCCTAGCTCACTTGCTTTAGGGAGTCTAAAGGCCAGCCACTGGCTAACAACTTCACACAAGCACAAAGACACTGTGACAGGTGCAAAGCCTAAAGGTGCTCTTCCGTAAGCACCACAACATAGTCGAAACCTTCAATTCTACACTAGTCAGTCATTGGCACTTTTTCAGGATTTCTGTTCCCCGGATGTGGGTGACATTGGCCAGTTCACGACCTTTGTCTCTCCCAGTTGGCTTGAGAAGATGTTGAAGGGTTTTAGCACTGTTTGTTTTAACCAATTGAATGGCTTACGTCAGGGAGCATTAAGAGTGAATTACTTAGTGCGGACTAGAGTCAGTTATAGACCAGACCAGGTAGGGATGGCAGGTTCCCTATTCTAGTCATCCCAACAACTAGCTATCATCAATTTTTTGTTGTTAGCCATAAATGATTATAACTCAATTACAACTCTACTCATTACGTCGATTAGACAAACATGCCATGGTAGGCCTTAAACTCATAAAGAAAGACTTGTATCTATACTTTTCATAACCTCAGGAGGTTCCAAAGCACTTTACAACTAATGAAATACTTTTTGACGTATTGTCACTTGTGTCGTGTATGAAAACAGGGCAGTCAACTTGTGCGCACCAAGCTTCCCAGACGGCAATATGACAGTGAGGAGATAATGTTTTCATGGCATGGTTGAGGGATAAATGTTGGCCAGGACACGGTGGAGAACTTCCCTACTCTTTTTCGAAATAGTGCCATGGGATTTTTCACGTCCCACCCCCACCGCCCCACCCCACCCCCCCCACCACACCTCCCAGCAGTGCCAACAGAGCCTCGGTTTAACATCTCACTCAAAGGATGGCACTTCCAACAGTGCAGCACTCCCTCAGTATGGGTTTTGTGATCGAACTTCTAGAGCAGAACTTGAACCTCCTTCTGGCTCAGACAGTTTTCGTTGGAGCAGAGAAGACTGGGGGGTGACCTGATCGAGGTATACAAGATTATGAGGGGCATGGACAGGGTGGATAGGGAGCAGCTGTTCCCCTTAGTTGAAGGGTCAGTCACAAGAGGGCATAAGTTCAAGGTGAGGGGCAGGAGGTTTATGGGGGGATGTGAGGAAAAGCATTTTTACCCAGAGGGTTGTGACGGTCTGGAATGCGCTACCTGGGAGGGTGGTGGAGGCGGGTTGCCTCACATCCTTTAAAAAGTACCTGGACGAGCACTTGGCACGTCATAACATTCAAGGCTATGGGCCAAGTGCTGGTAAATGGGATTAGGTAGGTTAGGTGTTTCTCACGTGTCGGTGCAGACTCGATGGGCGGAAGGGCCTCTCCTGCACTGTGTGATTCTGTGAGACAACTTCTGAGTTGCTAGTCAATCAGTGTAGTCGTTACACAACTGCACCCAACTAACAAGCCTGTATGAATGCATTAATTCAAGCCCAATACTATTCTCCTTCTGCTTTGGTGAATAAGCTTGGCACAGTATTGAAACGTTCAAAGCTAAAGGATCCAAGGCTTGATTTCCAGTTGGTGCTGACCTTGCCGGTGCAACAGTTCCGGTGGACACCAGCTTAGCTAAAACAGGGCTAGGGTGGGTACAGAATTTTGCTCGGATTCCTATCTCTATGCTTTTAGAGGCGCTAGATAAATGCTGTTGTTACTTATTAAGAGAGACTAAGGAGGAGATTGTGAATCATTGACCATGATTATGAGGAAATCACCGAATTGGTTATGATGCAAAAAGAGGCCATTCGGCCTGTTGTGTCTGTACCGGCTCCCCAGATGAGCATTATGACTTAGCGCCATTCTCCTGCCTTTTCCCAATAACCCCTAGACATTGTTTCTATTTAAATAATCATTTAATGCCCTCTTGAATGCCTCGATCGAACCTGCCTCTGCCACACCTCCAGGCAGTGCATTCCAGAACCGATCCACCGCTGTGTGAAAAAGTTTTTCCCGCATCACATTTGCTTCTTTTGCAAATCACTTTAAATCTGTCCCCTCTCATTCTCAATCCTTTTACGAGCAGGAACAGTTACTCCCTATCTACTCTGTCCAGCCAATGAACACTAGGAAACAGAACAACAGTGTTCATATTAAGTAACTCCTCCTCCTCCAGGTACCAGGCTCTAAGAGGGCATTGGTGACCATGGACTTCCATTGGATTGGTCCATGATTGCACTTGGCAAAGTACTGCAGTGGTTTGCCATTACCTTCTGCTGGATGGCTGACCAGGGAACTCTCCCACTCTTACCGCCTGCCGTCAGGCATATTGGAAGGATTTACAGGCAGATAATCAGCCTGTTTGGCCAGGTTATGAACACACCTTCCACAGCCTGGAGTGCAGCCTGAACCCCAAGCATCTGGCCCACAGGTAAGGACACTATTACTGCTCCACAAGACCTCCATTGAGTAACTGCAGATCTATTAGTCTTCTAGTCAGACTAGGTGTTGTGTCTGGTTCTGGTTGCTGGGACATAGATAAGAAAGTCAAACATTGGAGGCATTTCAGAGAAGAGCCATAAAGATGATGGTTGATGTCACAAGGTCCGAGTAATAAGGGAAACCTGGAGAAACTTAGGTTTACAGGAAAAACTTCTTTACACATTCTACAGGTCCAGAAAGCACTGCCTGGAGGCAGATTCAATGGGAATTTCTAAAGGGAATTGGATAAGTACCTGTAGAGAAAACATTTGCAGAGCTACGAGGCGAGGGCGGGGGAGTGGGACTGGCTGAGTTGATTTTGCAGATAGTTGCATTCCACGATTCTCTAGCTTGCAAGGAGATATCTGGGGGTGGGAGGGGGTGATTTTATAAAGGTATGGAAGGCAGTAAGCAGTATGGGATAGAGGTAAATCCTTAAAATGACACAAAACTAAATAACGAGAGCGAAATATGGGGGCTTGGGCTAAAACAATTAAGTGGCACATTTAGCATGGATATGAGGAAGTTCTGCACATGATGAAGGATTAATATATAGAAAGGGCGTTCTGACAGACTGTTGGAGGCAAGGCCCCAGGATTATCAAGGAAACAGCTGGATGCCATCAAGAGTAGCTGAATGGGAAGAGTAGCTGAATGGCCTAACATCTATATTTATCTTGTTATCTGCACTTCTCTAATTCTGGCCTCTTCAGCATCCCTGATTTCAACCACTCCACCATTAGTGGTCACGCCTTCAGTTGCCAGGGCCCTAAGCTTTGGAATTCCAGGGCGCTTTGCCACCTCCCCCTCTTGATCCTCCTTTAAAGACACTCCTTAAATCCTACCTCTTTGAACAATCTGACCTAACAAGGTACCAAACCGCAAAAGGAGATATGTAGTTTTATAACGTTCCTGCGGCACACCTTGAGATGTTTTATTGCATTCATCTAGCACTTTTAACGTAAGTTGTTGGTGTTACCTTGCTTCCCAATCTCTGCATCAGGAGTGTAAAGGTTGTTTGTTTTTGGCAGAGTGGCTCATATTCGTTGTAATTTGAAGCCCTGCTTTGTCTGCCTTGGCTCAGGAGGTATTCTTGTGGCTTTGAGAGTCTGCTTCTAATCAGTATCATTTTCAAAAAGCTCCAACTGGGTCCATTAGGATACAATAGTGTCTGATTGAAAACACATGCAGTGTGGTAGCTCAGTAGCTCAGCGGTTATGGTGCAAAGCCATTCCAAGTTCAGGAGGTGGTGGGGGGGGGACAGCGCATGATAAATGTCAGTCAGTCAGCCACGTCACAAGCGACTTCATGCAGTAGCCAGTGAGCAGAATGCTGTTAAACCTGGCAACAGCAGCCTCCCACCAGTTTGACCATCCAGTGCTGTCCTGGGGCCTTGGGCATGGAGAGTGCTGCATGGCTCAGTGGGACACAAGGAATTCCTGAGCCACCTGGTGATTATTCCTCACTACCTGCCCATTCTGTGGAATGGACCATACTTTTTATTGTATCGTGCCAGAGGTTGCAGCCTCTTGTTTAGCCCTTGGGAGAATCTGCTTCTAAAGTTCTGGCTGTCCGTTGTGCCAAAACTCATCACTGGGGCGGTGATATATCGAATTGGTCGGAAGCACCTCCTGCTAGGAGCTTTCCTCAGGAGCACAGTGGCATGGGGGGGGGGCGGTGGTGGACCTCCGAGATGGCCTTTGAACCCCCGACCTTTTGCTGCACACTGATAAACAAGACCAATTCAATCTAGTCTCAAATTCACACATGTATGATCTTGTAATGGGTGTTTGTAACCGGTGATGTATAAGTAGTTAAAAGAATGATCATGGAGCAGCTATTATCTTTGCGTGAGTGTCCTGTCACTGGATATTCTTGGGGTCCTGTCCATCATTTGCCTAGTCTTATCACTGTTGCTGGCTGTGCTTAAAAGGAGCATGGGTCAAAATAGAGCTACAAAGAAAAAGATACTTGCTTTTGTATCGCGTTCTCCAGCCAATGAAGTCCTTTCCTGAAGTGTAGTCATTGTTGTAATGTAGTAAACACTACAGCCAATATGTGCACAGCAAGATCCGACAGAATTGAGATGATCATAAAATCTTTTTTTTGATGGTTATTTTTGAGAGATAAATATTGGCCAGGACATCAGGGAGAACTCCCCTGCTTTTCTTTGAAAGAGAGCTGCGGGATCTTTCATGCCTGCCTACCAGATGTGGTCTCGGTTTAATATTTGATCCAAAAGATGGCACCTGAAACAGTGCAGCTCTCCCCAGGTACTGCACTGGGAGTGTTGGCCTGGATCATGAGCTCAAGTCTCTGGAGTGGGACTTGAACCCACAATGAGGAGAGAAAGTGCCAACCACTTGAGCCCCAGCTGGTCCCTATAATACTATAATGCAGATTCTCGGACTCATGGGTGCTGAATTTTATCCATTCCCACTGGAGGCGGGGTCCATACACCCCCACGTAAACGTTGGAGTAGAGCCCATCTCCACTTGACCGTCTCGCCCCATCGCCAATTATTGGCCGCAAGCCGAGCCTTCCACGCCATCCAGGACGGTCCCAGTTCGGCGAGCTGCTGGCCATAGTGCCCAGTATTACAGCCCCTCCCGTTTGCCATCTCAGCCCCAGCAGTGCTGCAAAATTCAGTCTATGCTGTCCGAGAGGTGAACCTTTACCGTTCATCATCTCAAAGGAACCATGGCCACTGGGGTGAGGGTGGTAAGTGGCCCTGCGATTAGACTGGGGACTAGCGATGCCGAGGGATAGATTGTCCTCTTCAACGCCAGGGTATAGTTATTTGGGGCTGGATAGAAGCCCTCATCTTAACATCAAGCGCCGGATGCTCTCAATGTCCGACCCATAAAAAACAGAAAATCAAGGGCAGTCTGATCTCGGGACAGGTTCCACCGAGCTCTAACACGCCGGTGTGTTGAAGAGGAAAAAAATTCTGGTCCCTCAATGTCTTGCGAGCTCCTGAGAAATGGGTCCTTTGGTGAAGTGCCAGAAATGGTCAGTCCCTTCAGAAAATGGAGTTACAGCATTTACCGCTGGTCAAGTGAAACATTGCCCTCGCTGCTTGGTAGGATACGTTTAGGAGGCAGAAAATTTCACTGAGACTAAACAGTCTTACCAGGAATATTTCCCTGATAACACGGGTTCAGGGCCGATGTGCTCAGGCATTCCTGCTCTAAGCTAGTAGATGCCATCAAGCTGTCTCCAGCCAGATTTTCCCGTTGCCTAGCACGCAATGTCACAGGGTGGGGTGCACTGGAGCAGCTGCTGTGTTGCATTAACAGCTCCTTGGCTCAGGACGGTTGGCTGTGTATTTGGGATCTGTTTGCTGGAATCTATACATGTGCCAGAGCCCTGCTGGCTGCTCAGAATGTTTAATTGTTCCAAAAGGCTTTTCTTCCGCAAGTTACTGGTCTCTATATTTGGCCTTTATTTGGGCACTACGTGGCCTACTAAGTCTCAAATTTCCGGATGGAAGTGCGCCGATTGTTGTATTAGGAAAAATGCCGCCTTTGCATCTGAAAATTAAGGCCTATCGCCGTTTGAGGCCCCCACTGTAGGATTAGTGATCTCAGATTAAACCAACATGAACAACACTCGGAGAGTGGGCCCTGGCAGTTGCTGCAATCCATACAGCACTTCACTTTACATTTAATTACCTGAATGTGAAAGGAGGAGTGTTCCTTCCGATCCCAATCCCTCCTGATCGCCAACACTCCCTCCCTCAAATTCTACCTCACTTGTAATGTTTTGCATTACAGGCGCTACATAAAGGCAAGCTGTTGTTTACAATGGAAGCACGATGTAATCGATTGAGAATTTAACAAACTCAACCGACAACATATGATCTATGGACTTTAATGCAAAATGCAGAGTAGGCCTTTCATTTTTATTTTGGAAATTAACCTGCATTTTGCAACATATTGTAGTCATTTCTATACTGAAATGCTCATAATTGCACTAGCCTATTATTTTATACTTTATTTTTATTTTAATGATTGCCTATAGCTTTGTGATAAATTATGATTACTCGTTTTATTTTTACTGGCATGACAACTCAGCACCTGCTGCCACGAGGATTTATCAATAAACCGATTATCTGTTTAGCCTCAGCGAAATTTTCAGGGTACATTACACCGTCCACCAGTGTCAGTGCTTCCAATGGGGTGGGAGGGTGTAATTACAGTGTGACTCATTGTTTCCACCATAACACAACAACTTATGATGGATACAGTTGCCTGGAACTTCTCACAGATGTGAGCTTTCTAATACATTGAAGATAATTAATTAAGGAAAAATTCCCAGGGCTGTGGGAAGGAGCAGGGCAGTGGGACTAATTGGATAGCCCTTTCAAATCACTAGTCCAGGCTCGGCGAACTGCGTGACCTCCCTCAGTGCTGTATCATTCCATTTTGGTCTGTCTGGTCCAATTAACCCCTGACCTTATATCCTACTTCAGCTGAAGACCATACCTGACCGGCTCTGTGCAAAGCTACTGGTGATCAATCGACATCACATATGTACATTCTGCCCCAGTAACACATGGGCTAACTCTATGCCTAGGGAAAGAAATGCTTATTATTGTTACTATCTTGACACAACTACCAGGCAATGGCCATCTCCAGCAAGAGAGAATCTAACCATCTCCCCTTGACATTCAATGGAATTACCTTTGCTGCATTCCCCACCATCAACATCCTGTGGGGTAGGTGGAGGTGGGGGTGGGGGGATTGCCTGCGTGTTAACTATCCCAGCCATATAGCTCCTGTGACTACAAGAACAGGGCACAGGTTGAACTCTGTGGTGTGTAACTCGCCTCCTGATTCCACAAAGCCTGTCCACCATCTACATGGCACATGTCAGGAGTGTGATGGAACATTCTCCACTTGCCTGGATGAGTGCAGCTCCAGCAACACTCAAGAAGGTACACACCATCTAGGACAAAGCAGCCCCCTTGATTGGCACCCCATCCACCAGCTTAAACCTTCACTGTATTCATCACTGAAGCACAGCATCTCGTCAAGGCTCCTTCAACTGCACCTTCCAAACCCACGACCTCTACCACCTAGAAGGACAAGGGCAGCAGATGCATGGGAACACCACCACCTGCAAGTTCCCCTCCAAGATTCAAAATAATTGGCAAAAGGAGTAAATGTGATGTGAGGAAGAATTTCTTCACCCAGAGGGTGGTTGGAGCCTGGAACAAACTTCCTGAAAGAGTGGTGGAGGCAGGTTCGATCGAGGTATTCAAAAAGGAATTGGATTGCTACCTGAAAAGAGAGAATGTGCAAAATTATGGGGATAAGGCAGGGGAGTGGGACTGGGTGGAGTGCTCTTTCAGAGAGCCAGTGCAGACTCAATGGGCCAAATGGCCTCCTTCTGCACTGTGAAGATACTGTGAAGTCACACACCATTCTGATTTGGAACTATGTCGCCATTCCTTCACTATCACTGGGTCAATATCCTGGAACTCCTTACCTAATAGCACTGTGGGTGTACCTATACAACATGGACTGCAGAGGTTCTAGAAGGCAGTTCACCACCACCTTCTGAAGGGCAATTAGGGATGGGTAATGAATGTTGGCCTAGACAGCGAAACCCACATCTCATGAAAGAATTTTAAAAATATGCAAGTGCTGACTCATTTTGGGGCATGAGGTGCAGGGTACAGGATATGATTTCCTTGGGTATATGGTTTACTGTTATCTCATCCACGAGGCCAATCTTCAGCCTGCAGTGAGTGCTGGCAGGTTCCACGCAGTTAGAGACTGGACATTTCACCTGAGACTGATCCCACTTCACCGTACACACATGTGCTTTCCTGCAGGAGTTGCAGGATAGGTAAAGATGAGAAGAAATGCCTGGCTTATTTCTTCAGATCCAGCCCAGATAAGCTGGTATGTCAGCCTCCTGAGCATCACCCGGATGACACTAGTTTACTCAGCACATGGGTCTTCCTACGCTGTGGCTTTGGCACATCACTGGTTGGTGCATTTAGCCACTTAGACCGTCGGGGGAGGGCCATTCATCCCTTTGAGGCTTTCTGCCATTCAATTCAATTATGGTCGATCTATATCTTGGCTCCATCTACCCACCTTGGTTCCATAACCCCTTAATACTCTTACCCTCTTCATTACAGGACAGTACAGAACTCAAATAGAGCACGGGGGTACAAGTCCATCCTTCACACACCAGGTGCACAACCTCAGCCATGTCACCATGGAGCAATCAGAAGCAGAGTCATTCCACAAGCCTTTCAGTCATTCAGTATCCAGAGCAAAGGGTTTAAGAGCAGAATTTCTACTGACTGTTCAACTGGCAATGTGGGAAGATGGTGCAGGAGCTGTGTTGCTGGGATGATGATCTGTGTCTGGTAATAAGTAGTTTGTGCCCTCAGTATCGATAGTTGAAAGACAAGAGGCCCCAGCTATTTGTAGCTATCTGCTAAACACACAAAGCCAACATCAGCCTGAAGTAAAGATAGGGATAGTATATCAACGTGACATTCCGAAACACATTAAATACTTCTCTGCATTCCTGTGTGGTGTGTTGATGGCTCAAAAAGGGTGTGTCACCCATGTGCCTCCTTAATTAAAGTTGCAGGGTGGGGAGCATCAAATTTGTGGTTCAAATCCTAACTCTGTTATCCCCCCGCCATCCTCAACTTTCTCGCCCTCTATCCAGCCCCCATGTGCTGAAGATGATAATGTTCCATGTTCAGCAGCAGCTCTCTGGGATAGAGGTAGCTCTATCAACATGAAAATAACTGGCAGGGAAAGATCAGCTAGTCAATCAAGTCTACCCCGCTCACCATCTGAACTCTACCCCAGTCAGGAATCAGTTACAGAGAGTCTGCACCTATTGCTCTAGCCAGCAATAGGAGCTCACTGCTCTCTAAGATAAGAACAGCCCAACATCCAGTCTATTCCTACACTTAAATAATCTAAACTCATGTCCTTAGATCCTCATCAATCTGTCAAGTCAGAATAATCTGTCAACAGGCCCGTTATCCAACCCTTTCATTATTTTCATAAACCTTGATCTAGTTGCCTGTCTACATTGCTTTAGAATAAGTAGCTCATCCCATCTTATCTCATCTTTCGTTTCAGTCAACATAGCATCAGCAGCCTATTGAACAATGGAGATCATTGCAGCCTTACCCCAGTCTTGTTCTTATCCAATATTCATACACCGGCACCTTTCCAGAAGTAGTGCGGGGATGTTACTGAATAGTTAATAAGGAGCAGGAATCCTGGCTGATTTGTCCCTTCCTTAATCCATGGGCTAATTGTGTTGGCCCATTTTCATTCTTTATTCGGCAGCCTTCTGTCTCGTGGGATGATGTTTTGTGCCTTGGTGGTCAACTCTTGTGGTCAACATCTCCTGGCATGGCTCAGGGGCCCCGCTCTGGCAGGGCAGTCTCTGCCGCATTTGCTGCAGAGGAAGACAGTGTACTGAGAAGGTGCATGATTTAGCAGCCCCTGTTTGCTCTGGGCTCAGCTAGCTGAGCTTTCCGTATCTCCTCGCTTCTTCCAGCATCCCTCCGAAAAGTCAGTCTCCAAAGTCCACAGCCGTCAGTGACTGTCTCCCAGTTGTTTGTGCCAATGTCCACCATCTTCAAGTCTTGACTTGGCCCATCTACCATCCCAACTGAGTTCATCTAAGAACATAAGAATAAGAGGAATAGACCATACAGCTCTCTGACCCTGCTCCACCATTTAATATGAGATTGTGATTGATCTTTGAACTCAACTCCACTTTTCCATACCCCTGATTCTCTTAGACTCCAAAAATCTGTCAATTTCAACAGTAAATACCCTCAATGACTGAGCATCCACACCCCTCAGCGGTATTTCAATTCAATTTAAAAATTTACTCCCAGCACAGCCTAGGGCCAAATTGAGGCAAACTTTACAATCGTTACAAGCAAAATAAGAAAAAAATGGTAGAATAACGTACCAATCATCAGATTAGAGAATTCCAAAGAGTCATAACCCTCTGAGTGAAGAAATTTCTCCTCATCTCAGTCCTAAATGGCCAACCCATTATCCTGAGACTATGCCCTGTAATTCTAGGCTCTCCAGGAGATGCCTCTCCGCATTTACCGTGTCAAGCCCTCTCAGGATCAGATTACCTCTCATTCTTCAAAACGCCAGAGAGTATGGGCCCAGCCAACTCAACCTCTCCTCAAGGGACAATCTTCTCATCCCAGGAATTAATCCAATGAACATTCACTATACCTTCTCCAAGCCAAGTACATCCTTCCTTAAGTATGGAGACCAAAACTATAGAGTACCCTGGCTGTGGTCTCACCAAAGCCCTGTACAATTGCAGCAAAAGTCTTCTTTATTCTTGTACCACAACCCTTTAGCAATAAATGCCAATGTACCATTAGCCTTTCTATCTGGTGTGTCCAGCCTTCAACAGCAGTGATACTATAACCAGTAAGTGGGGCGTGTTTGGATAAATGGGTACTTTGAGCACATAATGAGTATATAAACTATTTAATGAGAAACACGACTAAACATCAAGGGCAACTCAAACCATTCTGGGTTTCTCAGACTCTTAGAACACACAAGAAAAGAGAGTGGCATTGATGTTTTGGAGCCTTAGGTTTAGAGAAATGCATTTCCCTTTGGTCAAATTTGAGTGACTTGCTGTAACTTATCCAGCCAAAAGCAACAAACTGTTTTAAAGAGTGAGACAGAGCTGATTATCGCACTAGGTTGAGCACCTCGACACCCTTCGCTGAACCTTCAGGGTCAACAGTCAAGGGAGAGAAAGGACTTGCACTTCTCGTATCCTCAGGACACCCCAACGCACTTCATAGTCAATTAATTATCTTTGAAGTGTAGTGTGGGCAAACATGGCAGCCTGTGTGCACAGCAAGGTCCCAGAAATAGCAAATGAGATGGACCAGACAATCTACTTTCTCGTGGTGTTAGTTGAGGCATTGTGGAGGTCTTGTGGTGCAGTGTCCCTGCCTTTGAGCCAGAAGCTCCGGGTTCAAGATCCACTCCAGGTGCATTCATAACGTGGCCAAACAGGTTGAGTAACAATTTGTAAATCCTTTCAACACACACCAATGGCAGGTGGTAAGAGTGGCAGAGGTTCCTGATCAGCCATGGAAAGTAATTGGAGCCTCCACCATCACTATCCATAACTCCAGGCTACATCAACATGCATGTAAAGGTGTGTGTTGTCACGGGCAAACCCGGACTACTTGGGGAGGGGGTGCCAGTTGGCTGGTGTAGATCAGTTCAGTACCAACAGCATGGGGTTTGACCCCCATTCTGGCTGGGGTGGATTTGGGAACTGCCTCCTTGCCTTACCGGCTATGGAGCTGTGGATTGTGCCTTACAGGCGGAGCACTCGAGGAGAAGTGATTGAGGCCTGAATGCTGGTTAGGACCTGGGAGAATTTCCTATCCTTTAAATGGTGGAAGCAGGCGGGCTTGGGTTAGTGTTATATCCAAGTGAAGTGCTCAGGTCCAGTAAGGGGTTTTGGGAGGAGATGGTGCTGCTTATACTCACAACTTGCTGACTCAGGAGCAAGATTTCCACAATCAGCCAAGGTGACAATTACTCAACTTACAGCACCAACACCTTCTCAAGGGCAATTAGGGATGGGCAATAAATGATGATTTCGCCAGTCATACTCTAAACCCATGAAAGAATTTTTTAAAAATTCTATTTTGGAGTAGGGCATTGTTACGCTAAAATAAAAGCACAATACCTCAGATGCTGGGAATCTGAAAGAGAATGCTGTAAAAACTCAGCAGGTCTGGCAGCATCTGTGGAGAGAGAAACAGAGTTAACGTTTCCAGTCCATATGACTCTTCTTCGGAACTGAAGACAGTTAGACATGTGACAGTATAAAACCCATTTTGAAAAAACTAACCCATGAAAACTAACCACGATAAAACACATTGGCTTGTTGATCATGTGGATATGTGGACCACATCAATAATTTCTCACTAAATTATGCCATTTCTAAATCAGCTGGAGTCACTGCTGAATTCTGCTGCTTGCTACCGGCACGTCGTTCGAGTTTGGTTGTTATTAGCTCTTCAATTGTCTGGCATCATGTCCCTTCTCCCAGCTTCCCCCACCCCACCCAGTACCACCCTCCCCACCACCAACGCACCCCCCCCACCCCCAACCCCCGTTCATTCCCCATGTCCCTGCAACTTTATCCTTTTCAGCTATTTACCCAATTTCCTTTTGAAAGTCACTCCTGAATCTGCTTCCGGCTGCCTTTCAGGCAGTGTGTTCCAGATGATAACAACCTGCTGTGTTTAATTTAAAAAAAATGATTCTCCCGCTCTCCTCTCTTGGTTCTTTTGCCCGTTATTTTAAATCTGTTTCCTCTAGTTACTGACCCTACTGCCAGTGGAAGCAGTTTTTTTTTCCTTACAGGACATCCTGAGGATGTGACAAGGTGCTTTAAAAAGTTTATTTTTCTTTCTAATCTGCCAAGGGATCATCGCAGCCCCAGGATTGCACTCATTTCATGAAAATCTAGGGGAGAATTGTTCTACATTGTGAATAACCTCTGAGGTGAAGCCAGAAGACAATTACTGGCAGCATTTATTCTCGCTTTGGGGCTTTGGAAACAGGATAATAAACTGGGAACCTGCTCTGAATCACACCTATATTAAATTACAAAGCCATATTTAGCTCAGGTTGCCAGTGCCATTAGAATCTAATCTAATTCCCACACTTCAAAAAGGCCTGTGGATGGATTTTATTTGGGATGTGTATGTCGATGGCAAGGTCCAGGATTTATCGCCCATCCCTTGTTGCCCAGTGGTGATAAGCTGCCTTCCTGAACCATTGCAGCCCATGTTTTTATTAATTCTTTCTGATAAGGGCCAGCATTTGTTGCCCATCCCTAATTGTCCTTGAACTGAGTGACTTGCTGGAGCATTTCAAAGGGCAGTTAAGAGGCAACCACGTTACTGTGGGTTTGGAGTCACATGTGGGCCAGACCAGGTAAGGATGGCAGATTTCCTTCCCTATTGGGCATTAGTGAACCAGGTGGGTTTTTACAACAATCAATGATAGATGGTTTCATGGCGCTATCAGTGATAGCTTGCTTTCAGTTCCAATTGTTTTTTTCACTAATCAATTGAATTTATTAATTAAATTCAAATTCCACTAGCTGTGATGGTAGGATATTAGCCTGGGTCCTGGATTACCAGCTCAGTTACGTTACCACTGCACCACCATTTCCCATAGTGCAGGTAAACCCACAGTGCTAGGGCGGGAATTCCAGGATTTTTCACTCAGCAACAGTGAAGGAACGGCGACATCATTTCAAGTCAGGATGGTGTGTGGTGCGCAGGGACACTTGCAGCCAGCGGTGCCCCCCCCCAAGCACCTGCTGCTTTTGTCCTGGACATTGCGGGTTTGGGAGCTGCTGTTGAAGGAGCACTGGCAAGTTGCTGCAAGATCCTTAATGGTCTTGACAAGGTGGACGTGGAAAGGATGTTTCCTCTTGTGGGCGAGTCCAGAACTAGGGGGCACTGTTTTAAAATTAGGGGTCGTCCTTTTAGGACAGAGATGGGGAGAATTTTTTTCTCCCTGTGCGACTTTGGAAATCTCTGCTTCAGAAGGTGGTGGAGACGAGCTTAACTGGGTCCAAAGACTAGAACACAAAATCTAAGCTGACACTCTTAGTGCAGTGCTGAGGGAGCACTGCAATGTCGAAGGTGCCCTCATTTGGAAGAGACATCAAGCTGAGGCCCTGGCTATCCTTCTCGGTAGATGCAAAAGCCACTATTTCAAAGAAGGGTGGGTGGGGTTGCTGCGGGGTGGGGTTGCTGTTCCCCAGTGTCCTGGGAAATATTTATCCCTCAACCAACGTCACTAAAACAGACTACCTGGTTGTTATCGCATTGCTGTTTGTGGAAGCTTGCTGTGCGCAAATTGGCTGTGCGTTTCCTGCATTATACAACAGTTATTACACTTCAAAAGCGCTTCATTGGCTGTAAAGTGCTTTGTAACATCCAGAGGTGGTGAAAGGTGCTATATAAATGCAAGTCTTTCTTTATGGAGCCAAACCAAACACCGACCGTGTTACATCCATAGAAGCATTAGACATGCACCCTGCTATTTCTAGCTATCACTGGTGATGATAATTAAGCAGAGACTGTGGAAGTTTTCCTTCCTGGATTGTTCTGGTGTGCATGCTATCAGGTAAATCAATCAATATGAAACAGCATTCTCTCAACTCAAGGTGTCACATTATGGAAGCTGCAAGCGTTTCTCACACAGCAATTCCTTTTTATCCTGACTCCTAGAAGGAAGCTGAAGTGAGACAGAGGGAGAGTGAGAGAGAGAGAGAAGATTGTGCTGCCATGTCTCTGAAGTACAGTGATGCCCCGGGGCCAGAAGCAACCAGCAACAGTTTCTGGATGGTGAGTTTCACAAGATCAAAGGTTACCTTAAAGCGATGTGACTTGTGTTTAGTACATAATGCTCCTCTGATATCTAGTTCAGAGGGATGATTCAAGTTTAGCATTTTATTTGAGACAAAAAAAAATAGGTCTCCAAAAAAATCCAAATAGGGAAAAGACTTAAGCCAGACAGACAGAGGGCTCCAGGATGGTGTTAAGAAACTATAATCCAGCCCTCCTCAGCCAAGGAAGCAGCAAAAATAGGCCCAGGCTCCGGGAATGCTCATGAATGGTCTCCTCTGTCAAGTATGGTTATTGTACTCAAGCTTACTGAGAGCTGGATTCAGGCCATTTAAATACGCTTGACTGGAAACCCTGAACATCCTTCGGTGAGGGGAATGTCACTGCCTCAAAACCGTGGGGGTACGGGTCCTATATTGGAACAGCATTTCCAGTCATGATGGAAGAATCTTAAACAAAAACAGAATTACCTGGAAAAACTCAGCAGGTTTGGCAGCATCAGCGGAGAAGAAAAGAGTTGACGTTTCGAGTCCTCATGACCCTTCAACAGAACTAGGTGAATCCAAGGAAGGGGTGAAATATAAAAACAAAAAAACTGCGGATGCTGGAAATCCAAAACAAAAACAGAATTACCTGGAAAAACTCAGCAGGTCTGGCAGCATCGGCGGAGAAGAAAAGAGTTGACGTTTCGAGTCCTCATGACCCTTCGAAATATAAGCTGGTTTAAGGTGTGTGTGTATGTGTGTGTGTGTGTGTGTGGTGGGGGTGGGGGGGGTTGTTGTTGGGGGGGTGGAGAGAAGTGGAGGGGGGGTTGTGGTTGTAGGGACAAACAAGCAGTGATAGAAGCAGATCATCAAAAGATGTCACAGACAAAAGAACACATAGGTGTTGAAGCTGGTGATATTATCTAAACGAATGTGCTAATTAAGAATGGATGGTAGGGCACTCAAGGTATAGCTCTAGTGGGGGTGGGGGGAGCTTAAAAGATTTAAAAATATTTAAAAATAATGGAAATAGGTGGGAAAAGAAAAATCTATATAATTTATTGGAAAAAACAAAAGGAAGGGGGAAGAAACAGAAAGGGAGTGGGGATGGAGGAGGGAGTTCAAGACCTCAAGTTGTTGAATTCAATATTCAGTCCGGAAGGCTGTGAAGTGCCTAGTCGGAAGATGAGGTGCTGTTCCTTCAGTTTGCGTTGGGCTTCACTGGAACAATGTAGCAAGCCAAGGACAGACATGTGGGCAAGAGAGCAGGGTGGAGTGTTAAAATGGCAAGCGACACGGAGGTTTGGGTCATTCTTGCGGACAGACCACAGGTCTTCTGCAAAGCGGTCGCCCAGTTTACGTTTGGTCTCCATGGACCTGCGGTCTGTCCGCAAGAATGACCCAAACCTCCCTGTCGCTTGCCATTTTAACACTCCACCCTGCTCTCTTGCCCACATGTCTGTCCTTGGCCTGCTGCATTGTTCCAGTGAAGCCCAACGCAAACTGGAGGAACAGCACCCCATCTTCCGACTAGGCACTTTACAGCCTTCCGGACTGAATATTGAATTCAACAACTTGAGGTCTTGAACTCCCTCCTCCATCCCCATCCCCTTTCTGTTTCTTCCCCCTTCCTTTTGTTTTTTCCAATAAATTATATAGTTTTTCTTTTCCCACCTATTTCCATTATTTTTAAATATTTTTAAATCTTTTATGCTCCCTCCACCCCCACTAGAGCTATACCTTGAGTGCCCTACTATCCATTCTTAATTAGCATATTCGTTTAGATAAAGTCACCAACTTCAACACCTATGTGTTCTTTTGTTCCTTTGTCTGTGACATCTTTTGATGATCTGCTTCTATCACTGTTTGCTTGTCCCTACAACCACACCACCCCCTCTCCACTTCTCTCTCCCCACCCAAACCCCCCCCCCCACTTCAACCAGCTTATATTTCACCCCTTCCTTGGATTCACCTAGTTGTGTTGAAGGGTCATGAGGACTTGAAACGTCAACTCTTTTCTTCTCCGCCGATGCTGCCAGACCTGCTGAGTTTTTCCAGGTAATTCTGTTTTTGTTTTGGAAGAATCTTTACCTGGATGCGTTCCATTAAATTGATCAATCCATCCAATTGAGCAGAAGTTGGGGTTGGATTGACTTTTACTCAAATCAAAGGAAGAGAGAAATCGGGCGAGGTGTAAAAGGGCCGGTCGGTTTGATTTTCAGAATCACAGAATCACAGCGCAGAAGAGGCCCTTTGGCCCATCGAGTCTGCACCGACACGTGAGAAACACCTGACCTATCTACCTAATCCCATTGACCAGCACTTGGCGCATAGCCTTGAATGTTATGATGTGGCAAGTGCTCATCCAGGTACTTTTTAAAGGATGTGAGGCAACCCGACTCCACCACCCTCCCAGGCCTGGATTTTGTAGTCACTGCGCAGAGCGCTCACCCCTGACCTCCAAGAAAGCTGCCTACAGAGATCTAGCAATCTCTGTTCACAGCTTAAAGGCAAAATACAGTGGATGGTGAAAATCTGAAACAATAACAAAAAGGGCTGGAAAAACTCAGCAGGTCTGACAGCATCTGTGGAGAGAAAGTCAGAGTTAACGTTTCGAGTCTGTACGACACTTCCTCAGAGCTAGGTCCGCCATTTCCGCCAACTCCAGCATGATGCCACCACCAAACGCATCTTCCCTTCACCCCCACTTCCCCCACCAACCGCCCCCCCCCCTCCCCCGACCCCTCACCACCCCGTCAGCATTCCGTAGGGGTCATTCCCTCCGGGACCCTCTCCATCACCCCCAACACCTCAACCCCCTCCCACGGCACCTTCCCATGCAATCGCAGAAGGTGCAACACCTGCCCCTTTACCTACCCCCTCCTCACCGTCCAAGGGCCCAAACACTCCTTTCAAGCAGAGCAGCGCCTCACTTGCTCTCTCCTCAATTTAAAAACTAGCTCTGAAGTAGAGTCACACGGACTCGAAACGTTAACAGTGTTTCTCCCTCCACAGATGCTGTCAGACCTGCTGAGTTTTTCCAGCACTTCTTGTTTCTGTTCACAACTTTCCCTTTCCCTGACACTAGTTTAAATCAGGCACCAAGTCAGGGGGATTGCCAGGTATCCAACGGCAATGATGCCAGTGAGCAGGTAAGTCAATCATATCAAAGTATTCATAGCAAACCTGGAAGTTAAAAGCACTTAAAATCCTGTCTTTTTAAGTAAAATTTTCTGAGCACAAAATAAGCGATTATGATTGGATTAATATAAAGTTAAAACAAAAGATGTTTTTTTTAAAAAAAGAACTGTGATTTTTTTTTCCCTAATCGTGGAGAAATTTGACATTACGCAAAAATTAAATTAGGTTTTCAGGGCCAGTGAAAGTGTTTAACACTAACTCTGAAGTTAGTGTGTTGGTAAAAAACCCAGGTCGGCACATTCAACAAAGTATAACTTTTCCAAGGGTTTTCACAGCAAAGCTAACAGCAAAAGTGGAAGTTCCTGTTAATCCAATTGATTTCCCATTGATAAAAGCTGTGGATGCTGGAAATCGAAAACAAAAACAAAAATACCTGGAAAAACTCAGCAGGTCTGGCAGCATCTGCGGAGAGGAATACAGTTAACGTTTCGAGTCCGAATGAGCCTTCAACAGAACTAAATAAAAATAGAAAAGGGGTGAAATATGAGCTGGTTTAAGGGGGGGTTTGGGACAAGAAGAGATGGATAGAGGGCCAGTGATTTCCCATTGATTGCAGTCTGGGGTGCCTCAACAGTGCATCCTAAGGAGGAGTGTAGAATCACTGACAGCCTACCTTTGGATTTCTGCATTATTCTGCACATATGTGGACTCCAGAAGCTGCTGTCAATCTTAGTCAAGTAATGATGGTGAACACTGACAGATCCCCCATCATTTCCACTGTGATATCCAGGCCATTAATTGATTTTCACCCGGTGGCAGAAGTTAAAATTACCCACACGAACACAGAGACCAGCCATTCGGCCCATCACGTCTGTGTCACGACTAGTCGAATCCCACTATCCAGTTCAGTTCCCAAACAGTTTCCTCTTATGCATTGTCTACTGCATTCGCTGCTCCCAATGTGGTCTCCTCTACATTGGGGAGACCAAACACAGACTGGGTGACCGCTTTGTGGAACACCTTCGGTTTGTCCGCAGGCATGAACCAGACCTCCCTGTCACTTGCCATTTCAACACACCACCCTGCTCTCATGCCCATATGTCCGTCCTTGGCCTGCTGCATTGTTCCAGTGAAACCCAACGAAAACTGGAGGAACAGCACCTCACCTTCCGACTAGGCACTTTACAGCCTTCCGGGCTTAACATTGAATTCAACAACTTCAGACCATGAACTCTCTCCTCTATCCTCACCCCCTTTTTTAATCCCCTTTTTTCTACATTCATTTTTTTATTTTTTATCCACTTATTTTTATTTCTATTCACTTATCCATTGTTTTATCCCCTTTTTTTTATCCCATTTTCTATTCTTTTTTTCCCCACCACTGCCCCCTCCCCCTCACCCCATCCCTAAAAGGATCGTCTGTTACTTGGTGTTCTTTTCAAAGTGCTGGCCCTTGTTCTCTGTTATCACATTCTGCTTTCTTACCTTTCCCACTATCAGCACCTTTTTTTTTAGCACTAACCACGACCATTAACACTCCCTTTGTCCTTTAATTCATGACATCTTTGTCAATCTCTCCTTTGCCCCCACCTATCGCTGGCCTCCTATCCAGCTCCATCTGCTCCACCGCCCCCCCCCTTAAATTTCATATCACATTTCCACTTTTCTTCAGCTCTGAAGAAGGGTCATACGGACTCGAAACGTTAGCATCTGTGGAGAGAGAAACAGAGTTATCAGACCTGCTGAGTTTTTCCAGCATTTTCTGTTTTTGTTTCAGATTTCCAGCATCCGCAGTATTTTGCTTTTATCTCCCTATTCCTCTCCATTCAACAAATGCCTGATTCCCTTTTCAGATAACTTGTGCCCTACGGCCTAACCAAGTTGTGTGGAAAGAATTCTTTTCAAACCTCGTTTTGTGATTCTCTTAAATTTGTAAAAGCAAAAATGAATGACTGACCAATGTACCCCATTCCCTTTGAAAAAGGGTCAAAATTGCTACTTCCTTCAGATGGCACAGCAGAGGCTCCACACTGACTGCCCAAGGAATCACAGCCGTCAATTCACTGGTCAATTACACATGATGTTGACTCATCAAACCATTGTGGCGCTTCTCTGGGCCAAAGGTCAATCCCAGAAAGCAACAATTTGCATTTGAATAGCGTCTTTAACATGTTCTGATAACCCAAGGTGCTTCATGGGAGCGTTATCAGGCAAACATTGACACCGAGCCAAAGAAGAAAAAAAGAGACTTAAGGGCAAGTGACCAAAACGCTAGGTCAAAGGAGGAGGGTTTTAACCCAAGTCTTATAGGAGGAAAGGCGGAGAGGTTTAGCAACGGAATTCCAGTGCTTAGGGCCTAGCTGGCTAAAGGTGCGGCCACCAATGGTGGGGTGAAAAGAAAGCAGGGTGTGCAAGAGGCCAGAGTTGGAGGAGCTCAAATTTTGAGGAGGGTTGTCGAGCTGGTGGAGGTTACAGAGACAGGAACAGGTGCGAAGACTTTTGAACGCTAAGATAACAATATTAAAATTGAGTCATTTGCGGATGGAAGCCAATGTCAGTAAGTGAGCACAGGGGTGACAGGTACAGTAAGTAATACTGAAATACCAGGAGCACCCACATGAGCAAATAGCAACGTTTCGATTTCCTCTCCCCAGCCAGATAAATATAAAAGCACCACCAAGCGCACGGACGATGGCTATAAAATCTGCAACGACATCATCTTGTGTTTCCAAGAGAGAGCAAAGATCGAGAGACAGTATGCCCTGCAGATTTCAGCCTGGTCACGGAAGTGGAAACCACTGGTCGAAGCAAGTAAGCGCATCAGTAAGGGCGAGTGATGGAGTCACAGGTTTCCTTGGAGATCAATCAATGCGTGGAGGGATTGGAGAAGCTGGGGCTGTTCTCCTTGCAGCAGAGAAGATTAAGGGGAGATTTAATGGTTATTCAAAATTGAGGGGCATCGATAGAGCAAGCAGGGAGAAACCGTTTCCTCTGGCAAATGTGTTGGTGACAAAAGGCCGCAGATTTAAAATAATTGGGAAAAGACCTAAGAGGAGATATTTTTTCCATCTAACAGTTATTAGGCACTAATGCCCCTTAGGGAAGGAAATCTGCTGCCCTTACCCGTCCTGGGCTGCATGTGACTCGAGGCCCACAGCAATGTAGTTGACTCTTAAATGCCCCCTGAACAAGAGCAATTAGGGATGGGCAATAAATGCTGGCCCAGAAAACGATGCCCACATCCCATAAACTAATTTAAAAAATACTACCTGAAAGGGTGGTAGAATCAGATCCCACTGAATTTTCAGAAGGGACATGTACTTGAAGAGGACTAGTGCACAGGGGTATGTGGTGGTACTGTCTCAAAAGGCCAGCGTATGTAAGGCAGGCCAAATGGCCTCCTTCTGTACTGTCAGATTCTTTGATTCTTGGTGAAGGGTAGGCAGGGGTAGCTGTCTATTCAAGGCTTCCCCCAACATTACCTGTCCACATTGAATGGTTCCACTTTTTCCCACTTGTCCTTAAGGAAAAACTTGAATTCGTACCGCATGTTTCACAACCTCAGGATGTCCCCACAGCGCTTTACATCCAATGAAGCATTTTGTGCTCAAGCTCCCAAGAGTGGGAGCCGAAACCACAGTCTTCTGACTCCGAGCCACAGCTGATAAGCAAGTGGGAAAGGGTGCCTGGAGCTCAGCGGGGAGAAGCAAGCAGTTCAGAGCACCACTGGCCACAGCGATGCTGATACAGAGATACAGGAAGAGAGATGGGAGGTTGAAAGCCAGAGGGGAGAGAGGGCACTCGCGATCAGGTGTCAAACGTTTCCTTGCCTTGCGTCCAACAGTGGGAGAGATGTCTTAGAAGATCTCCCTTAGATTTGGGAGCTTAGATGGACTAGAACCTTAAAGAGGAATGGTTTTGGCATGAAATCGGAAACCAGATCCTTAGTAATGGAGTGTATGTGAGAGTTCCGCTGCAGATCAGGAGGTGGCCAGGCCAAGATTGTCAGTTTGGTGTGCAGGATATTTTTCCACCAGTGCTGTCACCATCACAGCCTATAAATAAACTACTGTACCTGAGAAAACCTGATCTAATTAATAGTTGACAGGAGTAAATAGCCACAGGGCTTCTCATAGGAACAGGAGGCCATTCAGCCTCTTGAGCCTGCTGCGTCATTCAATTCATTCATGGCTGATTGATACCTCAGTTCCATTTACCAACCTTTTCTCCATATCCTTTGGACTCTTAGCCAACAAAAGTCTTGAAGCTCTAACTCTTCCCCCCTCAGCATCCAATTTTCCAGATTTCCACTAACCTTTGTGTGAAAAGTGCTTCCGGGATTTCACTCCTAAATTGTCTAGATCCAATTTTTTTTTATTATTATTCATTCATTCATGGGATGTGGGCATCACTGGCTAGGTCAACATTTATTGCCCACCCCTAATTGCCCTTGTTCAGAGGACATTTAAGAGCCAACCAGATTGCTGTAGGCCAGGCCGGGTAAGGGTGGCAGATTTCCTTCCCTAAAGGGCATTAGTGAACCAGATGGGTTTTTACGACAATCATCAATGGTTTCATGGATTGAAATTTTACCATGGTGGGATTTAAACCCAGGTCCCCAGAGCATTCCGCTGGGTCCCTGGAATACTAGCCCAGTGACAATACCACTATGCCACCACTGTTCCATGGAGGATCAGTGGTAGTTCTTGCTGGTGTTCTGGCCAAATCTTATCGCCCAAGCAACATTGTTTAAAAACAAAACAAAAACAGAATTACCTGGAAAAACTCAGCAGGTCTGGCAGCATCGGCGGAGAAGAAAAGAGTTGACGTTTCGAGTCCTCATGACCCTTCGACAGAACTTGAGTTCGAGTCCAAGAAAGAGTTGAAATATAAGCTGGTTTAAGGTATGTGTGTGGGGGGGCGGAGAGATAGAGAGAGGGAGAGGTGGAGGGGGGGTGTGTGGTTGTAGGGACAAACAAGCAGTGATAGAAGCAGATCATCAAAAGATGTCAACGACAATAGTACGATAGAACACATAGGTGTTAAAGTTAAAGTTGGTGATATTATCTAAATGAATGTGCTAATTAAGAATGGATGGTAGGGCACTCAAGGTATAGCTCTAGTGGGGGTTTTTTTTTAATAATGGAAATAGGTGGGAAAAGGAAAATCTTTATAATTTATTGGAAAAAAAAGGAAGGGGGAAACAGAAAGGGGGTGGGGATGGGGGAGGGAGCTCACGACCTAAAGTTGTTGAATTCAATATTCAGTCCGGAAGGCTGTAAAGTCCCTAGTCGGAAGATGAGGTGTTGTTCCTCCAGTTTGCGTTGGGCTTCACTGGAACAATGCAGCAAGCCAAGGACAGACATGTGGGCAAGAGAGCATGTGGAGTGTTAAAATGGCAAGCGACAGGGAGGTTTGGGTCATTCTTGCGGACAGACCGCAGGTGTTCTGCAAAGCGGTCACCCAGTTAACACACAGGTCATTATCACATTGCTATTTGTGGGAGCTTGCTGTGTGTAAATTGGCTGCTGTGTTTCCCAAATTATAACAGTGACTACACTTCAAAAAGTGCATCATTAGTTGCAAAGTGCTGTGGGGCAACATGAGAGTGCGAATGGCACTATACAAATGCAAGTCCTTTCTTTTATGTCTATCCTAGAGCTGATTGCCTAAGTCAGTGCTCTTCATTGCAAGGCCCTTGAGCCAAAGGCGGTTCCCAACAACACTAAGTGCGGCTCCCCAACTCCATCCATTCAATTTCAGTAACCGCTTTATCCTCAGAGGGTCACAGTGTTCCAGAGCCCAACCCAGCATTATATTCCTGTTTATTTTATCTTCAGCAATAAAAATGTGCACCGAGCCTATCAAACCTCAGCCTTCTTTACATGTCACGTTGACCACATGGTACAATGTGCGCCACCAATAAGTTTATCTAAGTATGTGCGTTGTATAGTAACAGTTATATTACCACAGCAACCACCACAGAACTAGCAGAGTGTCCAACCATTGGTGTCATGTATTTTTTTGGCCCAAGTGAGTTACTGGAGTAGTAAGCGATGATACTTTAGTAGTTGAAGTGGCTCTCACACTGCAGGTTTTTTACTAAAGTGGCCCTTGCTTGAAAAATAGTGAAGACAAACAAGTCTAGGTACTGGCACTGTCTACGGCACAATCAACAGCCCTAGGTGTAATTGTTTCTGGAGCAGAACCCAGCTCTGATTCCATTTGTGAGTGGACTGGCCCTATTTAATGACTGTATCTGCAAGAAGACTGACTGGATATTTAATGACCGAGCCTGTAAAAGGACTGTATCAGAGTTTGTAGCAGAACTAACTGCATAGCAAGTATACCCAGCCTGTCTATCATACTCACCAGGTCCTATGTACGGTACTCTGTTGAAGGCGTGGCATGCCTTCCTTACCTCTGCAGACCGCCTGAGCGAGCTCCATGTGGAGATCCAGAAGTCGCTGGTGACCGAGGATACAGCCAAGATTCGGAACTGGCAGAGGGAGATGTACCACAAGAAATTCTTCGGAGGCTTCAAAGAGACCCACGAGGTGAAGAGCGGATTCCGAAAAGCGCAGAAGCCCTGGACAAAGAAACTGAAAAAAGTACGTCATGGTTGAGATGATAGCGGGCGCGTGGGGTAGGCGTTACACAACAGTCTGTGTCATCACTTTAAATGGGAACGAGGTGTGCGCACCATTAAATAAATATAAAATGTACGCACTGGTGATACGTCACCCATTACAATACATCGTTCTCAGCAACCCCCACAACCCCCTCCTCCCACAATTAAAAGCCCTACCCCTACCAACCCCACCCCCGCCCACCCCCCCCACCACCACCTCCCGCCATTAAAAATACACAGCCATCCCAGAGCTGTTGGTTTAAAAAAGGCAGTTTTCTCCGGTCCTCTGCTGAGTGGCTGATAATTGGCGTGTGAACAGCTCAGCGGATACTGGCAACCACTTACATCTTGTGCAAAATGGTCCTTCTACACGTGGGAGCCCAGATAGGGAGTGTCCGGAGGACAGCCAGCTGACCGCTGCCCTTCAGGAACTGTCGCTCATGGAAACCACAGGAGGAGGCCATTCAGCCCATTACGCGTGTGCTGGTTTTTTTTTGAATGCCCTTCAAATGATTCCTTTTGAAAGTGTTGACCTGACTCACTTTTGAGAGTTATTTTTGAATCTGTTTTCCCCGCCCTTTTAGGCTGCGCATTCCACATCGTAACAATTTGGTTCTTTTGCCAATCAATTTAAATCTGTGTCCTCTGGTTACTGGCCCCACTGCCAATGGAAACAGCTTCTCCTTATTTAGTCTATCAAAACAGTTCACGATTTCGAACGTCTCTGTTCAATCTCTCCTTAGCCTTCTCTGCTCCAAGGAGAACAGTCCCAGCTTCTCCCCTCTTTCCACGTAACTGAAGACCCTCCAGCCTGCCACCATTCCAGTCAATGACAGTGTCAGAGGGGCACCATGTCCGTGTTCAAACCAGTCCTCCCGACCACCCCCCCCCAACCCCCCCCAACCAAACCCGGCACCCACACAATATGTGAAGCTGAAATTCTGGCACCCACACAGCAACATTCTCGACTTATCATTCCGGGAGTGTCGAAAGACTTAACTGTGTGGCTTCTGACGATGACAAATTCATTTAGTTCCATGATGCTGCCTGGTGCTGGATTTGACTTTTCAACAAATTTCCCCCTTTTTTCTGATCGTTTTAAAGCTTGTGGCACCACTTATTGGACAATTCAAGTTATTACAGGCTTGCATTTTCACTCTTTTTGGTCGTCCTCTGGAGGTAGCTTTTCTCACCCCCAACTCTGGGTTATGGAGCTGGTGGGTGCTGGAGCGCGCCCTCTGGGTTAGCCCAAGTTCTTGGTGCGTGAGGCTGCGAAACGAGGCTGCAAGTCTGACCACCCCCCCCCCCCACCCCACCTCTCCCATTCTCAGCTGTCCACCCCTTTCCAGGGGTGGTCACTCACAGAACCACAGCAGGAGGCCAATCAGCCCATCATGCCTGTGCTGGTTTTTGTTTAATTAAAAAAAAATCAGCCACCCAAATTTGTCCCACTCTCCTTGCACATTTTCCTGCAACGCTCTTCAAATTATTAATTTCCAAAGTGTTTACCTAACCCCCTTTGGAAAGTTACTTTTGAATCTGTTTCCAAAGCCCTCTTAAGGCAACGCATTCCACATCGTAACAATTTGATTATTTTGCCAATCAATTTAAATCTGTGTCCTCTGGTTACTGGCCCCACTGCCAATGGAAACAGCATCTCCTTACTTACTCCATCAAAACAGTTCAGGGTTCGGAACGCCTCTCTTGAACCTCCCCTTAACCTTCTCTGCTCCAAGGAGAACAGTCCCAGCTTCTCCAGTCTTTCCACATAACTGAAGTCCCTTGCCCTGGGACCATCCTGGTAACTGATGCTTAGGTGGTGAGGAGCATGAGCCAAGACTGATTTTTTTTCTTTTAATCCCTTTCCCAGGGCATGGAGACTTAGGTTGGGTCAGCCCTGGTAAAATTCATCTCTCCCACTCCATCCCTCGGAGCTCAACGTGCTTGTGGGGTCAGTGCACCGCCAGGAGATGTTTCAGAGTTCTAATGGCACAGGAAGAGGCCATTTAGCCTGTCAAGAATAAACTTACAGGGCTACGGGTTGGAGCAGGGGAGTGGCAATCCAGTCAGTCCCATTCCCCTGTAAGTTTATTTCCTTCAAGTGCCAAATCTGATTTCCTTTTGAAATCACTGATCGTCCCTACTTCCACCATCCTCGTGGAAAGCAGGTTCCAGGTGGCTGCATTAAATAATGTTTCTTCCTCACATTCCCCCCCCACCCCCTTACCTCCTGCCCAAAACCTTAAACCTGTGTCCCCTACTCCGCATGTCTTTGTCTACCTTATCCGAACCGTCATAATCTTGTACATCTCTAGCTAGATTTCCCCTCAATCTCCTTTGCTCTGTCACTTAGTCACTGAGTGGGGCTGCTAACCTAGATTCCCCTTTATCCTTTCTAACAGACGGAAAAGCTGAAGAAACTGTACCATGCCAAGCGCAAAAAGGAGCGGCTGGCCATCGCCCGGGAAAGCAATGCCAGGGCCAATCAGGCCACATCCGCCTCAAAACACCGCAAGCTGCAGGGGGAGAGAGAGAAGTGCAACCAGGAAGCAGAAAAGGTGAGAAGGCAAATTCAGTGTTGTGTGTGTGTGGGTCGTAAAAGAAAGACGAAACTTGCGTTAATATAGCACCTTTCTCATCCTCAGAATGACTCAAATTGCTTTTTAGCCAATGGAGCCCTTTAGGAGTGCAGCCACTGTTGTAATGCAGGAAGTGGAGCAGCCAATTTGCACATAGCAAGCTCCCACAAATAGCAATGTGATGATGATTAGACAGCCTGTTTCAGTGATGTTGACTGAGGGATAAACATTGGCCAGGACACTGGGGAGAATTCATCCGCTTTTTTTTAAGTCCGCCTGAGAGGACGGATGGGGCCTCGGTTTAACACTGGAAGGCAGCACCTCTGACACTGCAGCACTGCCTTAGTACTGCCCTGGGAGGGTCAGCCCGGATTATGAGACTTGAACCCACGACTTTCTGATTCTGAGGCAAGACTGCTACTCACTGAGCCATAACTGACACCCTAAGCAAAACACAGCAGCCAATTTCTGCACAGCAAGTTCCCACAAATCTACTGAAATGAATGTTCAATCAATTTGTTGGTGATAATTGAGGGATAAATGTTGGCCAGGGCAGTGGGAGAAATCTATTGCTCTTCTTTAAAGATTCCCCTTTTACATCTACATAAACCACATCCCCTGCTGTCTGCTTAAGACAGCACTTTTATTGTTATATTATTCCCCTAATGTATCAGCATAGATTCTGCACTTAAATCCCAGATTGGGGCTTGAAACTCCAGCCTTTTAGAGGCAAGGCCACAACGATGGCTGATACTACTTTACACGGCTGACCTCCACAGCTCAGTGCCTGTGATCAAACCTTCGTCCCCCAGGCAATGACCTTGCCTCCACTCCTGAAGGTGTGGACCGCCGCAGACACTGCCAACCCCGTCCAACGTGTTGTCCAGTGACCATTCTCTATAACTGAGCAAACGATGACCACTGGTGGGTCAGGGGCCATCGGATAGGGGGTTATGATGATAGATTTAGATGAGGAAAGACCGGGAGAGGCTTGAGTGGAGCATAAACAGAAGGATGGACTGGTTGGGCTGAATAACGTATATCCTATGTAATAAACCCCAGCCCAGTTTTGATCCACTTGTGAGGCCCACACACAAGCAGTTCCCAGTTGCAATCCCAGGATTGCAACCAGGAGTTAGAATTATTTTTCATCTCCTTAACCGAAAGGTGCTGAAACCTGTTGTTTATGCCTTTAAGAGACAGCAACATGCTATTGTTGTATAAGGATGTTCGACAGAGCAACGGTTAATGTGGGGCTGGAGAACAGTACCACCCATAGTATGGTGTAGAGAGTCACATGATAGTAGACTGTGTGAGTAGAGTCTGGAAGGACCAGGCATGGAACCAGCCTGGATATGTATGCAGTTACAGGTTACCGATAAATGGTTTGTGTTCAACCAAACAGGCCTCCAGGCCTCTCTGTGAGAAACCAAACAAACATTTACAACAGTTCCTGGGATGTTGGCATCGGTGGTGATGCCAGTATTTATCATCCTTCCCTAATTTCCCTTAAGGGAGTAGTGGTGAGCCAACTTTATGAACCTTTGCAGCCCCACTGGTGAAGAATTTTAGCACCCAACAACCACCCTACCTGCTATTGGCTAGTATGGCATCGATCAAGGGTCACCTCTGGGACTGATTTTGGCTGACATGCAGAATGCAGGTCAACCCAGTGAGCCAGTGCAGGTATTTATTCTGCATCACCAGAATTATTTCCCCAGAAGGACCACTGCACAACGTGGGTGATTGGAGTCAAACCTGGTGACAAGACAAGCCAATCAGCTGGGTCGAAACAGATTCTCCTCAAAAATAAGAGGACAGCACAGACCAGGGGCAACATCTTCAGCCTGGAGTCAGGACCCTGATGGGAGGATCAGTTCTGGGACCTGACACCAAACGTTGTAGGTGTGATACAGCTGACGCGATTCTTCATTGCTGAGCCAGTTAGTGGATAGGGGTCGAGCAGGCTCGCTGTCCAAGTAAGGATGGTGGACAGGCTCCCAAAGTTGGAGGACCAATAGGAATCCCTGTAGCAATGAAAGACCAACAACCCCACTCTTAGAGGTGGAAGCTGTCCTTGCAGTTGAGAGAGAGACTGAGATTAAGAAAGATGGAGGCGTCCTCTGAAGAGCAGGTACAAAAATTTAAATGAATGAAGGCCACAACTGTTGGGCTGTGATCATGGCCGCTTCCACCTCCTAGCCACGTTTCGACTGCAGTTGGGGGCCTGACTGCTGACCTCAGTTGGCATGGGAGAGGGGTCTCAATGGGCATCTTAATTGCCCCAACCGGGTATCTGCCACTTGCGTCTTGTCGCTGACCCAGCCATTCTCAAAATGGCTTGGGGGCAGGATCGGGGTAATTCTGGACCCGTGTGCCTCTGGTCTGTCCACATCAGGCTTGGAAAATCTGGCCTCAGGTATCCAAACCTGGAAGCTCTCCACATACAACGTACTGCGCTACTGAGTCATCAAAGGGTTAGCATAGATTTCGATTATATCATGCAAGTGTCTTGCAGGGGTCCCACTTCCAGCTCCACCAACATAACATTGAAATTTAGCTAATAATAATGTTCAGTTACTAAAGGCTAACTGAGGAAGATACCACCAATATCATTGGGTTGCTTACATTGTCAATGCTTGGAAACGTGTCTCCAATCGATCAATGTACAAAGTTTACAAATGCTCACACACAACCCATCCCAATCACACATGGCACAATTGGTGACATTGAGCATGGTGATTGATGTAGCGCTGGATTTGCTCAGGGTTTTATTGTACTCACTGTTGAAAACTAAAAGTCTTTAAAGATATGCATTTCTATAGTGCCTTTCACAACCTCAACACATCCCAAAACATTTTACAGCTAAATGAAAGACTTTAGAAAGGTCCTACATTATAGTAATGACCAGATAGACTGTTTTAGTGATATTTTAGATGAGGGATGAATATTCGGCAGGAGAAGTCTTCTGTTCTTCTTTGAAATAGCATCAGAGATCTTTACTCAACTTGAGGAGGCAGACAGGGGCTCAGTTTAACATCACATCTGAAAGATGGCATTTCTGACAGTGCAGCATTCCCTCAGTATTGCAGTGGGAATGTCAGCCTTAATTATGTGCCCAAGTCTCGGTACTGGGGGCTTGAACCCACAACTTTCTGAAATCAGAGGTGAGAGAGCCACTACTGACACCACTGGGATGTGTGTGTGTGTGTTGTGTGGGGTGGGGTGTGTGTGTTGTGTTGGGTGGGGTGTGTGTGTTGTGTTGGGTGGGGTGTGTGCGTTGTGTGGGGTGGGGTGTGTGTGTTGTGTGGGGTGGGGTGGGGTGTGTGTGTTGTGTGGGGTGGGGTGTGTGTGTTGTGTGGGGTGGGGTGGGGTGTGTGTTGTGTGGGGTGGGCTGGGGTGTGTGTGTTGTGTGGGGTGGGGTGTGTGTGTCGTGTGGGGTGGGGTGGGGTGGGGTGTGTGTGTTGTGTGGGGTGGGGTGTGTGTGTTGTGTTGGGTGGGGGGTGTGTGTTGTGTGGGGTGGGGTGTGTGTGTTGTGTGGGGTGGGGTGGGGTGTGTGTGTTGTGTGGGGTGGGGTGTGTGTGTTGTGTGGGGTGGGGTTGGGTGTGTGTGTTGTGTGGGGTGGGGTGGGGTGTGTGTGTTGTGTGGGGTGGGGTGTGTGTGTTGTGTGGGGTGGGGTGTGTGTGTTGTGTCGGGTGGGGTGTGTGTGTTGTGTGGGGTGGGTGTGTGTGTGTTGTGTGGGGTTGGGTGGGGTGTGTGTGTGTGGGTGGGGTGTGTGTGTGTTGTGTGGGGTGGGGTGTGTGTGTTGTGTGGGGTGGGGTGTGTGTGTGGGGTGGGGTGGTGTGTGTGTTGTGTGGGGTGGGGTGTGTGTGTTGTGTGGGGTGGGGGTGTGTGTGTTGTGTGGGGTGGGTGGGGTGTGTGTGTGTGGTGGGGTGGGGGGTGGGGGGGGGGGTGGGGTGTGGGTGTGGGGGGGGGGTGTGGGTGGGGTGGTGTGTGTTGTGTGGGGTGTGTGTGGGGTGGGGTGGGTGTGGGTGGGGTGTGGGGTGGGGTGGTGGGGTGGGTGGGTGTGGGGTGGGGTGTGTGTGTGTGGGGTGGGTGTGGGTGTGTTGTGTGGGGTGGGGTGTGTGTGTTGTGTGGGGTAGGGTGTGTGTGTTGTGTGGGGTGGGGTGGGTGTGTTGTGTGGGGAGGGGTGTGTGTGTTGTGTGGGGTGGGGTGTGTGTGTTGTGTGGGGTGGGGTGTGTGTGTTGTGTGGGGTGGGGTGGGTGTGTTGTGTGGGGTGGGGTGGGTGTGTTGTGTGTGGTGGGGTGTGTGTGTTGTGTGGGGTGGGGTGGGGTGGGTGTGTTGTGTGGGGTGGGGTGGGGTGTGTGTGTTGTGGGGGGTGGGGTGTGTTTGTTGTGTGGGGTGGGGTGTGTTTGTTGTGTGGGGTGGGGCGGGGTGTGTGTGTTGTGTGGGGTGGGGTGTGTTTGTTGTGTGGGGTGGGGTGTGTGTGTTGTGTGGGGTGGGGCGGGGTGTGTGTGTTGTGTGGGGTGGGGTGTGTTTGTTGTGTGGGGTGGGGTGGGTGTGTTGTGTGTGGTGGGGTGTGTGTGTTGTGTGGGGTGGGGTGGGGTGGGTGTGTTGTGTGGGGTGGGGTGTGTGTGTTGTGTGGGGTGGGGTGGGTTGTGTGTGTTGTGTGGGGTGGGGTGGGGTGGGTGTGTTGTGTGGGGTGGGGTGGGGTGTGTGTGTTGTGTGGGGTGAGGTGTGTTTGTTGTGTGGGGTGGGGTGTGTTTGTTGTGTGGGGTGGGGTGGGGTGTGTGTGTTGTGTGGGGTGGGGTGTGTTTGTTGTGGGGGGTGGGGTGGGTGTGTGTCGCTTTGTCCATTCATCTCCTGTCCTCTCCATTCTCTCCCACATCAAGGTTAAGCAGCGTTACACAAAGACAATAGAAGACTTAAACAAGTACAATCCAAAATACATGGAGGAGATGGAGATGGTCTTTGACCAGAGCCAGCAGTTGGAGCAGAAACGCATAATCTTTCTCAAACAGATCTTCTTGTCCATTCACCGGCACCTTGATGTCACCAACAATGAAAGGTGAGGTTAAATGTACATTCCAATCCTCCATATCATCCCTACCATATTATGTAAAAGAAAAGCTGTTCCCATGGGCTGATGGTGCAAAGACTAAGGGACACAGATTTAAGATTTTAGGCAACAGACACAGGGGGGATGTGAGGAATAACCTTCTAAGGCCCAGAGTGGAACTCCTGTCGACAAAGGTGGTGGAGGCAGAGATAATCAACGATTTCAAGAGGAAATTGGATACCATTTGAGAGAAATAAATTTGCAGGGTTACAGATAGAGTGGGAGAACTGGATTGACTGGAGTGCTCTACAGAGAGCTAGTATGGACTCAATGGCCTGAATGGACTTCTGCACCATAATGATTATGTGTGACAAGCAATAAGTTGATGACTGATTTAAAGATGCATATAAACATTTTGCAGGGCTAGTGGTTAACAGTTCCACCCAACGCGGTACTAAGTCATCAGAGACCAAGTTTCATTCTTGTGTATACTGAGATAATTTACCTCAAGTGGGCCATGGGAGCTACAGTTTGGTTTCTGATCCCACTCCTAATTGGATCTTAGTGACTTTGACTAGCAAAAACATGTATGGGTGTCAAATAAGGGCCAGATCAGGCCTCCCTCTAGTCAAATACACAGGGCAGAATTTTGCCCTTGGTGGGCGGGACCCACCGGCTCGATGGTGGGCGGGTAGCCGATTCTACCGCCAAAACTGGCCCCACCGCCATTTTGAGTGGGTGGGTCAATTAAGGCCCGGATACTTCTGCCCAAGCCCACATGTGGGAGAATGGTCACTCGGTTGTGGTGCCCATAGTACAATTGGTGTCCGTGCACCTCAACAAGTCAGATCCTTCAGGGAAGAAAACTGGAGAAGTTTAAACAAAATTGTTTTCAGGACCTTTTCACGCCAAAAGGAAACATAATTCAGGTCTTACTTATAAACCAGCTTCCCATTCTCCTGCACAGCTGGCTAAACTAACACCTAATAGAATGGATGGAGGTTCTGGGATTTAAGCTTCGAGTAGACTAAGAGAGTTACTTTCCCCTCGTACATGTTATTCCCAGCTACAGCAATCATTAGTGAGCCAATTAAGTTCCTTTGAAAAAAAAAATGGCCCAGATGGATATTAGACGAGTTATGAAATTGGAGACTGTAAGCGCAGATTGAATTGTGTATGAAACAGTTGGGTTGAGGCCATGACAGAATGGTTTGCTGTGTGAATATCAGCTGTGCATGAGGTGTAAGGCTTGATAGGCTGAATGGCATTTTCCCATTCCGCGCTTACTTCAGTTCTTAAAGAGACGTCACTCACCACTCCAATCTTCAACAGGTTCTGCAAATTTCCGGGGATATTGCCAGGACTGAGGAATTTTAGCTATGAGGAAAGATTGGATCGGCTGAAGTTGGTTTTTCCTTGAACAGATGAGGCTTAATTGAAGTATATAAAATTATGAAGGGTTGAGATAGAGATCACCTATTCACCTTAGCAGAGGGATCAAAAAAATCAAGGGGCATAGATTGAAAGCAATTGGTAGAAGGATGAGAGAGGAATTGAGGAAATATTTTCTCATGCAGAGGGAGGTAGGGACCTGGAACTCACTGCCTGAAAGGGTGGTCAGGGCTGAAACTCCCATCACATTTAAAAAGTACTTGGATGTCGACTATAGAGCAGTGACTTGCAGGAAGGTGGGATTAGGCTGGGTTGCTCTTCATGACAGGGATACAATGGGTCAAACGATCTCCTTCTGTGTTGTAAGTTTTCCGTGATTCTATTCTATGATTTTTGGTTTGAACTGTTCACTGTTTATGAACAATGGTTGGCTTTGATTTAGTCCCAGTCTTCCATCACCGCCTTTGTTCAATTAGTTGATCTCAGCTAGGACAGAAGTCAGATCACCACCACTCCACGTGATATCAAGAAATGGCTGATGGCACTGGTTACTGCAATGGCTATGTCCCTGACAATATTCTGGCAATAGTACTGAAGACGTACTCCAGAACTTGCCATGCCCCGAGCCAAGCTATTCCAGTGCAGATACAACACTGGCATCTACTCGGCTATGTCGAAAATTGCCCAGGTGTGTCCTGTACACAAAAAGCAGGACAAATTCAACCCAGCCAATTTTCGCCCCATCAGTCTAATCTCAATCATCAGTGATGGAAGGGGTCATCAACAGTGCTATCGAGTGGCACTTGCTTAGCTACAACCTGCTCACTGACACCCAGTTTGGGTTCCGCCAGGGCCACTCAGCTCCAGACCTCATTACAGCCTTGGTTCAAACATGGACAAAAGAGCTGAACTCCAGAGATGAGAGTGACTGTCCTTGACATCAAGGCAGCATTTGACCGAGTGTGGCATCAAGGAGCTCTAGCAAAACTGGAGTCAATGGAAATCAGGGGGAAAACTCTCCACTGGTTGGAGTTATACCCAGCACAAAGGAAGATTGTTGTGGTTGTTGGAGATCAGTCATCTCAGCTCCAGGACATCACTGCAGGGGTTCCTCAGAGTAATGTCCTCGGACCAATCATCTTCAGATGCTTCATCAATGACCTTCCTTCCTAAGGTCAGAAGTGGGGTTGTTCACTGATGATTGCACAATGTTCAGCACCTTTCACGACGCCTCAGACACTGAAGCAGTCTATATCCAAATGCAGCAAGACCTGGACAATATCCAGGTTTGGGCTGACAAGTGGCAAGTAACATTCACACCACACAAGTGTCAGGCAATGACAATCTCCAACAAGAGGTAATTCAGCCATCACCCCTTGATGTTCAATCGCATTACCATCACTAAATCTCCCACTATCAACAGCCTGGGAGGTTACCATTGACCAGAAACTGAATGACTAGCCATATAAATGCTGTGGCTACAAGAGTAGGTCAGAGGCTAGGAATCCTGTGACGAATAACTCACGTCCTGACTCCCCAAAGCTTGTCCACCATCTACAAGGCACAAGTCAGGAGTGTGATGGATTACTCCCCACTTGCCTGGATGAGTGCAGCTCCCACAACACACAAGAAGCTTGACACCATCCAGGAAAAAGCAGCCCACTTGATTGGCACCACATCCACAAATGTTCACTCCCTCCACCACCAACACACAGTAGCGGAAGTATGTACCATCTACAAGATGCACAGCAGGAATTCACCAAGGCTCCTTCGACCACTACCATCTGGAAGGACAAGGGCAGCAGATATATGGGAACACCACCACCCAGAAGTTCCCCTCCAAGTTGCTCACTATCCTGACCTGGAAATATATCGCCATTCCTTCACTGTCACTGGGTCAAAATCCCGAAACTCCCTCCCTAACAGCGCTGTGTGTGTACCCGCACCACATGGACTGCAACGGTCCAAGAAGGCAACTCACCACCACCTTCTCAAGGGCAACTAGGGATGGGCAATAGATGTTGGCCCAGCCAGCGACACCCACATCCCATGAATGCATTAAAAAAGAATTATTTATTTTCTGTTTAATGGATAAGATATTAAACTGAGATATTAAACTGAGGGCCAGTCTGTCCTCTGGACTGGACACAGAACGATCCCAGGGCACTATCAGAAAGGTGAGCAAGGGAGTTCTCACTGGCAAGCTAGTGATACTTTTCTTGATGGGTTTATTCACAGACTGGAACATTACAAATATGTACAAACATATGAATTAAGAGGAGTTGGCTATTTGACCCCTTGAGCCTGCTCCACCAGCCAGTAAGTTTATGCCTGATCTTACTGTGGCCTCATCTCCACATTCCCACCTGCCCCCGATAACAATAGACTCCCTTGGTAGTCAAAAATCTATCTACCTTGACCTTCAAAAACTTTCTACCTACCGATCTACTTCCTATTAGCCCAGTGTCCCAGCAGTCACTGTTGTACTCAGAAGAGTATAAAGAGAAAGTTAGAGGAGACTATTTAACAAGTTAAATAAAGCGGTAGCCCCTTCAGCGGGCACTGTAACAAAAGACAATGTTTGAAGGAGGATTAACTAAATAAATTAAAATATTGTTCCCAAGGCTGATGATGCACTCCATTCCCTGTGGTGCCCATTGGTGGTGTCTCTTTTTGAGTATCCATGATTTAAAACAGTTAATCAAATTAACTAATGTAAACAAATTAACAGCCCCTTAAAGGGGCAAGTCCCCCTTTACAAGGGCTCTAAGCACTTAATTAAACAATGCCCTTCATCTGTGTATCTTAATATAATTAACAGTGTCCTGGCCAGTATTTATCCTTCAATCAACTTTACTAAAAACGGATGGTCATTTATTTAATTGCTGGTTGTGTGAAAATTGACTGCCACACTTGTTATAAGACAATGCGTAGACTTCAAAAGTATTTAATTGGTTGTAGAGCAATTTGCCTTTAGGGCAAAAGTACTATATAAATACAATTATCTATAATTCCAAAAATCTTGGGTTAGGAAAGGCAAAAAAAACAAGCACATTCCCTGTTCCTGATCACTATCAATAGGTTAACAGCATATTAATGTGGATATCGGCTAACAGCAAAATCTAGCAGGCAGTGATGCCTTCTCAATACTAATTTGCATGGAGCTAGAAAGTCATACAGTACACCAGAGATACAAGGCTTGGCCTAAATAGTCAAGTGGTTCTGTCGAAGGGTCATGAGGACTCGAAACGTCAACTCTTTTCTTCTCCGCCGATGCTGCCAGACCTGCTGAGTTTTTCCAGGTAATTCTGTTTTTGTTGAAGTGGTTATGGTACTGCGCTTGTAACCCCAAGATCAAGAGTTCAAATCTCACAATGGCAAACTATGAAATAATGTAACTTCATCTGAATAGCAACAGATGGAAATGTGTTTGTACTCGAAAGAGTTACACCAGAGATACAACTTAGGAACACTTTAGTTGAGGACAGCAACTTGTGTTTGTATCATGCTTTCCACATAGCCAAACCTTCCAAGGTGCTTCACAGGACACTAAGCCATAAATGGAGCTGATAGTACAGGTGATCAAAAGCCTAGTCAAAGAGGTAGGTGTTAAGGATTGTCTTCAGGAAGGAGAATGAGGTGGAGAAGTTTAGAAAGGGAATGCCAGAACATAGGGCTGAGGCCGCTGAATGCAGGGTAGTCCATGTTGGAGCAATTAAGATAAGAACATAAGAAATAGGAACAGGAGTGGACCATTCGGTCCCTCAAGCCTGCCCTGCCATTCAATAAGATCATGGCTGATCTTCTTCTGTTTTGATTTACACGTTCCCATCTAACCTCGATAGTCTCTGATTCCCTTGCCTAACAAGAATCTATCTACCGCTGCCTTAAAAATATTCAATGACCCCATCTCCACTGCCTTCTAAGGCAGAGAATTCCAAAGTCGCACAACCCTCTGACAGAAAAAATTTCTCCCCATCTCTGCCCTAAAAGGGCAACCTTAATTTTAAAACAGTGCCTCCTAGTCCCACAAGAGGAAACATCCTTTCCACGTCCGCCTTGTCAAGGCCGTTCAATCAAATCCCCCCTCCTAAATTCCAGTGGAAAAAAGCCCTGTCTGTCCAATTTTTCCTCATAAGACAACCCACTCATTCCAGGTATCAAGCCTCCTAGTAAACCTCCTCTGAACCGCCTCCAATATATTTACATCCTTCCTTAAATAAGGAGAATAAAACTGCACACAGTATTTGAGGTGCGGACTCACCAATGCCCTGTATAACTGAAGCATAACATCCTTACTTGTATGTTCATCCCCTCTTGTAATAAAGGATAGCATTCCATTAGCTTCCTTAGCAACTGGAGAAACACAGATCTTGGAGGATCGAAGGACTGGAGGAGGTTAAAGAGATAGGGAGGGATTTGGAAAGAAGGATGAGAATTCTAAAATGAAGGTGCAGTAATGCTCAACATTAAAGTTTCAACAGGCCAACTCGTTTCTTCTTCCGTTCAGCAATTTCTTGATCAGATAAAAGATGCTGTACTTACATTTTGTGAAGTCACTCTACAGGTTGGCCACAAGGTACCTGCAGAAGAGATCTGAACTTGGCTAAACATGTGTTGGAAACAACTGGCTGTTTTAGAGTCAAGATAATTTGGTAACACCCTTGTGGTTTAGCTGGCTGAAGGTCAAGGGTGTCATTTACTTAAAAAGGGGTCCGATTGATTTGGGTCATTGCCCTTTGTGGAGCTTCAGTAATTGTTAACTTCCGGGTCCATTCCAAGTTGGGCAAGTTTCACCTTGGAAACATACCAGGGGTACAAGAGGGGCACTCAAGTCATCTAGACTTCCAGGCTGCTTATATATGCAGTAAGTGCATCATTGGCTAGCACATGGGCGTTCCTAGAGGAAGACTGCCTCTCATTTCAAGGGAAGGATAGGGATCTAAATTTCTTAATAAATTTACAATCCTCCCCCCAACTCTCTCTCTCCAGCTTCCGGTCTATATTTAATGACCTACACCAGAACGTGCTATCAGTAAATGAGCAGAATGATTTGAAATGGTGGCGCAACACACATGGTCCAGGGATGCCCACCAGCTGGCCACATTTTCAGGTGAGTGCACAATCTTTCTGTCCATTTGGACAATCCCGTCAGGTGTCAGTTTATCTCCAAATCAATACAATCTTTTTCGTTGTTTTACCTCCCACAAGTCAGAATCTTAATCCTCTATTTGTAATTAAGTGTTCAGCTATGACTGAAGTGAGTAGCATCCTTTCCTCTAAATCAAAAGGTTGTGGATTCAAGTACCACTGCAGAGAACAATCTAGACTGACAGTGCAGTACTAAGGGAATGCTGTACTGTTAGAGGTGCTGTCTTTCAGATGAGATGTTAAACCTGCTCTCTCAGGTGAACGTAAAAGATCCTATGATATTATTTCCAGGATAAGCAGGGGGGGTTATCCCCAGTGCCCCGGACAATATTTGTCCCTCAGCCAACATCACAAAAACAGATCATCTGGTCATTGTCACGTTGCTGTTTGTGGGAGCTGTTTGTACACAACGCAAAACTGACTTCCGTGTTTACGACATTACAGAAGTGGCTGCACTTTCAGTTTGAAAATATACCTGAGGCTTGCATCTTTCAGCCAACATGTCATGTGCGGTATTTTACCTGTTGTGTTCAGAATGCAGTGGGATCATGGCCAGCATCACAAATTTGACTTAAGCTCGACCTGGCTCTCTCACTTCCAAGTCAAAAGTCTGTGGGTTCAAGCCCCACTCCAGCCCATAGGCTGGCTGACCTTCTATTGCATTAGTAAGGCAGTGCCAAATTACCAGCTTTGCCATTTTTCAGATGCAACATGAAACTGAGACCCTATTTCAATTGTTCAGTTGGACCTGGTATGGCATAGAAGGGGGCAATTTCCCAGTTTTCTGGCCAATGTTCATTCCATATATGACTGCAAGCTGGCTACCACCATTGCCCACAAAACAACAGTGCCCACACTTCTCAGGTAATTAGATGGTTTGGAAAGCTTTGGGACTTGTTGAGGATGTGAAAGACATTATACAAATGCAAGTGCTTTCTATCCTTGTCAGTATTGGCATAGCCCATGATTCATAAGGTAAAATAAAATCTTCAGTCACAAGGGACAGAGAAGATAAAGAGAAACTGTTCCCGTCGATGGAAGGGTCGAAAACCAAAGGACACAGATAGAAAGTGGTTGGCAAAAGAGCCATTGCCAACATGAGGCTGTGGGGAGATGGTGGCGTTGTGGTATTATCACTGGGCTGATAACCTACAGGTCCAGGCTAATGCTTTGGGGACATGGGCTCAAATCCCACCCCTTCTGTTAGTGGAATTGGAATTCAATTAATAAATCTGGAATATAAAACAAGTAACAGTGACCATGACAATTGTTGTAAAAACCCATCTGGTTCATGAATGTCCATTAGGGAAGGAAATCAGCTGTCCTTACCTGGCCTGGCCTACTTGTGATTCCAGACCCATAGCAATGTGGTTGGCTTACAACTGCCCCCTGTTCAAGGGCAATCAGGGACAGGTAACAAATGCTGGCCTTGCCACCAACACCCACATCATAATAAAGAAAATCAAATGAGGAAAAGTTTTTTTTTTTAAGTAGCAAGTGGTTATGATTTGGAATGCACTGCCTGAGAATGTGGCAGAAGCAGATTCAATCATGGTTTCAAAAGGGCACTGGAGGGTATTAATCTCCAGAGCTACAGGAAAGGTCTAGGGTTGGGGCTAGCTAAGTAACTCTTGGAGAGGGATTGGCCAAGTTTTTTTTCTAATACTCCTTCATGGGATATGGGCATTGCCGGTTAGGCCAGCATTTAATGCGCATCCCAAAGTGTCCTCGAGAAGGTGATGGTGAGCTGCCTTCTTGAACCACCCCTTCTGTGCTGTAACAACTCTATAATTCTTATTCTAGTTAAGATGTTTACGTTAATATATTTCAGTACTAGGAGAGGCTTTAACTTTGAATTCCCTATCTCAGTTCCAGATTGTCAAGGAAAATATGATAATTAATGTGACTAATGGCTGACTTTAATTCAATAAAGACTAGGCTTGTCCAAGTTTATTTTCAGCATCTATCACTGACTTTTGACCTCACAGGAATGGAGCCCAGAGAGAGAAAAGATTACAGACAAGAAGGCAAAAGGGAAGAAGGAAGGAGACAAGGTTGTTCTTCAGAGCTTAAGGTGAAGCATTAGAGTTGTAACGTGTTAGAGATGTCACTTCCTGATGCTAAGGGGTGACTTCCAATGATCAATTTCACTCAGAGTACAAACGTGGTGTATTTTTCCCCTCTCTCTGCCAATCTTCTCCCTTCCCTTCCCAAGGCTCTTGATGGATCATCCCAATGTAAGCTGGGTGCCCCTGCGATACCTCCACACTTATGACCAGTATTTATATGCGAGCGTCAGTACATGTAAGCAGGCTCTTCCACTGCAGGGTACCCAGCCAAGTCTGACCTGGTGCTCACAGTTCTAGGTGGGGCTGCTGGATAATAATCAGGGACATGAGCCATGGCTAAATTCGCCCCCAGAGTAGAATGACCATCCGTAGCACCCTGGCCCTCTGCTGTTTAGTGACAACAGCTACTCTGAGGTTGTTCAGCTATCCACTTGCTAAGCCCTCAGTGGACGCAGTGTGTGCTTGATAATTATCCCTCACATCACCCTCTCCAAAGGTATTTTGAGATGTAAGGTCTCGTAGTGCAGTCAGCTGACCCTGTCGGATCTTGCTGTGTGCAATTTGGTGCTACGCTTCCAACATCGCAACAGTGACTACACTCCAAAAATTGCTTCATTGCCTGTAAAACATTTTGGGATGTCTTTAGGTTGTGAAAGGCACCAAACACAAGTCAGTATGCACTGCTGCCAGCTAAAAGCGGCTAGCTCAGCTCAGATCTGATCAGGAGATAAAATCTGAATCATTCCTGGTCTCCAAAAAATGGAGATATTATCTCCGAGCACTTTGAAAATCAGCTATTCCAAAAAAAAAGTGTAAGTAAACTCAAATTCATAAGCTCAAGATCAGACACTGGATTTTTTTTTGGATAAAAAGAACAGTGAATGAGTGAAAGCAGTATCGAGAGAGTCAAGATTATACTTGGGACACTCAGCCAAAGTTCCCACTCCAAAATTCCATTTAGCGACTCCCAACTGGATCTCAGATGAACTCAGCATTGGGCTCAGCTGTGGTACCCTCCAATCGACACTCATTGATGAAGAGTCATCATTAAGGTGAGGTACTGGAGCCACTACAAGCACCTAGAGTACTGTATGCAGTTTTCTACTTCAGGAGGGATATACTTGCATTGGAAGCAATTCAGGGCAGTTTCACTCGGCTGATTCCTGGGATGAGAGGTTCATCTGATGAGGAAAGGTTGAGCAGGTTGGGTCTATACTCATTGGAATTGAGAAGAATGAGAGGTGATCTTATTGAAACAAATGAGGCTTTGAGGAGGTTTAATAGAAAAGATGCTGATAGTCTTCCCCTGGTGGGGAATATAGAACATGGGGGCACGGTTCAAAAGAAGGGGTCTCCCATTTAACACGGAGACGAAGAGGAATTTCTTCTTTGAGGGTTGTTAGTCTTTGGAGTTCTCCTCCCCAGAGAGCAGTGGAGGCTGGGTCATTGAATAGATTCAAGGCTGAGTTAGACAGATTCTTGATCGACAGGAGAGTCAAAGTCTATGTTGGGGTGGGGTGGGGTGGGTGGGGAGGCAGGAAAATAAGAGTTAAGGGCACAATCAAATCTGCCACGATCGTACTGAATGGCAGAGAGGGCTCAAGGGGCTGAATAGCTTACTCCTGCTCCTGTTTCTTATGATCACACAAGGAACCTTCAACCAAAGAGGCAAGGGAGGTATGAACAAACCCAAATAAAAACCGCTACTTAAACCCAAGTTAGGACGTCTTGATGCTGAATGTCCAATTCTAGTGCCTTAGATCTGAACAGTGACCCAGAAGAGGGGACTGTGAGCAGGAGAAGTATTTATTTAACCATTTCAGCTTCCTTTGTCGCCACTGGTTCGCAGCTGAAATTTTCTTTTCAAGCCACTCCACTCTTGTGTTTTTTGGTTTCACAGTTTAAGTAAAGGGTATTCCCTTGGTGAGGATGGCACAAACATCCCTGGCATCAGAATCCGAGCCCTGTACGATTACACCAGCCAGGAATCAGACGAGCTCAGTTTCAAAGCGGGTAAGCACTGCATCATAAACTTTGGCAAACTGTCCCATCTTGACGTTTCTCCAAGGAGTCCCCAAGAGTAGTTTAAGTGGGACAGGGAGGAGCAGGACAGAACACTGCACATCCCTCCATGGCTGAATTAGTCTTCATTCCCCATATTTTTCTGCTTCACTGTCAGGGCACATTTTTCAGTTGCTATACACCTCTCTAAACTCCCAGTCTTGCTTCCTCCTTATATTGTATTTACAGCATAGCAACAGACTATTCAGCCCAACTACACCATGCTAGTGCCCACATGAGCCTCCTCCTGTCCTTCTGCATCTAACCTCATCACCATATCCTTCTATTCCCTTCTCCCCCATGTGTTTATCCAGCTTCCCCTTAAATGCTTCTAAGCTATTTGTCTCTACTACTCGATGAGGTAGCGAATTACACGTTCTAAACATTCTCTGGGTTAAGGAGTTGCTCCTGAGTGCCCCACTGCATTTATTAGTGACTGCCTTATACTTATGACACCCTAGTTCTGGTCTCCTCCGCAAGGGGAAACATCTTCTCTGCATCGATCCTTTTGAACCCTTTCATAATCCTTAAAGACTTCTAACAGGCCACCCTCTTTCTGTCTTCTCTTTTCTAAAGGGAAAAGCCCCAAGTCTATTCAATCTTTCCTGATAGTAATTACCTCTCAATTCTGGTATCATCCTAGTAAATCATTTGCACCTTTTCCAGTGCCTCTCTACCCTTTCTATAACAAGACCACCCAGAATTATTGACAGTACTCCCAAATGTGGTCCAACCAATATTCTATATCCACTGTCAAAGTCTTTCAAAACTCTCTCTCTTTGACTGTAGTTCTCTCAGTTCCGTTTTTAATCCCTTTCCTTCCCAGTTTGATCTCTACCTCCTTTCTAGAGATTTTTTGTTGCTTCAGGACTCAATTCCTCCAAAGCTTTTCTCCGAGGCTTTCCCCTAATGAGTCTCCGACTCCTACAGAAAGCCCATCTCACGTCCTGTGTTAAGTTCTGTTCACCCACCAACCCCTGCCCTGACCAACCTCCGCTGATCCCCTCAGCACACCAAATTCAAATTAATTTCCCTTTAGAGAGTCTTACTCGTTAATCTCTACAACCTCCGTCAGCCCCAAATCCCAGTCTGTTCTTTGCTTCTCCGAGTCTTAGCCTCATCACTCAACATCATTGGCAGAATCTTCAGTCAACCCAATCCTACTCCCCTGGAGCTGACACCTTAAATTCTCTCTGCCTTCCTGATTCATTCCCACTTTTGAAAGCTTTTGTTAGGATCTTATTTTCTTTTGACTGTACTTTCAGTCACCTCTCCGAAGTCTTCTACTGTTTAGTGTCCTTGTTCTCTGATGCAAGGCAGCATGAGACTCTTGTTACTGAAGGCGTCATATAAATGCATATTGTTGTTGGTGGGATGCTTTTTCTGACGAGCACTGTAGGAAGTCTTCTGCATTAATATTGTGGGCATGGGCCACTAAAAACTGCTAAATGTATCTGGGCAAAAGTGTCACACTAAGGGGCACACTTAAGTTGGGACTGAAGCAGGTTGCTAGGGAAAAGTAAGCAAGCTTTACTCTGCACCTATGCTACACCTCGGCTAGGAGCACTTAATGCTAGCCCAGGGAGACTGAGGAGGGAGTGCAGCCCATTCCCAAGCACTAATAATTCTCACTTTGATGAGCACCCAAAAACAAAATAGCTTAATACAAGGAGACAGGTGACATTCAAGGTAGGAGCCACAGGTAGCTCAACTCCAGCCTTATTGACTGTGTATTCAGTGATGCATATTCAGTGAACCCCTTCAATTGACAGTAAATGGGGCTCACAATATGGACAAGAAATTGGGGGAGATGGGGTGGATGGGGGGGGGGGTGGGGCGGCGCGAGGGGGGATTCTCTCAGTTCGTTGCCTCTCCAGTTGCCTGTCAGCTTTTGCCAGAGCTGGAGTTTGACGGTGGTCGTGAAGACAGAATGGGAGGAAGAGACAAAAACAATAAAATAGGAGTACATTTAAGAAAAAACAATTATTTTATAGCAACCCTTGAACAGGACTCAGCTCTTTACAAAAGTACTTGGGTATATTTACCAACCAAGACTGACATCTAGTGGTTGATGTCAGTCTGCACCAATCCCATTTAGATTACCAGATAGATCAATCTCCAAATTTTTATCAAATTATATTCCCTGTCCCCCACCTGCACCCCCCAAACTTTTTCTCCCTCAGACTTGTTGGGGTACAGATGGTGATACCCATCTCCTAACACACCCCCTACCTTATGTGTGAGCTTCAGAAATGGTGGTGGGCTATTCGGCAGTGGTGCACATCACACCGAGCCAGGGTTCCTGTAGTCCCCACACGTGTGCACTTTCCTGCGATGCGGGGGGGTGGTCAGTGGATAGTGATGTGGATTGGAACTCTGGCTTGATTCCATCCTTCCATTTCGCCAAGTGCGCTGAGGTCAATGGGAGCCACCCAACCCCAGTTCTCCCAGCTGAGACCATCAGCAGACACAGTGCAGATCAGGAACTGAACCTGGGTCCTTCATGTCCGTGCTGTTTAGCGGCACATTTATCCACTCGATTGTCGGAACAGTGCTAAATTATTTCGACAACAAATCTCGCCATGTTCTTAAAAACATTGGTTGGCCTCAACTAGGGTAGTGTGTCCAATCTGGGGCACCACTCTTCAAGAGAGGAGAGGGGGCAGAGATTTAACAGAATGATTCCAGGGTTAAAGGGCTTCAGCTATGCAGGGACACTAGAGAAGCTGTGATTGTTCTGCTTAGAAGAGACAGGGTTTAGAGAGTCCTTGACACGCAGGTAGATTACTCACTGAGAGGCAGGGAGAGTTAAAGGTCTTGAAATTTATGAGGGCTTTTGATAGGGCAAATAAGGAGAAACAGTTTCTACTGGATCAGTAGCCAGAGGACACAGATCTAAAGTAATTGGCAAAAGAATCAGAGGGAAGATGAGAACTTTTAACACAGTGAGCTGTTATGATCTAGAATGCATTTTGAATGGGAATTGGATGTATATTTGCAAAGGAAAGATTTGCCTCACCATGTGGAAAGAGTGGAACTCAATCGGATAACATTTTCAAAGAGTTAGCACTGGCACAATGGGCCAACCATCTTCCTGTGCTGGTTCATCCTATAAAGAATAACATGGTACATTTCAAACTTTGCTATGGATTGCCTTTCTAGTCCTTTATACCACTTTGACTGGATGCTTTTTTGTTTAATTTTCAGGTCAGGAGCTGACTAAAGTGGAGGACGAGGATGAGCAAGGATGGTGCAAAGGTTACCTTGATGGAGGCCGGATTGGACTATACCCAGCAAACTATGTAGAAGTTATACAGTAGAAAGCAGATTAAACTGCTTAATTAAAAAAGAAAGTGGATATTTAAGATGAAGGCATCACCACCAGGACCTATATTAAAGACCTCGTCTCTCCATCGCCACTGCTTAAAAAAAAGTTTAAAATTTGTTTTCCATTACTATGACTAACTTTTTTTTTAAAATTCAGCCTGCAAACGTCAACAGCATTTTTAGCTGGGAGGACAGTGTCTGCTAAATTCAAGGGAGCTAGGTGTTCAAGTGTTGGACAGGGGAAGTTACTGAGCCCAAGACACACAGGTAGATTGCTCACTGAGAGGCAGGGAGAGTTAACGAGTTTAATCTTGCAAAGGAACTGGATCATCAGTAAAGGCACAGGCCATTAATACAGGTTAGTGATTTAACCGAGTTTGAGTTTGGCAGTGCAAGGAAATGGGACCTGTATTAACAATTTCAATGGGAATGACAAACCTGGGTTAAACAAATGTATCCCTGACTGATGTCAATTCAATTCCATTGACAGGATATCAGCAATAACTCATAGCCAGCTTCCCAGCAAAATTATCACCAGTCATTGTTTTAACAAGAGACAAAAATGGATAGGAGAATTCTTGTGACTGACTTGATACAAAATATAAAAGCTCCCTGATGTTGGAACTCCCTCAACTCTCAAAAGACCAGTTACATTTAAGGTGAATTTTAAGCTATTTTGAATACTGTATGCAATTTTCAAAGAAAGAGCACACTTTGTATATAAATAAATAGGTGAAAGCAGGGAAAATTCATGTAGTGGGATGGGCAGAAGCACAAATAAATTGCTTGCAAAAATTTGTAAACACTTGGTATAATAAATATAATGCTGTAACACTCTCTGGTATACCCTACAATTTTTTAAATGCTCCCCAATATATCCATATGTATCGCTGTAACATTAATAAACCCAAATTCTGCACTGTAACACTCCCCGATATACCCTATGCCCCTCACTGTAAAACTCCCCGATATAAATACTGTGGCTGCAAGAGTGGGTCAGAGGCTAGGAATCCTGTGGCAACTAACTCACTCCTGACTCCACCACAAGCTTGTCCACCATCTACCAGACACAAGTCAAGAGTGTGATGGAATACTCCCCACTTGCCTGGATGAGTGCAGCTCCTACAACACTCAAGAAGCTTGACACCACCCAGGACAAAGCAGCCTGCTTGATTGGCACCACATCCACAAACATTCACTCCCTCCACCACCAACGCACAGGAGCAGCAGTGTACACCATCTACAAAGTGCACTGCAGAAACTCACCAAAGCTCCTTAGTCAGCATCTTCCAAACCCACGACCATTGCCATCTAGAAGGACAAGGGCAGCAGACACATGGGAACACCACCACCTGGAAGTTCCCCTCCAAGTCACTCACCATCCTGATTTGGAAATGTATCGCCATTCCTTCACTGTCATTGGGTCAAAATCCTGGAACTCCCTTCCTAACAGCACTGTGAATGAACCTACGCCACACGGACTGCAGCGGTTCAAGAGGGCAGCTCACCACCGCCTTCTCAGGGGCAACTAGGGATGGACAATAAATGCTGGCCTGGCCTAGCTAGTGATGCCCACATCCATGAACGAATAAAAAAAACCACATATCCCCCTCACTGTAACACACTGATACATTCCCACATCCCTCACTAACGCTACCCTGTATATCCCACATCTCATTGAAAAGAGATCAGAAAGCCTCAGCAATTTGCCCTCCCTCAACAGCCCAAGGCCATTTTATAGAGCTGTATCCACCGCTCCAACTAAAATCAGGTGATTCAACATATCGCGGATAGCATCTGGAGCTTTTCCTATCCTGAATCACTGGGTTGTTCATTACCTTAATCAGATGATATACTGCGAGAATGCACACTGTTATTTATGGTTTACAGGCCATTAAAATAAAGCAGAAAAATCTGTCAATACCAACACCAGTCATTACAAAAGGCAGTGCTCTATATAGTATCCACAAGACTTACTACAGCCCATTGCACTTGAAGTCAGACTTCCACACATGTACAAGCAAGCAAGATTATATCCCTGAGATGCCTCAAATGCCCTCTGGAGAAAGTAGAATTAATGTGGCAAATCGGGAAATTCAGGCAACTAAAGATCAGCTCTAAGCACTGTTTTAAGTGCTTAAGTCCAAGTGTTTAAGTGCTTTTAAGTCCAAGGTCTGCCTCCTCTTGCTTCACAGTTGCCTGGGCATCCTTTTTTTAAAAAATCTTTATTCTTTCATGGAATGTATCTAAACTCAATCTCACCAAAGATGCAGGGAATGCACAACCCAGTCAACTTCTGAAAGAAAATCAAAAATCATCAATTCTGACACTCAAATGTTAACTCAGCTCATCTCTTTTCAATAGCTAGTGGTTTTTCCAGCCATTCCCAGATTTTATTTCAGATGTCCACTATTTGACTCTCTTTCCTTAAACAAAAAGGGCCACTCACCCCACCAGAAAGCTTCCAGGCTCAACTCCCCCAGGTGAGATGCAGCCATTAAGAGGAGCTACACTTAGATTGAAGACATACTGAGTTGGGGATAGAAAAAAAAACTGGTCACCTTCCAGTACCTTCTCCTTGAAAGCATATAGATACTGGGGTGGGACCAGGATCAATTAACTGCACTCCACGGTGAACAGTGTGCCAATGCTCACTGTTGAGACATGGACATTGAAGGCAGCCCAGTTAGATGAGATACCAGAGAGCCGCTGTTGTCTATGCAACTGTGCGCCCAAACTAGAGTCAGGGAAGGAGACAATTCACAGAATCACAGAATTTTAACAGCACTGAAGGCCATTCAGCCCATCGTGTCTGCACCAGCTCTCCAAATGAACATTATGACCTAGTGCCATTACCCTGCCTTTTCCCCATACCCCTGCACATTGTTTCTATTCAAATAATCATCTAATGCCCTCTTGAATGCCTCGATTGAACCTGCCTCCACCACACTTCCAGGAAGTGCATTCCAGACCCGAACCACTCGCTGAGAGGAAAAGTTTTTTTTCTCACCTCACGTTTGCAAATCACTTTAAATTGAGGGACAGATCTCGACAAAATGATTCCTTCCAGAGAGCTAGTGCAGTGCCACTTGGCCAATCTGCTAAAGGGAGCTTTATACGCATGAGATCTGAACAAACCTCAAAAGAGCGTTTTGCACCCCTCAAAAAAAATAGCCAAACTGCCCAGGAATTCCAGGGACAAGTTTATACTGTATCTATAATTATTCATCTAAGGCCAGTTACAAACCAGTTATAAAAGGTTTATTCTCCTGTCCCAGCTCAGCTTCATAGCTATCAGACTGGCTAAGCAAGACCATACTATTGTTACAGCTCTCTGTTTTGTCCCCTCCCTTGTACAACATAAACATCCGAAGGATATTTCAATTATTATGAAGTATGGTTACAAATAGGAAGTTACATTTCCAATTCTCTCTTTATCAGCACTGCGAATGCTGTTGAATACAGTAAAGTCCCGCTGTTTGCGGGGATGATGTTCCTGCGAAACCTCGCAAATGACGAACGTACTTCACAATGGGAGTCAATTAGATGGTCCCGGCCAGCCTAAAATTCTGCACGTGCAGAAGGGCCGAAGGCAAGAAAAGCTGTTTATAATAAAAATTAAGAAAAACTTACTAGAGAATTTTTTTTTTAACAAGAGGACCAAAAAAAGAGTAAAATTTGTCACACTTACAGTATTTTACATGAGAGGAGGTGACCAGCCCAAAAAAAAAGGAACAGCTACACTCAGACAACAGCAAACACCTGCACAGTGCGCACTTTCTATCGCAGGCAATATATTATGGATGCCTTCCTTTTTTCAAAAAAAACTTTAATTTAGGCGGCTTTTCTTCCTTCCGGCATTTTCTAAAGATGGCTTCTATTTTTTTTTAAAACCATGGATAAGTGAACATTTGGGTTCGCAATGGGTGCACTGATGGGCGAAGACTTCTGCGCGGATAGGCGAATTCGCAAAAGAGGAAAGTTGCGAATGGTGGGGCTTTACTGTAAAAGTTCTGGCAATAAAGCACCTTGATTTAAAAAAAAAATGAGAAGTCTTCGGCTGCTGATTTGCTTTCCTCTATCCTCACAGGGCTGGGGGGAGGTGGTGGTAGAGATCTAATTCCTTTGCTAATATCTAAAGGCCATTTTTTTTAGGGCACTACAACTGACTTCAATGTTATGGGTGAAGGGAGAGGAAGAAAAGCGGGAGATAAACATAAGGTCATCCGGAACTCAGCTTGCATTAAGATAAAAGCAAAATATTGCAGATGCTGGAAATCTGAAACAGGAAACGTTGGAAAAAACTCAGGAGGTCTAACAGCATCTGTGGAGAGAAAGGCAGAGTTAACGTTTTGAGTCCATGTGACTCTTAAGAACTCTGAAGAGTCATATGGACTCCAAACTTTAATTCGACCTTTCTCTCCACAGATGCTGTTAGACCAGCTGAGTTTTTTCCCCAACATTTTCTGCTTGTGATTCCGATTGCATTGCTATTCGGCAATCTGTAAGAGTAAGGTGCCACTGAATGTTTTTGGAAGTGCCCCAAGGAGAAGTCTGGAGGCAGCGGAGAATCTGGATGCGCCAGACCTTGTCTGTTTCCATTGGCTCTCTGCACTTGACACGCCGTCATTCAGAATTACACATTCTCTTTGCAGTTTGACCCCATCCTATCTGCAACTATCTCTGGCCCCACACACCCGCAGCTCACACCCTCTGCTCTTCCAACTCCCTCCATCCCACCGTCAGGGGTAAGACTCTCAGCTATCACAGCCCTGCGTTCTGGGACACCTTCTAAATTCCTTTTACTACAGCGTCCAAAAGCCTCCATAAAACCTACCCCTTCGACCACATCCCCTAGCTCCTTCCTTACTCTTGTTTCTACCCTAGGGCCTATATTATGAAGATAAAAGCAAAAAACTGCGGATGCTGGAAATCCAAAACGAAAACAAAAATACCTGGAAAAACTCAGCAGCATCTGTGGAGAGCAGCACAGTTAATGTTGAGTCCGCATGACTCTTCAACAGAACTAAGGAAAGATAGAAAAGGGGTGAAATATAAGCTGGTTTAAGGGGTGGGGGTGGTGGTGGGACAAGAAAAGCTGGATAGAGGGCCAGTGATATTATGACCTATATTATGAAGCAGTGGTGAGATGAAAGTCACAAACTTGGAAGAAAACAAGCAACTGTTGAGAATAAATTTATTTATAATGTGAAAAGAAACTATACAACATCCATTAAACACATTATTCCTCCGTTCATTCCGCGATACACATTGCACAGTTCCAGTTTTTCTATACAACATTTGAAAGGATATAAAACCTCTACGCCACTGTTGAGATATAAATTGACAAAACTGAAGTTGCATTTAATAAAAATCCATCTCACTGAAATCATGAAAAAGGTCAGTTAAGAATAGGTAGAAGGGGAGGGAGAGAGGTGGATAGGGATTGGGATCAACTCACTCCTCCTCTCAACATTATGTATGGCAGTACACCACTGGGTACCATTCTTCTGTCAGTGTTAAAATGTGGAACTCGTAACAATTGCAACAAACTGGTTTTGCCTTATTCTCATAATCAATGCAATAATTAGATCAATTAGAACACCAATTCAATTTTAGAGCATCATGAATGATTACCGATATACATTGTGGTGCGATCCATTTAAGGTTTGTGCCTTGGGATGGCCAATTGAACAGAGAGGGATATTCTCTCTCTTCTCCTCTTCAAACACAACTCTTAAGGCAAGTCATTATCCATCCAAAAAAACCCAGCTCCAAGTTAAAAATGCAAACTGCTAGGCCTCACACACACTGACACATCTGCAATTTTAAAGAACATCCACTCAAGTTAGACAGGCTGTTTTGTGTTTTCCATTCTGACGGGAAGCAAGGTGCTGAAACATTTAAGGGGAAGTTAGATAAGTAATTGGGGGGGGGGGGGGGTGGAAGAGAGGAACAGAAGGATATGCTGACAGAAGGGGGTGAAGTAAGGTGGTGGAGGAGGAGCATAAACAGCAGCATCGTCTGGACTGGATGCCTGTTTCTACACTGAACTCAACGTAACTCATTTAGCTTCCTTTTTCTTTGTATTAATTCATAGGGTGAGCACTTGCGCTGAAATGGTGGATTTCAGGCTCCTCTGATGGCTGAATTGGTTCAGACAGTGAATAACGAGGTGTGAAGAACAGAAGGCTGCTGGGTTTGGTGGACAGTTTGTGTCGAGTTGGCTAATCCAAGCCAGTGCCACAGGAGAGAAGCAAATAACAGGTCTTAGTGCCCCAGGTCACAAAGGCCAAATGGCCTGCCAATACTGATCCAGAAATGGCTGGCACTTGACTGAGGTACTGGAGGGTGTACACACCTGCTGGCACTGTAGGCCAACAGGGAATCAATACCCATGGGAGACTATATGAAGTAATTCAGTGACTGGTAAAGAAAAAGGTGGAATTAGGGCTGATGCTTAGGAACTTGCCAACAGAAGTGGAAAACCAACTGAACTTTGCTAGTTTGAGATCTGCGCTTTTCTGAGTAGCACCATTTAATGCCAGGATATCCTGGGTAAAGTAGGATCTGTTGAGAGGGATGCTTCCTCCCAGATGATACAACAGCCAACGGGGTGACTTGCTGGGAGAAAATGGCAGTAGAAGTAATTGAGTGCAGTCTTCCAAATGAACAGAGAAACTCAGAATCCAGGAACTTCCAACTGTAAACACCTTCACTGTCATGGGATAAAGAACAAACAAACTTGCATTTATATAGCACCTTTTCATGGCCTCAGGACATCCTGAAGCAATTTAGTCAATTAAGTACTTTGAAATGTAGTTACTGTTGTCATGTAGGAAAGGTAGTAGCCAAATAATGCAGTAAGCGCCCACAAACAGCTTTGAAATAAAAGACCAGATCATCTGTTTTAGTAAATATCGGAGAACTCCCCTGTGCTTCTTTTAAATAATGCCACAGCATCTTTTATGGCCACCTGACAGGGTATCAGTTTAACATCTGACCTGAAAGGCGGTATCTCCAATAGTGCAGCACTCACTCAGAACTGTACAGCAGTGCTAGCCTAGATTTTGTGTTCAAGTCTTGAGTGGGAGGTGAACCCACAACCTGCTGACTAAGGAGCGAGAGAGTGTTTTTTTTTTTAAAAATTCATTCACGGGATGTGAGCGGTGCTGGCTTGGCTAGCATTTATTGCCCACCCCCAACTGCCCTTAAGGCAGTGGTTTGCACTTGAACCGCTGCAGTCCATGTAGTGTAGGTAGGCTCACAGTGCTTTTAGGGAGGGAGTTCCAGAATTTCAACTGTGTGTGTGGGGGTGGAGTAAAAATGGGAGGCATTGCGCAGCTCCTGCTGCTTGTAGCTACTCCAGGAGTTCTACTGTCATGGTATGTCACGCTTGTCTACCTTGCGCCATCCTAACACATCCACTGTGGCTCATCTGCAATCGCTCTGTAACTTATCTGCAATCACTCAGTGACGTCCATTATCCAACTACCCCTAAGTCGACCCCTCTTTCTGCTGCCCTCCACTTTGCCCCCTAGGAGAGGTCTCTGTATCTTTTCAGATCTGATCAAATGGCTGAAATACTGATATTCTCTCTTCTGGATGTCACTTTTTAAAGAGAGAACTCTTTTTTGTTCTTGCAATTTCAAGCGCCTCTTCATTTGTCGTGATCTGCCTGTGGAATTTTATGGAGCACTGTGGAGCGAAGAGGGGAAATCAAAGCCATATTTAATCATACAAAAGGTACTGAAAACAAAGGCAACTACCAAAAGTTCAACTTAAATGGATGTAGGCAAAGGAACCAGCTGAGTCTGCAAACAAAGCTCCACCCATTCAACACACTCCACCCACTTATACCCCTGCATCCAATTGTCCTTTACCAGCTTACTCCTTGCTGTCTTGCAACTTTGAATCCCAGTTGCAGCAAGGTTTTTCCACCAGACCGGATGGGGACAACAACTTGAACTTTTCACGGCCCATCCGAAATTTTCTAAAAACAAAAACGGGAGGTTCTCATTATTTTCTTGGGGGAAGCAAAATGTCCTTTTTCATGCTTGCAAAATGTATGCTGTGACGTGGAGACAACCTCAGTAGCCTTAAGAACAGGTTTCAGTGAACTTGCATTGTCGACAGAGCAGGCCTCAGAGGTGAAAGCATGATCCCCACCATGTCATGGCTCAAGCTGGCAATCCTAGTAACAATGTCGATTCCTTGATGGTTACTTTCAGGTCTGCTGACTGAGGGGGGGGGGGGGGGGGGGGGGGGGGGGGGGGGGGGGGAGATGTGAAAAAAAGAAACAAAAACAGATGCCAGGTTGCCTCTGTTCAAAATTAAATACATTAAAAAACTGCAGTAATCAGATCAATACATACTGAGCAAAACTAAACCAACATACTGAAAGCAACCTTCCAACTATATCAGATGTAACTTTCAAACTCAACCCGTCCCTTTAAAAAAAGGGATTCAGTACCAATTGGGTTGTCTGATCCACCCAATCCCCTCTGATTTTCTGAGATAGCCGAATATATTTGAAAAAAAAACAAACACAGAGTCTTCCAGTTCCTACCACTAACCCATTCAAAAAGGACAGCAAGTCAAATGCGAATTTCTTTGTTTTCCCTTGTAGGTCGGGAAGTAGTTCATCTCGCTGACTTCAATATTGGGCTTCCATACGTCATGTCCACACCTTGCACAAAGGGAAGTCAAACTCGAGAAGCATTTAAATGAGATCCATCAGAATCTCCTCCTCCAACAGACTCGTGCCTTGCTGCAACCCACCCTGAGGGACTGGGCCCCGCGGGCCTGCATTCATCATCATCTGGCCTGCAGATTTAAAAATTACAAAAAGGAAATCATTAACGCCACAGCCAAGTATGAGCCATGGGGTGCAAACACATCTTGTGCCCAGAATCTGGGACAAGCAATAGATAACTGCTGGGAAGAACTTTTCAAACGCAAAGAATATCAACCACTGGATCTTGGGCATTACCGTTCTAAAACCATTGCTGTCTGAAAGATCTTACACTAGGGCTGACTGATCTTTGTATGGCAGTAACTCTAATCGATTCAGTTTCTTTTTATTCATTCAACTATAACTATTTGTATTTATGTTGAGGTGGTCTTGTGGCTCAGTGGGTAGTGTCCCTGCCACTGAACCAGAAGCTTCAGGTTTCAGTCCTACTCCAAGACTTGATGGCCAAGGAAGGTGCACTCATAACATGGCAAACAGGTTGAGTAGCAACCTGCAAGTCCTTCCTACAGGAGGAAGAAGGGTGACAGTGACCCCTGGTCAGCCATGTTTGATGCAGGATGATAGGCTTCAGGCTATAGCCTCTGGCTTCAGGCTAGCAACCAGTTCCTGGAAAAAAAAACAAGCTACAAAAACAGACATAAGCAAAAACTTTGTCTGCCTCGTGTGTCTCTGGACGCTGAAGAGATTATGAGTATTAGTTTAACATAAAGCATCCCAAAGTGCTTCTTGGGAGTGTTATAAATTTGATACTGAGCCAAGCAAAGGCCAAAAAGCTTGGCAAGAGGTAAACTTTAAGGAATGTTTATAATTCCAAAGAGTATTTAGGAGGCTGGTTTAATGGATGTGTCACACATCAGCTATGAAAAGCAGAACCTGTCCAGATTTAGACACAATGGAGTGATAATTCAATCTAAAAGAATCACAGGCCCTCTTTGGCTAAACCAGGAATTCTTCATACAGACTTAGGCTCCCTTTACTTGCAAACAGCTAGCAGAAGACTCTCCCAGATACCCTCCAGCAAGAAGGTTAGAGTATTTCGCCCTATGAGTTGTTGGTGATTCCTTAATTCCCTGGCTGCTGATTGGTCTCGATTACTATTGTTAACCAAAACCCCCATCATTGCTCCTCCTCCATCTCATCACCAAGCCACAGACTTTTATTCTATGGTTCCCACATAAGACTGTGTCCTCTGGAAAGCGACAAAAGCTTATTTGCAGGCGTACCTGGTTTCTTCTCACCAATATTTGCCAATGATGTACTTACCCAATGAGAAATTGTATATTTAGGGTTATATTCAATGCCAAGGTGACTGTTGATGTGATCTCTAATAACATTCATCCAGATGGGTTCTGATCCTTTATGACTGGTAAACTCATGCATTCCCATGTACTTGTACACAACTTTCATTCATCCATCTAATTTTGCTGCCGTGGCCTGGTTCCCTTTACGAGATAATCCATATGCCCACTAACTGTAGCCATTGGGACTTTGGAATATCTTACCTTGTAAAGGTGGGCGCTGTGCCATCTGGCTGCCCCATGGCTGCCCCGGACCTTGGTGCATTAGCTGTTGCCCTTGCATCTGGAGTTGTTGTCCTTGAGTGTGATGGGGCATCTGCTGACCCATGGACTGATGGGAAAGCATCTGCGAGGCTTGCTGCTGGATATGGTGCATGGGTTGCTGAGGTTGTGGAACCCCACTCTGCGACTAGGGCAAAAAAAAACAGAATTAAAAATAATAATTACAGAGCCAAAACAAACCAGGAAAATCAAATATTCATGTGAAGGGAAGGAAGTGGGGGCAGAGGAGCAGATGGACAGATTGGAAGCTTTATTTGGCTTACACAATACTCATGCATCATCTTTAGCCATTACATACGTCAAAATCCATCTTTTAAAATATCTATAATCTTGTTACATTTCTGGTTTATTCTGGGGCCAAGAATTTGTGAACATTTTTCTAATTTGATTTTACAAAAATTAAGTTTTGGCGAGGTCGTTGGCACATCAGGAAATTCCCTCAGAACTCTCCCCGAGCTGATGTTATGAAGGATTTTGAAACACCCCATCATAAGTAGTCACATGTAACTGTTTGTCACTTCCTCCAAGTAACTCTTTCGAGTACAAACACATTTCCATCTGTTCCTATTCAGATGAAGTTACATTGTTTCATAGTTTGCCATTATGAGATTTGAACTCTTGATCTTGGGGTTACAAGCCCAGTACCATAACCACTTGGCTATAAGTAACACAGGCACCACCAGCCGCAACTCAATTAAGGCAAGTCACAGCAAGTCCAATTTGACTCACTTGCCAACACACAATAAGCTGACCTTCCCATATCACAAAACTGCACCCAAAAATATTCAGCATTTCAAGTCTTTTGCCCCACACCACAAGTGAGACATTGGGCTAGTGTTTTTCTGGTTCTGTGAAAGAGGACAAAATCTGCTGTACAAGCGGGTGCCACATCTCCTGGGATTGCCTGCATTGGCATCATCGCCTGTCAAACATTAAAGGATTAGTACCTTGGTCCCAGATTCACAGCTGACAGCCACATGCGGGTCAGAGAATTGGGAGCTATAATGGTGCAGCTCAATCCTTCACACCCTCTAAATCCAAGCATGGCATTACTGCTCAAGTCTCAGAAGGACGGCCCAGTGTCTTGAGTTCTAGAAATCGTGAGTATGGAAACTTGAGTCATTACAGCACTTGATTTTTGTTGGTTTGTTAACTGGAGTTCGTTGGCCAGGAGATTCTGAAAGGGCTGTCCTTAATACTGTTAACCCATTTGTGGGAAAATCCTACATTCGAATCCCAAAATCTGTTGGTACAGTCCCTGCCTTACAGTAAGTGTATTGCTATTAAATTCAATAGGCAACTAATCAAAATATTTTTAAAAATAGGGGGAGACAGTGACGTCATGGTAGTATCACTCAACTCGTAACCCAGAGGCCGGGTTAATGTTCTAGGGACATGGGTTCAAATCCCACCATGGCAGCTGGTGGAATTTAAATTCAATTAATAAAATCTAGACTGAAAGCTAGCAGTGACCATGAAAATATCAATTGTCATAAAAACCTATCTGGTTTGCTAATGTTTCTGGTGGGGAATGGGCTATTCCTTCTATCCTTACTGAGAGTCTGGTCAGGTTAATGTGGTTGACTCTTAACTGCCTTCCAAAATGGCCAAGCAAACCACTCATCTCAAGGGCAATTAGGGATGGGCAACAAATGCTGGCCTTTGACAGTGATATCCAATTCCTATAAAAAAGAATAAATTTTTAAAAAGGTTGCAAAATTAGTGACTCAAAATCCTAGCAGAATGGAGATTATTGGGTAATTTTCCCAATCACTGCTGTAAATAACTGGGATTGGTTTTATGTACAGAATGCATTCATCCACTCTGCATTTTGCTGGAGAAAATCTTGTGCTCAAGGCTTTGCTGTAGTTTCAGTTATAAATGCAGAGACACTGTTTGCCGAGCTCATAGAACAATTACTGCAGTTCCACCCCAACCTGAAGTCACTAACTGACGCAGTGGTGTCAACATTCGTTCTGTCTTCTTTTAGGACTAGGCAATTGACTGTCCCAACTGTTAGCAGTTGCATCCAGAATCTCATCACAATGGCAAATCCACTTTATCCCCAGGTGCAAACAATTGATTAAAACTGCTTTAAAATCCGACAGGAGAGTGTACAGGGTAAGCACTTGTGAAGCTACTTTCAGTTAATGTGTTAGACGTAGCTCCCTCATAATCGACTCCTATCATAATGATAAATAGTTAACGAGTCCGAAATAGTTATCATGATAGAACAGTGTAGCCGCTGGGGACCATTAACAACTTGAGACACAGAATTAACAGTAACTTGAATTTAAACTTTATGTGGCTCTGTGCTGTGCACCTATTAAAACTACCAAGGCAGATAATTTCCTTCATCTTAGCAAATCAACAGTTGCTAACACTTAAAGCAAAATCCAAAATACCACAGATGCTGGAAATTTGAAATTAAAACAAACTGTTGGAAATACTCAGCAGTCAGGTAGCATTGGCCTGTAACTTTAGCTGGGTTTATCTCCCCATTGATGCTACCTTACCAACATTTTCTACTTTTAATAGTTGCTAACAATTGTGTCACCACTTCATCATTCAGAAATTCAAATTCTGCTGCTCTTAATGACAGTGAAACAAACAAACAGAACAAAATCTCGTGACAATCAAGGCTGCATCATTGAAAGGTCTTGCAGGGCACTTTGGTTGAAAAATATCACAAGATTAGAGAGATGAGGCAAAAGTGCTTCATGAAAGCAGATATTTGCATTTGCGATTACACTCACTGTTTGTTGACTGAGAAGCAGGCTGCGAAGCTGTGGGTTAGCACCAGGATTGGGTGGTCGGAGCAGGGCTCCGGTCGGCTGCGGAGCCTGAGGCTGACTCTGAGGTGGGCCGCCTGATTGTTGCTGCTGTGTCGCAGCCTGGGCTTGCTGCTGCACTCTGAGCTGCATCTGCTGCTGCTGTTAGTGAGGGGAAAAAGAATTATAAACAATGCAAACCAAAAGGGTAGCAGGGCTGCACTAAATTTTGATAAAGCAAACAATTAGAACTATGAATAACTTGAAGGTTTCCCTGCAACACTTAACTCAGTTCTTAACTAAGTGACTAGACGAAGCATTGTTAATTGAATCCAAGCCGGTTGGAGAAGTGAAAACCAAGACAGCTTTTCTTTACTACAAGTTTATTGATTTTGTTCAGCCTCGTACCTCTCCTTCAAACCCCAGTGTCCCAGCTGTCTTCTATTTCTATGTGATCAAAGTACTTATTTAAACAATATCCTTCACCTGTGTATCTTAACAATATATATATTTAACATACTAAGAGATTCCCCTTTCTTTCTTTAAACAGTAAACCCTTTACTTCCCCGTCCAAGGGCCCAAACACTCATTTCAAATGAAGCAGCATTTCACTTGCACTTCCCTCAATTTAGTTTACTGCATTCGTTGCTCCCAATGCGGTCTCCTCTACATTGGAGAGACCAAACGCAGACTGGGTGACCGCTTTGCAGAACACCTTCGGTCTGTCCGCAAGCATTACCCAGACCTCCCTGTTGCTTGCCATTTCAACACTCCACCCTGCTCTCATGCCCACGTGTCTGTCCTTGGCCTGCTGCAATGTTCCAGTGAAGCTCAACGCAAACTGGAGGAACAGCACCTCATCTTCCGACTAGGCACTTTACAGCCTTCCGGACTTAATATTGAGTTCAGCAATTTTAGATGATGAACTCTCTCCTCCATCCCCACCCCCTTTCCGATCACCCCCTTTTTTCCCCAATAATTTATATAGATTTTGCTTTTCCCACCTATTTCCATTATTTTTAAATGTATTTCTATCCATTGTTTTATCTCTACCTTTTAGCCTTTTTCGATTCCTTCACCCCACCTCACCCTCACTAGGGCTATCTGTACCTTGCTTGTCCTGCTTTCTACCCTTAACTGGCACATTCCTTAGATAATATCACCACCTTTAACACCTCTTTGTCCTTTTGTCTGTCTCCACTTATCACTGGCCCTCTATCCAGCTTTACTTGTCCCAACCCCCCCCTTAAACCAGCTTATATTTCACCTCTCTTCTATTTTTACTTAGTTCTGTTGAAGAGTCATACAGACTCGAAACGTTAACTGTGTTCCTCTCCGCAGATGCTGCCAGACCTGCTGAGTTTTTCCAGGTATTTTTGTTTTTGTTTTTGATTTCCAGCATCTGCAGTTTTTTGCTTTTATCTTAACCTTAGAGATCGTTTTTCTCTCTAACATTTCCTTTTTTCAGTCACACTCAAGTATGCATTATCCCATAGAGAATGGTTATACATGCAACATTTAATGGACAAACTTTGTCCTTCTAGATGGTAGCAGTCGTGGATTTGGAAGGTGCTACCTAAGGAACCTTGGTGAGTTTCTGCAATGCAACTTGTAGATGGTACACACACTGCTGCCACTGTTCACTGGTGGAGGAAGTGAATGTTTGTGGACGGGGGCCAATGAAGTGGGCTGCTTTGGCCTGGATGATGTCGAGCTTCTTGAGTGTTGTTGGAGCTGCACTCATCCAGGCAAGTGGGGAGTATTCCATCACACTCCTGACCTGTGCCTTGTAGATGGTGGGACAGGCTTTGGGGAGTCAGGAGGCAAGTTACTCACCACAGGCTTCCCAGCCTCTGAAGTGTTCTTGTAGCCACAGTATTTAGATGGCTGGTCCAGTTCAGTTTCTGGTAAATGGTAATCCTAAGGATGTTGATAGTAGGGGATTCAGTGATGGTAATGCCATTGAATGTCAAAGAGCAATGGTTAGATTCTCTCTTGTTGGAGATGGTTTTTGCCTGGTACTTGTGTGTTGCAAATGTTACTTGCCACTTGTCAGCCCAAGCCTGGATATTGTCCAGGTCTTGCTGCATTTGGACATGGACTGCTTCAGAATCTGAGAAGCCACGAATAGTGAACATCATGCAATCATCAGCAAACGTCCCCACTTCTGACCTTATGATGGAAGGAAAGTCATTGATGAAGCAGCTAAAAATGATTGGGCCATGAACACCACCCCCAGGAACTCCTGCAGTGATGTCCTGGAACTGAGATGATTGACCTCCAAAAACCACAACCCTCTGCCTTTGTGCTAGTTATGATCTAGCCAGCAGAGAGTTTTCCTCCTGATTCCCACTAACTCGTTTTGCTAGAGTTCCTTGATGCCACACTTGGTCAATGCTGCCTTGATGTCAAGGGCAGTCACTTTCACCTCACCTCTGGAGTTCAGCTCTTTTGTCCATGTTTGAAACAAGGCTGTAATGAGGTCAGGAGCTGAGTGACCCTGGCAGAACCCTACCTGAGCATCAGTGAGGTTATTGCTAGCAAGTCCCACTTGATAGCACTGTTGGTAGCCCCTTCCATCACTTCACTGATGGAGAATTGACTGATGGAGCAGTAATTGACTGGGTTGGATTTGTCCTGCTTTTTGCATACAGGACGTACCTGGGCAATTTTCTGCATTGCCAGTTAGATGCCAGTATTGTAGCCAAAGCTGTTCCAGTACAGCTCGGGGTGCAGCAAGTTCTGGAGCATAAGTCTTCAGTACTATTACCGGAATATTGTCAGGGCCCATGGCCTTTGCAGTATCCAGTGCCTTCAGTAGTTTCCTGATATCATGTGGTGAATCAAATTGGCTGAAGACAGGCATCCGTGATTCTGGAGACTTCGGAGGAGGACAAGATGGATCATCCATTTGGATGAAGATTTTGGCAAATGCTTCAGCCTTATCTTTTGCACTGATATGCTGGGTTCCTCCATCATTGAGGATAGGAATATTTGTGGAGCTTCCTCTCCAGTGAGTTGCTTAATTGTACACCGCCATTCACAACTGGATGTGGCAGAACTTAGATCTGATTTGTTGGTTGTGGGGTTGCTTAGCTCTGTCTATCACTTGCTGCTTATGCTGTTTGACATGCAAGTAGCCCTCTGTTGTAACTTCGCCGGGTCGATGCCTCATTTTTAGGTATGCCTGGTGCTGCTCCTGGCATGCCCTCCTGTACTCTTCATTGAATCAGGGTTGATCCACAGGCTTGGTGATAATGGTAGAGTGGGGGATATGCTGGGCCATGACATTACAGATTGCAGTTGAGTACAATTCTGCTTCTGCTGATGGCTCTCAGCGCCTCATGGGTGCCCAGTCTTGAATTGCTAGATCTGTTCGAAATCTATCCCATTTGGCACAATGGTACTGCCACACAACACGATGGAGGGTATCCTCAATGTGAAGACAGATTTCATCTCCACAAGGACTGTGCAGGGGTCACTCCTACTGATACTGTCATGGACAGATGCATCTGTGGCAGACAGGTTGGTGAGGATGAGGTCAAATATGTTTTTCCCTCTTGCTGGCTCCCTCACAACCTGCTGCAGACCCAGTCTAGCAGCTATGTCCTTTAGGACTCGGCCAGCTTGATCTATACTTGTGCCACCGAGCCACTTTTCGTGAAGGGCATTGAAGTTCCCCATCCAGAGTACATTCTGCACCCTTGCCACCCTCAGTGCTTCCTCCAAATGGTGTTCAACATGGAAGAGTACTGATTCACCAGCTGAGGAGGGGGTGATACGTGGTAATCAGCAGCATGTTAACCTGATACTATGAGACTTCATGGGGGCCGGAACTGATGTTGAGGCTCCCAGGGCAACTGCTTCCCGACTTTATACATCTGTGCTGCCACTTCTGCTGGGACGTCCTGCCGAAGGGACAGGACATACCCAGGAATGGTGGTGATGGTGTCTCGGACATGATCTGTAAAATATGATTCTGTGAGGATGACTATATCAGGCTGTTGTTTGACTAGTCTGTGAGACAGCTCAATTTTGGCACAATCCCTCAGATACTCGTAAGGAGGACTTTGCGGGGTCGACAGGACTGAGTTTGCCGTTGTCATTTCCGTGCCTAGGTCAATGCTGGGTGGTCCGCCCGGTTTCATTGTTTTTTTATTGGCTTTTTAATGGTTTTGATAAAACTGAGTGGTTTGCTAGGCCATTTCAGAGAGCATTTAATAGTCAACCACATTACTGCAGATCTGAAGTCACACGTAGGCTAGACCAGGTGGGGGCAGCAGATTTCCTTCCCTAAAGGACATTAGTGAACCTGATGGGTTTTTACAACAATCAACAATGGCTTCATGGTCATCATCAGGTTCTAATTCCAGACATTCAGTGGATTCAAGTTTGTGGTGGGATTCGAACTCAGGTCTCCAAATCATTAACCGTAGGTCTCTGGACTACCAATCCAGTGACAATACCACTAAACCACTGTCTCCTCCCTGACACTTACAGTGCCATACTGAGGGAGCTCTGCACTGAGTTGCTGTTTGCCAGAAACATTAAACAGAGGCCTGACTTGATCTCAGGTGGATGCAAAAGATCTGACGGCCACCAGTTTGAAGATCAGGGGAGTTCTCCCCAGCGTGCTGGCTAATACTTATCCCCTCAACCAACAGCTCAAACAGATGATAAGTTTATTTATTTCACTGCGGTTCGTGGGAGTTTGCTGCGCCCAAATTGGCTGCTACTACATTACAACAGTAACTGAACTTCAAAAGCACTTCATTTGCTGTCAAACACTGTGAAGGCAGGGAGGGGGGGGCAAAAGATTTAAAAAAGCACGATATAAAAGTGTGGCTAATAGTGAGGTCAAGTTTTTTTCTTCAGGTTTCAAACAAGTAGTTTCAAAATGCAAGTTGCAAATTTAGGTGCTCCCAACAATCAGAAACGATGCAGGGTAGCTGAAGTTTCTCAGGTGGTGGGAATGCCTGGCCCCAGACATTACATGAGAGAGGGGAATTAACGCAGGGCTTCCCAAACTGTGGGTCACGAGTCCACTAGGGGTCACAAGCTCTGAGACAGCAATGGCTATGATGGAGCTTAGACTGAGTGCTAGCAGCTGCGAGGCCCCTTTAAATTAATTTTTGTGGTTGGTGGGTGTGCGGAGGCCCGATTGCTGCTGCAAAAAAGTGAAAATTAGGGTTATTTTTTTGTAGCAACCCCGTTTTTTCACCAACTCACACAACACTCAACTTCTGTCCCCCCCCGACCCTCAATCAAGAAATAAAAACCCCCTCTCCTCCACTAAACAAATAATGCTTCCCCTTCATGTCGCTCAACAACTGACGCCTCTCCTCAGTCCCGCTGCTCAACAGCTCACATACTCCCCAAATTTTCAATCTGGGGGTCACACAAAGTCTGAGGCATTAAAATGGGGTCTCACAGGAAAAAGGTTTGTGAAGCACTGAATTCATGGATAAGCCACAAACACCAAACAAGTGTATGTTTCCAGGCAGCAAGAAAATAAATATGTTAAAACACTCAGTCCACTCACCAGATTCTGCTGCCGCTGTTGGTCGTCCATTGTCGTTACCGTGTGAACCTGAGGTATTGAGGTGGTCACTGGCTGACCTGGTATCTGAATGGTGGGGGGAGGGAGGGTAGAAAGAAAGTAAAAATCACTTTTTTTAAAAAAAGTATAGACTCGCAATGCTTTACAAAAAAGATCAATTACATGGATAGGATTGATCATAATTTCTTTCATCTTTGGGTCTAATGGGCTCAGTCTCCTCTCTGCAAAAGTCTGCAGCAAATTAAGCTTGTGACAGTACCTACTCAGTCCCTGTGGGTACAAGCCCATAAGACAAATCTGCTCAAAATTCAATGCAAATTAGCAATCTTGTCCAGGGAGGGTGAGGTATTCCCTGGTCCAGGGAGGTGTGAATTCTTCTGAAGTTGGAGTTGACATGCTCTGGGAACAGAGCAGAGGGAGTTTTACCCTCAGCTACTAAATTTTTTGGAGGTCTTTTAGCACAGTAGGTAACGTCCAGGCCTCTGAACCAGAAGCTCCGGGATAAAATCCCACTCCACAACCTGATGGCCAAGAAAGGTGTGTTCATAACACAGCCAAGCAGAAAACACAGCCAAGCAGATAGAGTGTCAACTTGTAAATCCTTTCAACACACACCAATGGCAGGCTGTGAAAGAGTGAGAGATTTCTGCTCAGGCATGTGGTGGAAAAAACACTGCAGCCTCTACCATCACAATCCATCATTCCAAACTACAACATACATGTGAAAGTGTACATTGTCACAGCAACTCTAACTCCTTGGGAGCCAGTTGGCTCAGTGGCTGGAAGGCCGGTGTGGATCAGATTGGTGCCAACAGCATAGGGTTTGATCCCCATTCCAGCTGGGGTGGATTCAGGACCTGTCCCCTTGCCCTATCCATGGTGGAAGTCGTGGTGCTATGGGTCAGATCTACCTTCAGGCAGGGAACTCAATAAGAATCTAAGTTTTGCATGACTTGATTTGAACCCATATACCAAGTTAACTGATCTCCTGCCAAGGCACTAATTAACTTTGCCCCTGGGCTAGACATGGAAACAAGTCAACCAAGGTTCAAGGGTGTTAAGTAATGATTCTTGGAAATTGTATGTACATTGATGTTGAGTGCAGACAGGATTGAGTTTGATTGTAGTGCCTGCTCTGAACAATTAGCATACCGGCTCTTCAGTATCTAGATTCTCATATGAAGGATAGCTACTCGAGTGAGGCACCAGAGAACTAGGCTCTAGTACAAGTCAGAAAAAGTGGTAGGGAATTGCAGGAGGAAAAGATTATATACCCAAAATCACCCTGTCTCCAGACTGACACCCAAGTGACTTCCTTGGCCACCCTCAGTTCAGGATGAAGGGCGCTCAAAGCATCAGTCAACTATTCTTACTGTGTCCCTTGTACCAAATACAATGAGAAACGGGCTTTATTTAAACTGCTGCAGAGTTACTATATACCCTGCAATGTTCAAAATATGAATTGGTAATGTGTGAACATTCACCTGTGATCATTCATACCTGTTGCTGCTGCACTCCTTGTGACACTGGCATTGCCCCAGGTGGCTTCTGCATAAATGCTGGAGTGGGTATAGATCCAGTCCCCATTGGCTGTGTCCCACTCATTTGCTGCCAAATTAAAAGATACAAGATGACACAAATGAATCTATTATCATAGTTTGAGAGATCATTGGCAGAAAGTGCAGAGGGGAGGTGGGAGGAGGGGAACTAAAAAGTTTTGCTGGCACCACTCTTCAATCTAGAAAACCATCTTATAGGTTGCAGAAGTGAAATCCAGTTTCTCCTTCCTCCTACTGAGGGATATGCATCTTAACTCCATTCAAACCACCCGACCCCCTTGCAAAAATCAGGATATCAATCTGTGCAACAAGTCGAATGAATACATTAGCTCTACTAGTCCATGGTAGTGCAATAACTCAACACAAATAGTTGAGTGAATAGTAGCGCACCTTAAAAGTATATTTTCGAAGGCAGTCCACAGTTCGAATTATTAACCGGATGTTGCTTACGGATAAAGTGATTTATATACTTGAATTTGACAGCATTTCCTGAATAATGGTATCCTCAGACATACAAGGATACCAATACACTAAGCATTCAGCTACAAGCAGATAAAACAGACAGAAATACACTTAAAATAGGGGCCCACTCAAAAGCCATTGCCTAAGTTGAAAGATGCATTATTAACGAAAGAGTTCTAATTAAGCTGCTTACATTCCTCTGCTGTTCAATTTTCTGCTGCTGCGCTTTCTTGTGGTTGGTTATGACCAGTCGGATTCCATTCACAAAACCACTCTGATCATTTGGGATCAAACCCATGAAGATTTTCTTCTTGGAGGAGTACAGCAGCATCAAGACACGGACCTCACAGGGAGCACTGTGTGGAAAATGGACACAACCCGCCTGAAAGAAACATGAATCCAGGATATAGCATCAATGTTGAACAGAATTCTAGATGAGAATGCATCTGGCAAATTCTAACCATTCTGGAATAGGTGCACAAGGCGTTCTTCAGTGCCCTGCTCTTACAATTCCCACCCATCACAAACATACAAATTAGGAGTAGGCCACTAGGCCCTTTGACCCTGCTCCACCACTCAATAAGATCATGAGTGATCTGATATTAACCTCAACTTCACATCCTGGCCTACCCATGATAACCTTTCACCCCTCGCTTATCAAGAATCTATCTACCTCTGCTTTAAAAATATTCAAAGATTCTGCCTCCACCACCTTTTATGGAAGAGAGTTCCAAAGACTTCAGAACCTCAAAAATTCTCCATCTGTCTTAAACGGGGACTCGTTGTTATGGAATGATCTCTAGTTCTAGATTCTCCCACAAGAGGGAACATTCTCTCCACATCCACCCTGTCAAGTCCCCTCAGGATCTTATATGCTTCAATCAAGTCGCCTCTTACTCTTCCAAACTCCAGTGGATACAAGACTAGCCTGTCCAACCTTTCCTCATAAGACAACTCGCCCATTCCAGGTATTAGTCTAGTCAACCTTTTCTGAACTGTTTCCTTCCTCAAATGAGACCAATACTGTACACAGTACTCCAGGTGTGGTCTCACCAATGCCCTTATAACTGAAGTATAACCTCCCTACTTTGTGTCCAATTCCCTTCGCAATAAACGATAACATTCTATTAGCTTTCCTAATTACTTGCTGTATCTGCATACTAACCTTTTGCGATTCATGCACTAGAACATCCAGATCCCTCTGCATCTCAGAGCTCTGCAATCTATCACCATTTAGATATGCTTTTTTATTGTTCCTGCCAAAATGGGCAATTTCACAGTTTTCCACAGTATATGCCATTTGCCAGATCTTTGCCCACTCACATAACCTATGTGCTTTAGTAGCCTCCTTATGGCCTCTTCACAGCTTACTTTCGTACCTATCTTTGTGTCATCAGCAAGGTTAGCAGCCATACCTTCAATCCCTTCATGCAAGTCATTCATATAAATTGTCGAAAGAGTTGAGGCCCCAACACTTATCCCTGTGACACATCACTAATTACATCCTGCCAACCAGGAAATGACCCACTTATGCCACCCACCGTTTCCTGTTAGCTAGCCAATCTTCTATCTATGTCAATATGTTACACCCTACACCATGAGCTCTTATTTTCTGCAATAACCTTTGATGTGGCACCTTATCAAATGCCTTTTGAAAATTTAAATGCATTGCATCCACTGGCTCCCCTTTATCCCAGCACAGGGTTACTTCTTCAAATAACTCCAATCAATTGGTTAAGTATGATTTCCCTTTCACAAAAATCATGCTGACTCTGCCTGATCACCATGAATTTATCTATGTGCTCTGCTGTATCATCTTTAATAATAGCTTCTAACATTTCCCCTATGACTGATGTTAAAATAGCTAGCCTATGTTTCCTGCTTTCTGTTTCCCTCCATTTTTGAATAAAGGAGTTACATTGGCTATTTTCCAATCCAATGGAATCTTCGCCGAATCCAGTGAATTTTGGAAAATTCTCTCACTAGCCACTTCTTTTAAGGCCCTAGGATGAAGTAAGTCAGGGCCCAGGGAATTAGCGAATTATTGGAACTGCAGGTTGACAAGTACTACTTCCCCTTTCCAATTCTGGACTTACAGCTATTTCTAGGGTGTTACTTGCATCCTCTATAGTGAAGATCGATGCAAAATACCTGTTCAATCCATCTGCCATCTCATTATTTTCCATTATTAATTCGCCAGATTCACTTTCTATAGGACCAACGCTCGCTTTAGCTCTTTTTTGCAACTATCTTTATATTTCTAGCTAGCTTTCTCTCGTACTCTAATCTTTTCTTCCTTAGTAATCTTTGTCATTCTTTGCTGTTTTTTATACTTTGTCCAATCTTTTGACCTGCCACCCATCTTTGTGCAATTATATGTTTTTTCTTTATAAGTATTTTACTATTTATTTATTTAGTTAACCACAGATGGTGAATCCTCCCCTTGGAATTTCTCTCTAATTGGAATGTATCTATTCTGTATATTCTGAAATAGCCCCTTAAATGTCTCTACAGCATCTCTACTGACCTATCCCTTAACCTGAATTGCCAGTTCACTTTCATTAGCTCTGCTTTCATGCCCTCACAACTGCCCTTATTCAAGCTTAAATTATTAATCTTGGACCCACTCTTCTCTCCTTCAAACTAAATGTAAAATTCAATCATATTACAGGGACGCCTTCACTATTAGGTCACTGATTAATCCTATCTTGTTGGGCAATATCAGGTCTAGAACAGCCTGCTCGTTGATTGGTGCCAGAACATGCTGTTCTAAGAAGCTGTCCCAAAAGCATTCTATGAACTCATCATCTTGGCTACCTTTGCCCACCTGATCTTTCCAATCTTAAAATTCCCCACGTACCTTTCTGACAAACTCCCACTATTTCTTCTTTGATACCCACTCTACCATGTGGTTACAGTTTGGTGGCCTGTTGACCATTCCCACAAGTGACTTCTTGCCTGTATCATTCCTCATCTCTACCCAAGCCACTTCTATATCCTGAACTTAGGGCATTACTCTCTATTGTGCTAATATCATCTTTAATTAACAGAGCCACCCGTCCACCTTTCCCTAGCTTCCTGTCCTTCCTAATTGTCACATACCCTTCAACTTCAGCTCTGCAACTGGTCTCGCTCAAAGGAGTTTCTATTTGCACATCTTCATTTCTAATTCCTCAGCTGCTTCCCTTTTGGCTCATAAAAAACAGAACACAGAACTACACAGCAGGGCAGGCAGCATCCACAGTATTTGGCATTTGTGTCCATCTGTTCACTCACTTTGCTAGCTAGCCTTTCTCCAGTAATTGGTGCACCTCCCCGCCACCCAACTTCTTTCCAAAACACAATGGGAGTGGGCTCATGCAGAATATTAACACCAGCGTAGACCAGTTTAGCTGAAAGTACAGAGCAGAAACAGGCCATTCTATGTAGTTCCATGGCATACCATGTAAAATCATTTGAACAACTCATCTGTGACAAGTCTTTCTGTGGGGAAAACAGGAGACAAAATCCCACCTGTGCTCAGGAAAATAATTAACTAAATAAGTCAGTGAAAAATAATTTACAATAGAAGTGAGATTTGGGGATTAACTGTGTGTTCATAACACTGTACGTGATTAAAAGACCACATTCCACAAATCAATGCAATACACACCCAGTTTGAAGTTGTGGTTACAGGATTGCCCTCATCCACTGTGCTTCCAATTTTCATTCTCCATCTCTCTTTTCCTCTCTCTCAGCAATAGTACGGTCAGTGCTCAGAATTCCTATTGCTCCTATTAAGCCCCATATGTACCATTCCACAGGTTGTATTTCCTTGCTGCATCTTCATAGCTGGGATAATTACGGTGCCCTAATCCAACTTATTCTTTTCAGAGATGAAACTGACTCAATTTTCACTTCCTCTCACAACCTGAAGGCTATTGAAACCCAAACTTGGCTTCACCCAAGCACCACTTCATTCATTTCCTGCTCCTTTTTCACCCTTGGTGCTGCCCCTCACTATGAAACTGGGTTCCTGACCTGAGATTATTCAGCAAAAAAAAAAAGCTGATTTCCAGTAATGTCACTCAAAAGTTAAAGAGCTTGGGAGGAGGTCACTTGGGTACTTACAAAGCCATTGGCCATGATTCGATACAGTCCCTTTAACGACTCCAAATCCTTGTTCGTGAACTGAAACTGAACCATTCGAGAATTACGGAATAAATGTCCGAGTGTTGTCTGGGTAGTTGAGGGGGAAAGGACAAAAACAGGTACAAGATAGTTAGATGGCAAATCAGAACCGTTAAGAAAAAGCTTCTTACTCCCTTTCCTTCATTTCTCCCCCAACTAAACCATAGTATTTTCTTCATGATCTTGGGTGAAGCTGTATCATAAGCAAAAAAGACCAAACATAATCGAACGTATCTATCTTACAAACATACAAAATTGACAGGCAACAAAAACTAACTGGCCCATCAAGCTTTCCCCATGTTCATGATGGTTGGAACATCATGGCTAAACACTTCCCATCCTTCCACTGCCATGCTGTTTCCTACCAGCGAATCACTTTTTTTGTTTTAAGTGTTCAATCAAGGGATGTGGGCTTCGCTGGCTAGGCCAGCATTTAATGCCCATTTATTGAGGTGGTGGTGGTGAGCTGCCTTCTTGAACTGCTGCAGTCCAAGAAGGCAGTTCACCACCACCTTCTCAAGGGCAATTAGGGATGGGCAATAAATCCTGGCCCTGCCAGTGAAGCTGACATCTCTTGAATGAACACTAAAAAAAAACAATGATCCGCTGGCAGGAAACATGGCAGTGGAAGGATGGGAAGTGTCTAGCCATGATATTCCAACCATCATGAACATGGGGAAAGCTGAGTTTTGCTGCCTGCCAATTTTGTATGCTTGCAAGATAGATACATATTTCCCTATTAGCAATGCAGAATCATAATATTCAAAGATAAAAAGGACATCCTAACTTCAGTCCCCTCTCATCATATGTGTCAGACCTTCCAGACTTCATCTTAATACTGCAGCATGTGACAAGATGTCTGCAAGAATAGCCAAGCTAGACAGAAGATAATTTAATTTTCAATCCTTCCACAAAGTGCTTCATTTCTACTTGTTGACTCTTGGGCAATCTGCTTTTAAGACTGGAGTATGTTTTGGGGGGGGTGGGAGAGGTAGGCCAATGGAGGCAGCAAAGGGGAGGGTTGGAAATGGATCCTGAAGTGCAAAGCAGCAGCACTGCTGAGTAAATATGTCAACACGTTGCATCACCTTGGATTACACTGTTTGCTTACCTAATTTTTCCCCTCCCTTCACAACATACCACAGTTTGTTCTATCAAGTGAACTACCTGTGACCAATACATTCAATTAAAATCTGGCAAACCACCCTCACTTGCTTACCAATAGCTGTTGTGGAATGAGCTGCATGATTAGTTTTTGAGGCCACTGGTCTGTCTTCCTGTAGAAGAATTGGGATAGGGAGAAAAGAGGGGGTTGAAAAACAACAGTAAAGCAGAGTACGCTTTCCTTAAACCATAGGTTCAGCGTTATTTTATACTCTCAGGCATAACTCCCCCTTAGCTAACAAGGATGGAATTTGAAAATTCTTTCGCAAAGATAGGAAGAGGAAATCTCACCCGTCAAAGCCTCATAAAACTCAATTTAAAAACAAAATAGACAGAAAGGTTGCAAATCTGAAACAAAAATCATGAAATGTGCGGCTATCAGCATCTGATAAGAGATAGGTTGACTTTTGAGGTGAGGTGTTTCATCAGAATCTTTTGAGGAGTGGAGGCTAACCCACCTTTTTGTTTTCAGGTGCTTATGAGGCTGCTATTTATTTCCAGCATTTTCTTTTTTAACCGATCAGCTATTAAGAAATTCTTTTTTTGTTGCTGAAACATGATGCTGATTAAATAATGGCCAAAAAGAGTGACTGAGTTCATCAGACAAAGGAGTTACAATATTAACAGGCAGCCTTTAGCCTAGAGGGAAAGGTGCTTCAACTTTAAGAACTGTGGTTCTATGAAACCCAGGAACATTTACAAATCAATTATCTTCATCAGGTCACTGACACACAGCCCTCAAACAGAAACATTGAAAGATCAACACAGCAGCTTTTGATAGAAATTAACAAATAAGACCTGGCAGATATACATATGAAGTGCTGAGGGAGTGCTGTACTCAGAAGTGCTGCCTTTCAGATAAGACGTTAAACAAAGGCTCAGTCTACCCTCTTAAGGTGGATGTAAAAGATCCCAGGAGACACTTTCGAAGAGCAGGGGAGCTCTCCTTGGTGTCCTAACCATCTACGTCACTCCATCTACGTCACTAAAAAGAGCTCATCATTGCTAGTTGTGGGAGCTTACTGCAAACAACTCAGCAGCAATGTTTCAAAGTGGTGACTGCACTGGAAAAGGTACTTCACTGGCTGCAAAGCACCTAGAGATCTTGAGGTTGTGAAAAATACTATATAAATGCTTTTCTTTCTTTCTTTTACTGCATCAAAGAGGCTGGAGGTTTAATCTCCAAGTCCGTGCCAGTAGCTGATCTCAGTTAGAATGGTATTAATGATGGTCTCGGGATCCCATGGACAAAGGAATGCGATGGGTGGTATAAAACAGTTGGCTTCCTGCTACCCAGCGTCATGCAGTAAACTTCTGCTGGAGAGGAACTGGGCTCAGCTGTGAGGTGCAGCTGTGTAGAACAGCAAATCTTGCCAACAATGCTGCCCAGACTTTCAGAAGAAGGGCACATGGGTAAGGTAGCAAGGGGGTTACCAACACCGGAGAAATCTCATCCCAATGAATGACAACAAGAAACATGGAAAGAGAAGGAAAAAATATCATGCTTGATTTTTTTTTAAAAAAATGGGTTATTTCGAGTAAGACTTCTAAATATGAGCATCTTTCTGCTCTTATACTTACAGGTTCTCGCCTGGGTTGACGTACACCTGACATGGAAGCGATCTCGTCAGCTTTGCAGTTAAATCCACTGATGCAGGTTTGGGTTTCTTTGGAAGGTAGAGCAAAAAGAGAGTTCAATCTGGGCTTCACCCTGCTGAATGTTGCCAAGTTTTGAAAAATAGCTCGATTTCTGAAGTTATAACATGCCTATGGCCGGAGTATTTTTAACCATCACTAAATAACTATCCAGCAATACCAAGTGGCTGTGCATTTGTACTTCAAGCTAATTATGTATTTTTCCCTTTCAAAATCTTCTCTCGAGTGGGTGGCGAAAGAGAAGTGTTACATTTCAAGCAGTTGGATTACTACAAACTACACTTGTCATGTCTTTGTTAGACACCCAAACACCTCCTTTAGATTTAATCTGATAGAGTTTCTCCTTTAATTTGCTCCTCTGGCATCATTCTAGTCAATAAAAATAAACACAAAGACAGACATATCTCACCTCCTGCCACTCCAAAACCCCACTCCATGCTAGGATCTTATTGGCCACCGATCCAGGAGGTGGAGGTGCCACAGTCACTCCGACGACATTTCCAGCACCAGCTCCAACACCCACGGTCTGCTGAAAGAACAGAGCCAAATACGATTACTAAATAACTGAGATGATGCGAGTGCTAAGTTCCTCTCCCGACCTGTCTATCCCCAACCCCCCAATCTAATTTTGCTTTCCTGCTCTCTTGAAGAGGTTTGGTCGCATTAATGAACTTATAATTCAGAGGCCCAGGCAATTACTCGAAAGAAAAGATCAAATTCCACCGGGGCAGCTGGAGGAATTTTAATTCAACTAATTACTGAAACTAGTCTCACTAATAATTGTCTTTAAAAAACCTGTTTTCTAATATCCTTCAGGGGAGCAAATCTGCCTGTCTCACCTGGTCTAGCCGACATGACTCTTACCTGCTCTTTGAAATGGTCTAACATCTTGTATCAAACCGGACAAATCATCAGACATCAATCTCAGCACTGGAAACAACAAAGGTGCACCCTGTCCAATGGACCCTGCCCTCCTCACTAACACCAGGGACCTTGTGCCAGAATTGGGAGAACTGTCCCAGATTATTCAAGTAACAGCTCTGGCAGTCTTATACACTAAATGATACCTTACAGCCAATGTCCCAGACTACTCCATAACCATCCTTGGTTATGTCCCAGCCCATCAAAACAGACAGACCCAAAGGTGACTCAGTAGTATATAATTGAGAAGGAGTCCTCAACATCAACACCAGGCCCCATGAAGTCTCATGGCACTAGCAAGAAAATCTCTTACAGATTACCACCTACCATCCTCTCTCAGCGGTTGGATCAGTATGCCACCATGGAAGAATCATTGAGGGTAGCAAAGGCACAGATGCACTCTTTGTGGGGCACTTCAAATGTACAAGTGGCACTGTAGCACCACAACTACGTAGCTGGTAGAGCTTTGAAGGACATTGGGAAAAACTCTCCACTTGTTGAAGTCATACATTGCACAAAGGAAGATGTTTTGTGTTGGAGGCCAATCATTTCAGCCCAGGACATCACTGGAGTTCCTCAGGTCACATCCTAGGCCCAACCATCTTCAGCTGCTTCAAAGGCATTCCCTCCAACCTAAGGTCAGAATTGTGAATGTTCGCTGATGATTGCAGTGTCCAGTGCCATTCGTAACTCCACAGATGCTGAAGCAATTTGTGCCCACATGCAGCATGACCCGGACAACATTCAGGCTTGGACCGTTAAGTAGCAATTGACATTTGTGCCACACAAGTGCCAGACAATGACCATTTCCAAGACAGAAACAAACAATTGACATTCAATGGCATTACCATCACCGAATTCCTCACCATCTACATCCTGGGGGTTACCATTGACCAGAAACTTAACTGGGTCAGCCATATAAATACTATAGCTACAAGAGCAAGTCAGAGGCTAGGAATTCTGCAGCAAGTAGCTTATCACATAACTCCCCAAAGCCTGTCCCACCATCTACAAGTCAAGATTGTGATGGAATACTCTCCACTTGTCTGGGTGAGTGCAACTCCAAGAACACAAGAAGCTCAACTCCATTCAGGACACAGCAGCCCACTTGATCAGCACCCTGTCCACCACCTTAAACATTTGCTCCCTCCACCACCAGCGCACAGTGGCAGCAACATATGCCATCTACAAGATGCACTGCAGCAACTTGCCAAGGCTCCTTCCAAAATCCCTACCGCCTAAATGGGAACATCATCCCTCCAAGTCATACACCATCCTGAATTGGAAATATTTAGCTGTTCCTTTGCTTTCACTGGGTCAAAATCCTGGAACTCCCTCCCTAAAAGCACTGTGGGAGTATCTACACCACATGGACTGCAGCTGTTCAAGGTAGTGGTTCATCATCACCTTCTCAAGAGAAAATAGAGACAGACAATAAATGCCGGCCCTGCCAAAAACAAATAGTAAAAAGATCTGTTACTCACCATGGGCTGCTGGCTGGGCTGCTGTGCGGCCTGTGGCTGCTGTGGTAATGGAACGCCAGTGGTAACTGTGGATACCAGGCTAGACTGTGCCGCTGCAGTCATCATGGAAGCCGTGGATGGGATGACTTTGGCAATACTGGTCACAGGGGTGGTTGTTAATGTTTGCGGAGTGGCCTGGCTGAATATAGCTCCCACACCAGAAGCAGGAGGTATTTGACTGACTGCGGGAACTGTGAAGGAGCAAAATGTGAAAAACAACAGTTTAGCCGTCTCTAGAGTAAGGTTTTAAACATTTTTGTCAATGAATACAGTAATATATCACGTCCCAACAATTTTCTTCGCTCTTCTAAATGTACTTTCTCATTGGAATATGACTCCATAGGGTCTCTCTCAAGTACCTTTCCTAAATAGCCGACACACAGGCTAGGTTTTTTCTCTTCATTTTTTTCCATGGGGTGTGGGTCTCACCAGCAAGGCCAGCATATGTTGTCCATCATTAATTGCCCTTGAACTAAGCGACTTGCTAGGCCATTTCGGAAGGCAGTTAAGAGCCAACCACGATACAATGGGTCTGGAATCACATGTAAGCCAGACCAGCTAAGGACGGCAGATTTCCTTCCCTAAAGGATATTAGTGAACCAGATCAGGTTTTTTTTTTTACAACAATCGACAATGGTTTCATGCGTCACCGTTACTGAGACTAGCATTGAATTCCGAATTTTTTTTTATTATTGTTAATAGAGTTTAAATTCCACCAGCTGCCCTGGCGGGATTTGAACTCATGTTCCCAAAGCATTAACCTGAGTCTCTGGATTACTAGTCTAGTGGCATTGCCACGATACCACTGCCTCCCCGGGTGTTATTTTGGAGGTCACCCCCAAGTCAAATCCTGTTCTTAACCAACATCCCTTCTAGTTACTGTCTTTAAAGGAGTTCTGGTCATCAGCCTGAAATATTTGCCCTGGCTCTGTCTCAACAGATACTGTCCAACAGGTTGAATGATTCCAGCTTTATCTGTATTTATTCCAGTAAAAGTCACGGCACAGCAATCAAAAATAGCAATCCTAGATGATATTCTGCACACACCCTCCCCAGTCTCAACCAGCCCAGGACACAGAGGTTAAATTTGATATGCCTAATGCTGCCCTGACCAAGATCAGGTGACTCAGCAGAGGCTGGGAATCAAACATTCAAACTTTTTTGTTAGTCTATTTTCGTAACACACCATGCCCCATTAGACTGCCAGGGAAACAAGTGTAACCTGTAGCTTCACAGCAGGATTAGAAGGACGTTAATTAATAAAGCCTTGTATTTTGTTGCTCTAGAAACAGTTCTCAAAGCATAGTCAGATTCATTTAAGATGGTGATGAGGAGACATTTTTTTCTTTCAGAGGGTCGCGAGTCTCTGGAACTCTTCCCCAGAAAGTGGTAGAGGCAGGGTCATTGAATATTTTTAAAGGCACGGGGAGAAAGATTCTTGATTAACAAGGGAATCAAAGAGTATCAGGGATAGGCAGGATAGTGGCATCGAGGCTAATATCAGATCAACCACGATCTTATCGAATGGCGAAGGAGGCTCGATGGGCCAAATGGCTTACTCCTGCTCCTAATTCAGGAGTATAATCAGTTCCAAAAGGGGACAAAAGGTCACCTTTGCATCATCATTAATTGTTTACTAAGCCAACAACAAGCTAAATGACAAATTGAGGGAGGGTGCAGGAGTTAAATTATGCAATTTTGACCCTGCTCTCTTTGGACCCATGTCTACAACATCTCACCGGCCATTAACAGGGCCACAAAATGACAAAAGTCTACAGAACTACAAAATCCAGTTTACGGTTACAAAGTCTTGTTTTGATCGTACATCGATTGGTTGATGGGACAACAGCTGCCTTGAGCTGATTGGTCGCTGTTTCCACGGCAATCTGAGCAGCAGCTTGAGCAGCAGCAAGGGAGCCAGACACTGCCGGGCCCTGCAAACAAGAAAGAAATTAAAGCAAATTCTATATTAAAGCAAAGTGGGCAGAATTTTGAAGTTTATATTTTGTTTTTCTGTTCTTAAAGCCATTTTGGATACACTTGCTAGTCGTTGCTGACAATAATGCTTACCATGCGATTTGAACGTTAACAGTACCTGTACCTTGTATTCAATGTATGCAAACCTGCAGGAGTTTACCGACTAGGGGCACACAGATCTGTCAAAGCAGGGCTGTTTGCCAGCAATTCTGATGTTGAGCTTCATTCACAGCTGCTTCAATAATGAAGCAGCCTGTTCCGGTATACAGCAGGACTTGAACAGCACTCAAGCTTGGGCTGACAAGTGACAAGTAAAACATGGGTCATCTAAATGCATCATCATTGCCACCATCAATATCTTAGGGTATGGGGCTTAACAGGAACTACATAAGCCCCCAGTTCAGCAATACCTTTGTTTTAAAATTCTCATCTTTTATGTTCAAATCCCTCCATGTCTCTGCAACCTCTCTTCACTATCTCCTACACAACACAAATTTCTTACACTTGTCAGTAGTCACAGATCAAACAGAAAGTATCTCTAACTTTTGTCAGATGGTGGCAATCCGCTGGAGCCCACTCTAGGGAAAGAATCATCCAACAGCTGATCATTAACAGTTAAGTGTATTTACCTGGTATGGCTGCGAGACTGATGGCATCGCTTGGGACTGTGATGGTGGCTGTGATTGCGATAGCTGGGGTGCCTGTGGTTGACTCGACAACAGACTTGGCTGTTGCTGCGTTGATGGTTGTGGCTGTGGTGGAGCTGGCTTCTGTGGCAGTGTGTTAACTGCAACTGTTCCTCCACCTAATCAAGCACAAAATAGGTCAAAATAGTAGCTAGTTTCCATTTTTACAGTGATCCAGTTACAAACTTTGAACTAGTGGTTGTGAGGGAACCTAGCGCAGGTTGCAACATACAGTTGCTTTCTCTTTAATACCCTACTCTCCTGCAGAAATGTTACTCCACTGGTGTAGGAGACCTTCCAGTACCTTTAGTGACTATTACTCATGTGACCAACAGGCTATTCAACTGCAAGGCAAATCCATTGATGAGCCCAGCAGTACACTTGCCTATCCACACTTTTCAGATGTAGGAACACAGGAACAGAAGTAGGCCACTTAGTCCCTCCAGCCCTTTCCACCATTCAATGAGATAATGGCCAATCTGTAGCCAAACTCCTTTTACCTGCCTTTGCCTCATATCCCTTAATATCTTTGGTTAAGTTCCTCAAGCTCAAGATTTAAAATGAACAATTGACCTAGCATCAATTGTCACTTGCAGAAGAGAAATCCACACTTCTACCATCATTTGCATGTTGAAGTGTTTCCTAACTTTGCTCCTGGAACATTTAGCTCTAACTTTAAGGACATGGCCCCAGTTCTAGACTTCCCAACCAGCCAAAACTGGTTTCTCCCAATCTACCCTATCAGTTCCCCCTCAATTTCTTGAAAACTTCTATCAAGTCACCTCTTAACCTTCTAAATTGAAATGAATACCATTCAAGTTTGTGTAAGCTCTCATTACTTAACCAATGGAGTCCAGGTATCGGTCTGGTAAATCCACACTGCCCTCCCTCCAAGGCCAGGTCACCTTGATAGTGATTAAGGGCAGCAATCCAGGGTGATGTTTTCCCCCTTTACTCCTGAAGCCAGATGTAGTGAACCTCATTGCCAATCCAACTGAGACCAAGGTCCAACACAATCCACCAAACTGTAATCCCCACCCAAATCCTGAACTAGATTTAAAGACAGGTCCCCACAATGAAAGAACAGTTTTGAAACCAATTATAACAGTAATAACATGCATTTATCTGAGGTGCCTTGGGGGCACTATATAATGAGAGGTGACTCAGAGAGAGAGTGCCATCATTCTCACTATCCAGGCTGGATACAGACCCAGCTTTTAAAAGGGCATTCAGTCCTCACTGTAAAAAGGGGTTTAAAATCTGGTTTATGTAAGTTTTTTTTTTCTAAAATTAGATGGGGAGCATGGACAGAATTTTTCTCCAAAAACATTCCTGCAGTCACTGGTGGCTGCCCAGTGGCCTCTGCTGGAAAACACACATGTAAAGGTGCCTAGCGAGGACAGGATGGACTGCCAGCTGTGGTGCTCTCCCTGATCAGTTGTCTTGTCAATGTTCACCACCAAGGTTCACACATGAATACGACCATGTATCAGGGATCAACCGAAGCCCAAGAGAACTCTGGCTTCAGAGGGGAGGGAAAGCTGTGAAAAAAAAAGGGAAATCTTTTATCTCATCTTCTCCCCTACTGTTTTTGATGTCTATTTATATCATGACAGTCAGCCACTTCATTTGCTTGCAAAGCATTGAGAGGCGTTTGGGATGCTGATAAGGCTTTATGTAAATACAGCCGTGTTCCTTTCTAATACTGTTGATGCCCTGGACTTTAAAGCTTACAGTGCACATGTTCTGGTATGATAGCAGGTTAATCTTTTGCTGTGGCTTGGATTGTGGACGAACATGGAGACAGACAATTGGGAGCCAGGGACAGCAACAATTGTGCTGCAATTCTTACCTGGAAGCACCATCCCCCGGATCATTATCATATGGCGTGGGTCCTGACTGTAGTCCTTCAACGGACTCTCCACGACATTTCCCAGTGCCGCTTTCTCAAAGAGTACACGCAAGGCAGGTAGTTTACGAGGAGACACCACGGAGAAATGAATCCCTCTCTGCAGAATGAAGACATGACGCAACATGTTAAAACTAGATGTAATAAGAGATGATGAGTGGGAGGAAAAGAGACAATTATACTTTCTCTACACATGCAAGAACAGAACCTTTTGCACAATTCTCTGCCACATTTTCTCCAGGACATGTGTTAAGATGCCCTATTAGAAGGTAGAATTGCTCAATAAACTGATACAATGGTCACTGGGCTCTTAAATAAAGAGGTTCAAGGTTTAAAAGAGGGGAAAAAACTAATGCCACGCTTAGTACACAGGAACCAGTAATGAATTAGTTGATCTCAGCCAAAGCAGTATGCAAGGCCTTAGCACCCAGATAAAAAAAAGCAGGGGGGGGAGGAATCAGGGTTTCTGCTACTGGTGACCATTTAGTGAACCTGGCTGAAAGTGCAGTGTATGGATAGTGGATGGGGATGGGATCGAACTTGCCGCTTATTCCCTCCAGCACAGAACAGTTCACTGGCACTTATTACCTAGCCTCACATGGGAAGATCGGCTGAGTGTGTTGGTGGTGGCAGTGGGGCAGCAGCGAATGGTGCATAGGAAACTTTCCTCTATCAAAGGGTCAGCGGCTTTAAAGCAGAAGTAGAGTTGCAGAATGATACAGCACAGGAGGTCATCATTGGACCCATTGTGCCTGTGTCAGATCTACTAGAGAAGAAAAATTTGCTTGGGGAATCTAATTTTTTTCAAATATATATGAAAACTAAGTTTTAGAAAACTTAAAGAAAAGGTTGGACACTGTATCAATCTTGCTTGTTTTTCGTCCAATAAAGCTTGAGATCTTTCTGGCTAATTTTCAAGTTAATCTGAACCTGAATAGCTAGCCTGCACTTCTAAAATTTAAAAGTAGTGTCGCAGGCAGATCAAGTATTTAAGACATTTTTGTCAGATTACTGGCAGATTTTTACCAGCCACTAACCACGCCAGGGGTTACAACAGGCTGCATTTACTGAGCAAAATGCACCAGTGATTTGGTCATTTCCATTTTTCTGCTCTTGGTCTTTCGGATTTATGAGCTTATGGAGAGGAAATAATCGGGCTTACAGGTAAAAGTTTCTCACAGGTAGTGCAAAATCTGGGAGCTCAGTGGTTAAATATGCCTGAGAACAACAAACATTCAGCACTACAATGCTCAATCACCATAAATGGGAAGCACCCTTTAAAGCCACAGCTGGGTACATTCCAGAAGCCACTGGCAACATCTTGTTTGGTAAACAAAATGTATTCCCCACAACCACTTTAAGAAGGTCCCTTTCCCGATTTAGGTCACATACTACCACCTCCCCGGTGACCATAATTCTTCAGCTGCACACTAGCCCGGTGAAAACACTTACATCTCCAATCATCTGCACCAGATTATCTGTTGTGAAGCCCGAGTACGTGGTGCTCTCCACAGCCGGCAGCAGGTACGGTGGAGAGTTACAGATCAAAACGCAAACTTTGTGAGTTTGCCCACTGAAATAGAGAAAAGATATTTTTTAAAAAAGCACAAAGACCCAACTAAATCTTTATTCATATCTGACCATCTCTCAGTTCACTTGATTAATGCAAAATTTGTTCCAATCTGCTATTAACAAGACATTTGGTTCACCCCCAATCGGAGACTGGTCAAGAGCAGAGCATTGGTTCCTTCTTAATCTTGGCAGATTCCAGTGCCCAAAAAGTGACCGTGTTGTCATGACCATGAATCCAATCCCTGAATTACTTATGGATATATTGAACTTTTAAGTGAGAAAAGTGTTTTTTAAAAAAAGGACACACAAGCAAAAGCTGACTGAGACTAAGATAACCACTTGTTGGAAAATTCCAATGTGGATTACTTGACCAACTAGTTCAGACAGGATGGAATGTTGCACCTAAAAAGAGTGACAGAGCCTACTTCAGACAGGGGTATTTCAAAGGAAAATATACAATATGCAATCTCCTGTGGTTATGGAGATAATGGAAAAAAAACAGGTTCAGCTGAGATGGTAATTTAAATTATATCCCAGACTACGAACATAAATTGAGTTGAAAGAAAACAGATCTGGGCGAAAGACATTTTTGTTTTTTTCCCTTCCAGGAATACACAAGGGAAGGGGTTTAAAAAAGCCAACTGCAACCCTAGTTCGGTGTGCTCGCTTGTTGTTCTGGTCTGGTGTGTGCGCACTGTGAAGGTCATAGCTGAAGGACACCAACTAGGCATCCTTGTGCTTGCAGCAAAATTAATCTTCTCTCCCTGATTTGTTATGACCGAAGCAGTTGATACAGCGGAGTTATTTAAAAATCCCAGAGGGAAACTTAAAATTATAGGTTATGACAGTTGTTTAAAGTGTTATGTTTGAGATGCCACTCTAAATTCAGGAATCAGACCACCAGTTTGAGGTTTTACATTAAATTATTAATTTTATTTTATTAATTTACACAGGTTAAAATATATATACACTTGGCTACAAATTACTACTA